>NW_004955531.1:1293325-1528188 GCF_000276665.1 Chinchilla lanigera | reverse complement strand
CTTAAAGTGGAAGAGAGACCTCTGGTCTGGCCCGGTCCTTATAAGGGCACTACTCGTATCATGAAGACCGGCTCTATTGGCCTCAGTTAAGCCTACTTATCTCTTAAAATCTCTACCATTTTACTGTCGCACTGGGAGTAAGTTTTTCAATATATAAATTTTGAGGGAACAGGAATGTTCAGTCAATGACCTGTATTATCATTTCTGGTATTTACAGCAATCAAAATGAAAGGCACTGTTCTTCTCATTTTATACATCAGGAAACCACAGCAAGAGATAAGAAAAAATTTCCATTATACCAAATCAATGACTACGGGGCTGGGGAGAGCTGGAAATACCCGGAGTCACACCCACACAGATTCCAAGGAAGGATGTTCTTTACCCTTTCTCTGAATAGAAGTGTCATCAGGTTCATAACGATGTAAGCACGAGTGTACGAATATGTCTGTCCATATGAAACAATGAGAAGAGAGGATGAGGCTACAGAATAATAAATAATAAGTAAAATATTAATGCCCCACTCTCACTGTCAGGTATGGGTGTGTGGAAGGTAAAACTGAAATTAGTAATTTTCATCTGATTTTTTAAATGTGCTCACTAGGTGGTCATTTTGCCAACTTCCCCAGCTCATGCCACAGTACTGTGTATCTGGACAGTGAAAAACATCTTGCCTAATCTTAACTGGGCACTGTGATACAGAGCTGCTATTAATACGTTCCTTTTTTCACCAGGAATCTCTCCCTAATATCAAAGCAATTTTTCACAATGTTGACCAATAAAGGCTTGTTTTAAGCAAGTGTTTCATGCAAACACACACAAACACACTCAAACACACACAAGCAGAATATAAACAGGAATAAAGTAGTGTCATTTTATAAACATTTGCATTCTACTCCAGTATTCAAGCCATTAAAAATGAGAATATTAAAAATATTTATAATTAAAATGAAATAGCGTAAGGAAATATTAAAAACATAAGGAGAAAATAGTCAAGGGAACAAAGTTATCTTAAAGGAATTTGCTTGACAGCCAATATTCTTTCTGGTTTTCCTAATTCTATTTCCTTGATAATATCAGCAGTTTTATTATCATAAGCTTAATGACTTGGGAAATTCAAACTGACTAGAAAGTGTCAAAGTAGAAAGGAAAATTTCCCATTTCTTAGCTTTATAATGCATCCTGAAGCTGACAAATCTAAGACTCTTTTGGCATAATGGAAAGAAATGATATCATTCAGGGACATTTAACTAATATTGGAGTAAAAAATTAATAATTTACAATCTAATAAATACAGGAATGGCTACAGCATGGTGACAGATCTTAAAAAGTGTGATAGGTCTTTTAAAGATTCCAGAAAGGAATACACGTGCCTCCACACACACATTTACTTCCAGCTATCTGAACAGGGTCAAAGAATAAATATTTAGGAATTTTATGGGCCACATGGTCTGTGTTATAGCCACTAATCTCTGCTGCTTTAGCATGAAAGCTGTCATTGACAGCATGTAATCAAATGAGGATTGTTCAGTCCCAACCAATTTTTATTTACAGAAACTACCAAGAAGCTAACCTTTGCCCACAGGCTAGTTTTCTGACCCCAACCTAATGCAACTTATTTATAGAATACAGAGGCATAATTTCTAATAGTAAACAGTACTACTGGCTGTGTGTCTAATTTTAAGTCATCATGTAACTAAATTCAAATCAAATCATCCAGTATCATTCTACAACATTGTTCATGAATATATTTTGCTCTTCATTGGACTCAACCATTTTATTGATGTTTAATTCAAGTGGAAGTAATTAAACTGAAGTAGCATCTTCACATTCAAAACTTCCTTAAATATGTTTGTGCTTGTCAGTGACTTAGAGTCTTTGAACAATTCTCATAAAATGGAATCTGAATTGTATCCAATAAACTTGCAAAATAATTGAAGAATATTCACCACTTCCTATCTATGATGTAAAAAGTGTTAGTGCACAGTAGGTGGTGGGAGGTTGATAATCAAGTATAAAGGAAATAATTACAAATAGAGAGGCCAAACTTTTTCAAATACAAATTGCAATATGCTTCAGTCTACCTATGCCTAAAGGAAATAAAGAAATCAGGTAGATTTTTAAAAGCATTTTATGAGCAGTTTTGCAGTGATCTAGAATTACAAATGAATTACTTTATGAACTAATCTCTGAGTCATTTGTCTTATTTAGGAATTTGAAATCTCTCTCTCTCTCTCTCTCTCTCTCTCTCTCTCTCTCTCTCTCTTTCTCTCTCTCTCTCTCTCCTGTATTTTCTGATCTATATTTCTTATTCTATTAAATACTCTGGAACACATAAAAAATATTTGTGTAACAGTGGCTCACATTAAATCAGTTCTCATTTTTCAAGATATATACATATATATATAATTTCTGATGCTTTTATCCCCTCACCCTACCTTTCTTTCTTCCTCCCATTGATCCCCTTCCCTTTGTCCAACAATCTGCCTTTTTCTTTCCTACCATCTCTCCTTTAACTCTTTTAGTTTTATCATTTTGGTGTCATTACACCAAAAGAGTATTGATGCTTAAACAAAAAGTAAAAATAATTTTGATAAATAATAACTTATTAAATATGTTTCCATTGGTATTATAATTTATTTTTAAAATAAAGGAGTACAAACTTCATGCAGCATTGGTCTAAGGCCTTTTGTGCATGCTAGACTGTGTTATCTTTTCTTTTTTTTTTCTTTTGTCTTTTTGAGACAGGGTCTCATTATGCAGTTCAGGCTGTCCTAGAACTCACTTTGTAGCCCAGCCAGGCTGGCCTCGAACTCACAATGATCCTCCTGCCTCAGCCTCCCGAGTGCTGGGATTACAGGCATGTGCCACCAAGCCCAGCTAGACTTTTTAATGCTTGTTAAGAAGAAAATAGAAACACTTGTTGTTAATAACAAAATAAGAGACATCTAATGAGTAAATACAACCTGGGAATTCTGCAACAAAAAATAAAAAATTGTTCTCATCAACTCTAAATTCCATCATTTCTAAAGTGGTTAGAGCTATTTTTATAAATAAAGCAACACAATATTTGCTTTTATAAATATCAAATTATTTGCAGGATATGCACAGAATTCATTTAATTTAAGGGGTATAACTCATCCAAGTATTTCTTTCTAGGTTGTATTTGAACTTTCTAGACCTAATTCTCATTCATGCCAAGACAGAAGATTATTGATGTGGAAAATGTATCCATTCCAGTCAGTCACTGTTACAAGTGTGGGTAATATTTTGCACAGGTCATTTTGTAAACATCTTTTGAGTTGCTGCATTTCCCATAAAGATATTGTCAAGGGGGTTTATATTCCATTAATTTTATAAGACAATTTGGAGGGTATGATTTACCATTTCCCAAATTCTATCTAGCAATTTATACAGACAGACAAATAAATAGGACATAGATTTTTACCTATTTCATCTTCAGCTGTACTTACAAGTGTCTACAGCAGTGCCCGATTCAGGGCAGGTCCTCATAAATATTTGTGGGTGCAAGGATTAAGATTGACATCGACAGAAGAAGCTTAGGAAGAAAACTATGGTATTTAAAAAGTACCTAATAAATTAAGTGGAAGGAGCAATAATAAATAAAGGGCCACCCTGCCACTCCCAAGATTTGGTCTGCACATTGCTCCTGGTAAAATTGTAGAGAATGTCCCTCTGAGAGTTAGTGCAGATTTTATTTTTTTCCCACATTTAGAAGCTGAGTGCAGTCTAAATGGTGTACGAATGGTTTAGCTTTATGCTGTATTGTCAGATATCATTGCCTTAAAGGAAAGAAATAATTTGCTTTGCTTGCCTATGTGTGAAATAATATGTACTTTTAATTTACTTATATACATTTGTTTACATATACATATATATAATCATATAATGGATACATCAGAACATCATTAACTACTACAAAGTCTGAAGAGGCATAAAATTGTGGACTTTTTGTTGTTGCCATTGTGTTTATATTCTACTTTCACATAGAGCCAATTACATAGGCCCAGTGTTACAAAGGCAAATGTACTGTAACATGAGAGAGTAAGGCCATCTCCAGTTGCAGATCACAGTCTAACAGCTTTCTATCCTGGCCACATATTAGCTTCATCTGCAGAATTTCATAGACAGTCTTAGGCCTAGATCTAGATCCCACCTTCAAAGATTCTCTAGTGGTACCTGTATTACTGTTTTTTTTAAATTTTTTAACACAAGTGAGGTGAATCTAGTATTCTACAGCTATGATTGAAAATATGCAGATGAATAGGTGCAAACTGCGTACCTCAGATAAGTCTAAAGGAATTTTGAAAATGCCACAGTCCCTCACTTATTTTAAATATAGAACATTTCACCATATATTTAGAGAGTTGTAAAGACTGTAAGTTTTTTATGTTATATATGTGCTATAAGTATACTTTTTGTTGAAATTTGGATCGTGAATATTTTACTCATGTGGGTTAGGAAAATGTCCCAACATGCGATAAAGATAAATATAAAGGTGTGTCTTGTTAAACATTTTCTTTAATATGCTCTCAATGGGCTATCCTAGAGGACCAATGTATTATTTAGTGATTGCTTTGTTCAATGACGTGGTGCATTTTACTGCCTGGAGTAATATATTTTGACACGATTTTCCATAGTCTTCATGTTGTGTAGTATGTGCATCCCATTACACTGGATGGTAGCTGGGTTACAACTGGAACTGGTTGTTTGGGAATGCCAAAGATCAAGACACAGAGTTGAGAATTGGCAAATCTCTAGCTAAATCTCAATATGGCCAAAGTTGATTTATTGATTGAGAATGAAGTATTTTCAAATTAGCCATATGTCTGCCATATATCAGAGCAACACTGAGGCTCTAAACTAAACAGACAAGCAACAATCTAAGCACACATTCACACCACCAAAATGGCAAGAATGGGGACAATAAAAAACAGGAAGATAACCAGGAAGGAAGAAACAAATACAGCAATAAGAGATAGCATCACCAAAGAAGTGACGATTTGTGACAATCACAAGTTTCCTACTTATACTCCTACTTGCCCTGTAAAGTAGGAGCAGATCCTCATGCAAGTAAATGGATACATGCAGACAAAAGCAGACATTTAACAGTTCCATCTGACTGGTCTGGAAATGAAAGGCAGGAAGGGAGTGCGTGCCAGCATCTGAGGCACAACTGAACAGCCATACAGAATCCAATCATAGGCAAAATTGGCTGAAGCTAATGAAAACATTTACAGATCATTTTTTCTCTAGATCCTTTTGAATACAATCTTTTACAGAGACTTTTTTTCCAATAAATTTACTTGATTCTTGTTTTAATCCACTGTTCCAACAGTTGTCTCCTGAAGAACTGAAAGCATCTCTTCAGCTTTAAGTGCTACTTGAGATTTTGAGAGAGGGTGATCTTTTTCTAACTCAGTGAGATTACAGTATAGACTTTAATGACTTTTATAAAAGTAAAAGAAGTAGAATGTTAATTGTTAATTATAGGAAAGTGAAGAAGGACAGGAAATTTTTACCTTGAAAGCTTTTCCTGCTTAGCATCAAAATAAATTATGATATTTAGGGGAGGGTACTTTAAATTGCCACCACCTGGGAAATCTGGATGAGTTAAGGAAAAGTAATAAAATGTTAATTTAATTAATTAGTTATCAAAAGTGTTATCACAAATGCATAATATTAGTTCACACATGAGGCTCTTATATTTTCATATAGCATGGCATTTTTCTTTTTTAATTAGGAAAAAACATATTTCTCTTGCATTGCCTTGGGATTTTCCATTTAATTTCCCATTTAAAAGTAATTTCATTTCTCCTTTTAATTTAATTAAAAATGTGAAAATTATGAGAGGAAAAAGTTGAAAAAATCTGAGTCATCACTCTTTCCTTCCCTAATTATTAATATTGCTGACAAAGGTCTATCTAGAACAAATACTGATACCACTAACAGGACCTTAAGGAGCCTTCCCCAAATTATGCATCAGACAAGAAGTGAAACGTGTTTATTTCCTTCAAAGACAGTGGGATACTATGAAAAGTGCAATTTACTTACTTTGAGGAAACTAGTAGAAAATAAACAACCAAAATATCTATCCTCTAGACAACATTTTTAAAAATTAGACAATGAAATTCTCTATGTTAAGAAGCCCATGCCCAAGCAAAAAGAAAATATATATGTGTGTATATATATATATATATATATGTATATATATATCAACATAACCATGTAGTTTAAACATGTTACATCTTCTACTCTAAGTTGAACTTTATTAAAACATTTTTGCCCATTTTCAAGTGACATAATTATCTTATCCTTTGGAAATCCCACCTTTAGGAATTGAAGGAGATGGACTGCATTTGGATTATAATCACTGTACAAACGGAGGCAAGTTTTCTGGAGTGGAATGCTGTGAAATGTGGGTGGTAGTGTTATGGTCAGCTACTAGAAGATGTACACAGATGCCACTGAAATGTGTGGTGTGTAAGTAGATACGGGCTTGCAGTTGGCTTGAAGAAAATTTGTTTACCTGGAAATGTTCCAACAGGAATTTGCAAGTCACAGAATAGAAAAAGAAAGAAATAGATAAATTATTTACTTCTAAAAACACTATTGAACATTCACTAACTGCTATGAGTTATGCTAGATGCAAACGATACTATAATGACAATAACCAAAACAAGTCTCATGATCAGCAGAAAGAAAAGGGGCTTCTAAAGAAGTCCTACTGCTTGTTGCCAGGATTTAATACAACCCACATTTTATTAACAATTACTCACCCATTTAGATTAACATGGTAGAAAAGAAGCATGTTTTAAAATTTGTGTTTTTCCTGGGATATAGCTCAGTAGCATAGTGCCTGCCTGGCATGCACAAGGTCCTGACTTCCATCCTGGACACACACACAAAAAAAAAGTATATTTACATTACCATTCAAATAAGGTGAAATTTTTTCCTAGTAAAATGACTACTTTCAAAAACTTTTAGGCAAGGCTCATGAACCCAATCCATTCCATTAAAAATAACATTTTATTATTCAGTTCATGACAATTTTTCATTGGTCTCTTGTCTGTAAATTTCAGTAATATATTATCAATATTTAATTGCAGAAAGTTAGGTAACACATCTGAATAATTAACTCAATATCCCAAAATTTAGATCACTACTGAACTGATCCAACAATATGCACAAAGGGTGTTATATTACTGAGGCAACTGAGTCATACACACAGTGTTCAAATAAATGTTTGGACCACAGCAAATATCACTGAAGTTATATGCATATATGAGGGTAAAATTACATTAAAATTCGTATTTTAAAGTTTTTCTCTATGTAAGGACCTGTGGATATATGAATTAGTCTTTCTCCAGTCAGTTTGGTTTAGACCAAGGGTCAGAAAACCTTTTATATAAAAGGATACTTAGTAAATATTTTCTGCCTTGCCCACAATACCGTCTTTGTCACAGCTACAGTGCGCTGTCCATTTCCATCTTCTTCACGTCTGTTGATTCAACAAACTGTAGATGAAAAATATTTGAAAAAATCTGTGTCTGTATTAAACATGTATGTACTTTTTTTGATAATGCAAAAGCAATTTATGTAGCATTTAGATTATGTTACATATTATAAGCAACTTAGGGACGGTTTAAAGTATAAGAAACAATGTGCATAGGTCATATGCAAATGCTATGCCATTCTACATAAAGAACTGGAGTAAACATGGATTTTTTGGTATCCACTGGGTTGATGGAGCTATCAAGGCACCAAGGCATAACTGTATTCCTGTTCCTACCTCAGAGTAGGAAAGTAGCTACACTAAGTAAATGAATAAGCATGGCTGTTTTCTAACCTATATAGGATTATTTTGGCCTGTAGGATTGTCAACCACTGCTCTAGATACCATAAAACTCCAAAAGAGGAAGATATGATGTCAAAATGAGGTAATGAGAACATTTAATGACAGCGTATAGTTTGGGGTCATTCTTGAAGGCTGGAATTATTTTAGTCAACTGAGATTATAGAATGATTTCTGGTGGAGGCAATGCGAATAATTTAAGAATCAGAATAGTTAACAAATAGCAAGCACTTTGTTAGAGCAGAAATGTAGCTTCTGTGTTAGGGATGACTCTAAATGAAGTGAGAAAAAAGGTTTGCTCATTGTGTGGAGTTTTCAGTGTTTGGCTGAGGAATTTGTATCTGATTGGTAAGCAATGGTCAACTATTCAACGATTTGTATCATAGAGAGATTTGATAGAAATTATGCTAAATGATAGTCATTTTAAGAGTGGTATATAGAATAAAAGAAGTAGGTGCATATTAGTTCATACTAAATAGATGCACATTGAGACCATAATATTAAGCAAAATAAATCAAGCACAGAAGCATGTTGTTTCTTACATGAGGAACCCAAAATAAAGAGAGTAAAATAAAAGATCAATAGCAGGGAGATTTTTTGCAAATGGGAAGGAGATCAAAAAGTTAGAAGGAGCAGGAAGTGATGGAAGGGGTAGCAGACAAAAAAGAATTGTGTACATGTAATAATTCTCCATAATAAATGCAATCATGATGTACTGCAAACACATACAAAAAATAAGAAGGAAGATTGGAAAAGCATCAAAATAACTTCAGAAAGAAACAATGAAAGCTTCAAGTTACTATGACAAGAATTGAAATTATGAACCATTTGAGGTGAATTATATTTTTAATTTATTTATTTTTATTTGCCAAAATTGTATGTAATTATTGTTGCATGAATCTTTGAGTTTTTTCCTCCCATACAATGTAAATGCTGTACTATTTGTCCAACATTCCCCTAAGCCCTCCCGCAGCCTCTGGAAACTGCTAGTATTCTCTCTGATTCTATGACTTCAACAATTTCAGCTTCCAAACCTATATGGCATGTTGTGGGTTTTGTCTTTCTGTGCCTATAATTTAGCCATTAACCCCTGGGAATCTGAATTATTCCCAAATCTTGGTCTCACCATGTGCACTTGATCACTTGCCCACCTAGTTCCAGTTTATAGAAACCTTTTCAGTAAAATAGATACTCATCTCCCTAATAAGTCATTTCTTGAAAGCTAGAACCCTCCCTAGATTCCTGGAGCCCATCCTTTCAGACTTTTGTATCTTTTATTGTATGCCTCTGTGGATTTTTAGGTAGAAGAGTCATCTTCTTAACAGTAGTTTTTATCTTCCCATTCGGAGGTTATTGCATGCAGAGTCTTTGCCTCAACTTTTACTAGAAATGTGCCCATTTCCTAGGAAGCATTATGCTGACTCATTATAGTGATCCTTAACAATAAAGTCCGTGCTTGGAAAATTGTCCCTGTGATTATTGTGTACCACGATGTGAAACAAACTTCAGCCCCCATTTCTACGTAATTCAGCATAATGCAGATTTTACTGAGAGACGCCATACATCAGTTTTTAAAAAAAACTTTCCAGTATAAATTATAGAAATTTGAACTATTCCAACTTATATGTATAATGATACCAGTCTATAAAGATTATGATGCACAAGGAGAAATTATATTCAAAATAATTGATAGCTAATCCTATCTTGCCAGTAACCTATTAAAAATAGTTCTCAGATGTAATTATTTGCCCACCACCTAAAAATATCAGCTTTGCGTGTGACAGAAAGTTTCACAAAGCACTATAAATAAGAGCTAAGTCTATGAGACTTCAGAAAAATACATAAGCCATGTTCTCTGTGATCATGGAGTAGGCTAACACTTCCTAAATATGACACAAAATATGCACAATATAACAAAACATTAATAAAATGAACTTCATCAAAATTAAATAATTTATAGATCATATAAAGGACTTTTACATAGAACATAAAATATGTAGATTTCCCAATTTTAAAAGTTCTTTTAAAAATAGACAAACTATTTGAATAGACACTTTACCAAAGAAGATAAACAAATGGCAAATAAACATGGAACAAGTTCAGAATCGATGGTGATTGGGAGATACAAATTAAAAACACATTGAAATATTACATAGCACACACTAGAAATGCTAAAATCCAAAAGACAGACAATGCTAATACTTTTTTAAAAAATGCTAACTAGTATAATTGATTGAAACTAAAATTGCCCCACATCGCTGATGTGAAAATGAATTGATATTACCACTTTGAAAATATTTTTTCAGTATTTCAAAATTAAGCATTACTGTAGACATAATATATATACATGATTTTATATATCCTATATATATCTATTCCACATAATCCCATATATATGTGTCTGTGTATGTATATATATATATATATATATATATATATATACATATGTATCCCCAAAACTCCCACTTAGACATTCACCCAAAAGAAAAGAAACACTTGTAATTACGTGTTCAGACTAGCATCCCCCAGTGAATAGCTAAAGATCATATAGTATATACATACAATGATGCCATTCTACAAAACACAAATGAAGTACTGAAACATTCACTGACATAGAATCCCAAAGGCTTTATAAAGGTCATGGAATCCACTCAGAATATAGTATATACGTTATAATTTGATTTATAAGAGATTTCTAGAGAATTCCAAATTACAGATGTAGAGACCAATTCAATGGTCCCTCAAGCCACGGATTTGAGCAATCACTAGTTAAACTTATAATGGTGAAAGGTTAGGGTAATAGAACAGTCATGAAACTGAGCTAAGCTGATGGATACCAATATATGTAAATTTGGTAAAATTTATAATTTTTTTTTTTTGTTTTTCTCCGGTACCGGGAACCGAACTTACGACCTTGCGTTTGCCAGGCAGGCGCTTCTGCCACTGAGCTAAATTCCCAGCCCTTAAAATTTATGATATTGATCACTTAAAATGGATGAATTTCATTTTATGTGAATTATACCTCAGAAAAAATGTTAACACTAAATATGTAATATTGTTTTATAAGGAGATATTTTCAATCAAAAGATAAATTTTGTGTAGATACAAATTGTTGATAAAATTCCTTCACGAAGATTTTAGAATGTCTAAAATATAAAATAGGCAAATCGATAACATAAAAGGTAGAGCATTTTTTTGCCAGCTTGTATTCTGTAAAACTGTGCTGCTCTGTTTACAAGTAACAAAATGGAACTTTTAACAGTGAAACTCTACTCGTAGTCAGTTTTGAAGAAAGAAATAACTCCCTGAAATAAAACATTGCTTGGGGAGTTCTTTCATACTGCTTGTCACCAGCATTCTCACTAGCTTATAAGTTATAATTGCTCTGTGATAAAGGCATGAGCTTTTCCTCCTCTCTTATAAAAATTTTAATGAGAACTTGAAGTGAACTCTCACTGAACCTATTCTCATTCCAAAATCTTATGATTTTAATCTTATGAGCCTCCTGAGACCTGGCACTGTCGTCTGTGACAGCATGAATACTTCATAATTATTCGTCCTGTTTGTAGAAAACACCATAAGCATCCATCATTCCCTCTCTCCCTTGCTGCCTCCTGGGAGCCACAGCCTCTAGCAAGGTCAGTAATTGCAGTTTTGGTTGACAGTTCCAGGCCAGCTGAAGCACACCCAGCTGGTGAAGACCGGCCACAATGGGTATTGACTTCTTTCCCTTCAGCCTCTTTGCTCCTAGTTAGTTTGGCCTTGAAACTCTTCCTTAGCAAAGTGATAAATGGACTTGAATCATTTCACAGGAGATTCCCCAGTACAGAGAAAATAAATGGCTTCTCCACAGCCATGTGTATACATTTCTATTGGTATTTGGGGGACAATTGATCTAACAATCCTGGGGTAAATTAAAGGTCTTTCTCTTGGGGATAAAGAGAAGGCTGTACTGGAGCTTGAGATTTAATAATAAATTTGGTACCTCATACCACCATAGACAACCCGCCTGAAATAAAAGATTCAGCCATGTGGATGAAGATGGTGTTTTAGAAATGAATGTACTTCATTCTTGCTAAGGTTTAAAAATTTAACTACACTTTTGGCTGTGCTTAGAAAAACAGATAACGTAGCGGTGGATGGGTAGAAAAAAATGGATAGAGAGGTTTATACAACTATTTTACTTCATGACAAATGAATAGATGTTTAAACAACGCTGAAGGAATGCCATATGACTTACAAAAATGAATGCATTGCCAATACAAAGAGGGTTAAGTAAATAAACTTTGCAACCTGCAACATTGAATGATACAGAATGTATAGAATTTGGAAAGTAAAATTAATTTCACACAAAATTCTGCTAAATTTTTGAAATACAAAATGTCTTTAAAGAGCAAAATACTATGTTAATTCTCTACCTTCTCACTTCATGCTTTACTCATTGAGTTTACATGAAAAATTTGGTTGAAAAAAGCCCCATTGTAACAGCCTAGATCTGTCTTGACACTATTCCAATATCTTTAGATGTCATGTAAGTCAGATTTTGTGTTTGTTTGCTCCTTGATTGGGCACTTGCTTGGGACTTTAAAAGTGAATTGGTTTAAGAATCACTTTCTTGTACTGGATGAAATTTTAATTGAACATATTGAAAGGCTTACATTTAAATATTAAAATTATTTGTAATAATGGCCCCCAAATTCCTTCATGTATTTCCTTTTAAGAGGTGGAGTTTGAACAGGCTTATGATTTTGCTTATCAGTACAGTAAAGTGATGGTGTTAGCTACCTTTCAAGGTTCAGTTAGAAAAGAGCAGTCCGTTCATTTCTAGTTCTCTTGTGATGCTTACTCTGGAGGAAACCCATTACTACGTGCAAAGATGTCCTGAGAGCACCATATTGGAAATGTTTCATGTGGACATTCCATTTGTCAGCTCCAGCCAACAGCATCCACTACCTTGTGAATGAGTCACCTTGGATGTCCTGTCCAGGTGAGAGTTAAGTAATTGCATCATTACCTCTTATTTGACTACAAGCCTACAAGAGAGACCAAGTGAGAACCGTTCATCCCATTTCTTTCCAGATACAGTACTTGCTCAAGCAAATTTTAAGAACATTTTAATATATTTAGTATATTTTTAATGATAGCCTTACTACCTGTAATTTTGTTAGTAGCTATATATTTATTTGGATATTCAGTTCTCCATGCTTCCATTCAAATAATGGTTGCATTTCTATTGTTCTATTAAATTTATCATGTCATGTTCATATTCTACCATGAGATTTCATAAACCTAAAACATAGTTTTTGTTTTTGTCTCAGATGAACCCAATTATTATTCAAATAGTGTCAGGGCCTCCAAGTATCAAAACTGTGGAGCACACCATTCACATGTTCTTTGTACATAATGCCTCTTGAGATATGCAATGTGTCTCAGTGGGAAGATAAGACATAGAGAAGTAGTTTACCAGTATATATCATTCTTGCGATGCTTCTCAAAGATTGCCACATAGGAATGGCAAGGAATACTCCTAAATTGCATAATTTTTCAACATTTTTATAGAGCTCTGAGGATGAAAAAAATTGAAAAAATAGAACGTAAAAATAATTGAGTTTTTTTAAATTTAGAAAATAAAAATTCTATATTTCATTTGATGCAATAATTTGTAAATTCAACTGCTACCTTTCCAACTATTTTACTTATATACTTTCATGAGTCTTAAGACTACCTTTAACCTAATGGTTTCAAACTTGGCTGTGTATTGGAATCAGGTAGGGAATTTTTACAACTAGTGGATTTCTAAATCTCACTCCTAGAACTGCTGATTTACTGACTTTTGCGTAAGGATTGGATATTGGAATTTTTTAAAGTACCCTAATTACTGGAGTTTCAGCCACAACTAAGAATCATGAATATATTTGTTTTCAACCTTGATTGCCTATTAGAAGTATGTATGGAGCTTTTAAACACATCGGATCCATTTTGAAGAGATTCTCATTTGTTGCTTTGGAGTGGATTCTGGTTTTTCTTCATTCAAAATACGCATGACTAGAGTCAGCCATAGGTTGCTCATCCTCAACTTATAGATAAATAATTATCTGCATATATACCCATTGTTTGGCCATAGCTACCAGATCATTGTAAATGTTACATACCCAGCGTTGTTGTTCCATCAAAGAAAAATATAGGATACCTGGATAAATTTGAATTGCAAATAAACAGCAAATACTTTTTAAGATAAATATGTCTTGTAGAACATTTGAAATATACAATAAATCAATTTTTATGTGTAATTCAAGTTTAACCAAGTATCCTTTATTTTATCTGACAGCTCTAAACACAGAATTTCAGTCAAGAGACAGAACTAGAACCAAACAATGCATTGGGTGAAATGCGAACACAATGGAGTTCAGTCCATTTTCAAGGACAGAGTTAAATTGTTCTATTCATTCCCTTCCCAGTATAGTGTAATTATTCTTTTCCATAATGCTACTTCTAGTTGGGCTCATCTATAGCATACCTATTATTTACTAACCAAAAACAATGGACAGATGTAAAATAGGGAGATGGAGGAGTTGAACCTCTTCCTCCACGAGTGTTAAATCTATTAGCAGCAAACGTGAATAAGCTGAAATAGTGTGACTGAACCTTATAACTTAACAAAGAAAAAAACTGTGTGGGTTTTAATTGCTATGACGTATGCAATTTCTCAAACACTTTCAGTATAGAAGAGAAAAAAAAATCAGTGTTCAAGGTCTAGTCACTAGCTAAAATTTATAGTCTTAGCAACCACTGTTCATCTTACAGATGCTGTATGGTTTTACACTGCAGCTACGGGCAAATATTAACTAAAGTTTGGAAATGGCCTGCACTTTCTAGCTTCATTTTCTCCTCAGTTCTGGAGTGAGGTTGACAAGGAACTTATTGCTATCCATTATATAACTATGGAAAATAAGACTCAGAAAAGTGTTACCTTATCCTAGAGCAGTTCTCAAGACATGGCATCTGGGATTGTCTTATAATCCAGTTGCATAAGAAAGGGTAGAGTGGACCTAACAACTTGTGCTTAACATGCTTGCAGGTAATTGTATTGCCTGAGAATCCCAAGCCTGCTGCATGTGGTTTCAGCTCAAAGACTATCATTACTAATGTTTATGTAGTTAATTTCTGATTCCCCTTCTCGTATTGGATCTTTTTTTATAATTTTTATTAGTACATGCTTGTCATACATGGATTTTAAATTCTGTGAAATCATGGATGATTTCACACTACATGGACACATCATAATTCTTCAAAAATATTGCAAGATGAATTAATGAAGCCTGAATGAGGGGTTGAATCCCACATGCGAGGGTGTTCCATTGGCATGTCTTGACTTACCAGCAGTGTCCTTCGATTTGCCATCATCAAAAATCTCATTCTCTCTTTGGAAAATTCTCAGTCAATGGAAAGCATCATGGTTATCTGCATACATTTTCCCAAAAGCATAGGGGTGAGTGTATGCTTTATAAATATTTAACATGGAATTCTTGCATTGTTTATAATAAAAATAAACTGGAAGTATGCTGTCAAACATTTTGGTAACATACTAAAATTTTATAATATAAATGTGAAAAAAGTAAGCACAATTCTGAATATATGATTATCTCTTTTCACTGTATTTGTTTCATTAATTTTTTGTTGTTGTTTTTTTTCTGATACTGGGAATCAAACTCACCACCTTGTGCTTACCAGGTGGGGGCAGTGACACTGAGCTAAATCCCCAGCCCCTTGCTGTATTCGTTTTAAAGTATAGTACTATGATAAATACAGGACTTTCATATAGGGATGAAAAGTAGTTTGCTTATCTATAAAATGAAAGTTATATTTATTCTACATATCGGGTTGGAATATTTTGAAGATTAAGTAAGCTTCTTGTAAAAAGGTCCTATAGAAAACTCGAGAAAATCAGTAGGTATCCTGATGATTATTGACATAGTTGTACCAGGTTGGAAAACTTATACACAATCTTCTTATTTCTTTTTTTTTTTAATTTTTTTTCACAATCTTCTTTTGATTGTTTGCTATTTTTCTAAATTCTAAAATTTTGACAAAAATGGGTTTGTAATCAGATAAAAAGAAATTTTTAGGGGAAAGAACTTGGTTCAAAGAAATGTCTAACCCTAGGACATTTTCTAAAGTTGGCCATTTTCCTCATTGTCTATTTCCTGTCTTTTGAAATACCCTAAGATTGTCCTCAGCTACCCATCACCTAGTGTACCTTCTTATTAACTATTACCTACTAAGTGCTGACCCTCTGAGAATAAAATTAATTGTCAGCACTTTCAAGGATTTTCATTTCCATAAAATGCTCTGGGAAGAAAATGTACAACATATTACCTGGAAGGCAGCTCAGATTTATTTTTTCAGGCCACTCATTGTTCACATAAAGAAGCTACATTCACAAGGGCTGACATCTGTATCCATACAATAAAATACCTGAATAGCTTGCCTACACCTCTGATGTCTTTATTCCTTAACCCTCTAATATGTAAAAATTAATTTGAGCATAGCATCCTATGACCCTCACCATGGACACTGTCACTGTCACTACTTCAGTTTTTCTGCCTTGGGCATGGTGACCTATAATCCCAGCACTTGGGAGTCTGAGGCAGTAAGATCACCACAAGTTTAAGGACAGCTTGAGCTACACAGTGAGTTCAAGGCTAATCTAAACTGCATAGCAAGATCCTGTCTCAAAAATTGTTGCTATCTTTGTTTTTATATATTCATCAATTTTATTTGCATTAGTTCTATAAAATGACATCTTATATTGAATAATTCTTGTGAACACAGAATTTGGGTTTTATGAAAGAAATGTATTTTTAAGGAAGCTGATTTACTACTAGTGGAAAGTATTGATTAATTTTATTCTTTCATAGCAGTAAAAAGATACCAACACACCAACAAAAGAAAAATCCAAGCAAATCTCTTATTCGAGGATCTACGTTAACATTATTTAGTGGATCAGATACATCTACAATTCTGAAATAGTAATTCACCCTTTTTTTATTCTGCTACCCAAGGTGTAATACTGATTACAATATGTTTTAGGGAAGACAACCCTCATGGGTATAAGGCCAGATATTCTTGCACATCTTTATTTGTCGTCTTGCCTCATCACAGTGACCCTCAAATCATCTGGGGGGGGTCTGGCTTGCAAGTACAGTGAAACCTCTTTGTGGTTTCTACAAAGCAAAAGTGAATTGATCACAGAGTGACTTTTAAAAAAAAGATTAATAATAGATTATTTGATAGCTAGACTACCTGATTAAGATGGACATATTTGTGGTTTTCTTCACGTCCAGAAATGATGTAGCTGAATTCCAATATCTCAGACAATTGAGTTGCTTATATGATTTTCCCAATATAAAATTCTCAGCTTAAATAGGTTTACAAACTTTCCATCATGGAATCCCAGATAGGGTGATCAAAATATTTTTGCTTGGCTACTGTGTACCCTTAGATAGCAAAGTCTTTACAAACCATATAGCATTGGCGCATCCTCAAAAAAGGTACGGAGATGAAGCGAAAAAGTAGAACAAAATCTTTCCTAAAAGACAGCATGTGCCATCAACATTTTGAACATATCAGTCATGTCACAGTGGGTGGAGCAAAAAGGTTACTTTCTTTTCTCCTGTGCCAAATTTTCTCTTCCTGTGTGTCTGCTTGACTCCACTTTCTTTGGTGGTTGGATGCTAGTGTATTAGAAGAACCAAAGCATTCCACATTCATTTATTGCTTGACAGTGTTACCATACACCTTAGCAGTTTAGCACAAATGGTAAATCTGTTTGGGTAACAAACCATAAAATGTACTACATTATCAGTTTTGTTTTGCCTGATGAACTGAGAGAACCAGTCAGTATCAAAGAAGTTGAGTTTTACATATATATATATATATATATATATATATAAAATAGTTCCTAGGGGCTGAATACATTTTATACAATATGGTATTTCATTTTGTATCATAAATAAAAATTATGAAGCTTGGATAGGGTTAACATAGAAGTCAATTTTTAAGTTATTTTATTACCACTTTTCTGTTTCCGAGGTGTTCCTCTCCTACCATCTCCACCCGAAACACAATAATCTCTGAAGCACTAATATTTCTGAATAGAAAACAACTTCCAAACTCTACTCGGAAAATATACTATGATTCCTGCTATAACATAATGCACTTACCAAGAGTTGTGATACAGCCAAGTATCTTCTACTCTCTTCTCTTTGGTGATCTGTGAAGAACCCCTTTTTGGCAGTCTTGGCTTATTGAAAGTGGTAGTTTGCCTGTTATCAATCAGAAGCTGTATACCATCCCTCTACTACTCTTTCTCAACAATGTGCTTCTTAAAATTTAATCAAGTGAAAAAAAGTGGCTTCATTATATAACTGTAAATTGTCTTGTAATATTGAGACTACAAAGAAGATGAAAGGTCAAATTTCTACTGCACAGAAACTTTTTCCTCTTTCGTTTTGAGAGGGAGACCTTATAGTTCATTTTATTAGAATTAATACTTACTTTTCCTGTAAATTGTGGTGACATCCAAGTTATATTGGACCTTCTAAAACAGAATAAATAGGAAACATGTGATCTGGTCAAATACAGTTGTGTGTTGCAGTCTCTCCATTAGGGAAAATGTAACCATATAAGAATACTTTCCTTGCTGATTTAGTCAAGTGAAAGAGAACATTTCTTGTTGTTACAAGATATCTCAGCATCACTTTGCCATAGATGTGTTTTATTCTCGCAAGTCTATAAGGTCTTTCATTGGTCAGATTTCGTATGGTGTTTTGAGTGTGACATTTGTTACCCAATGAAATTAGGGATATTTATTCCCGGCTTAACAGAGCCCCCACTTCATGGAAAACCTAACACTGTAATAAAAAGGAAAAGCAGAAGTAATGGTTATGGTTCTTGTAAATAATCATTTTCACTCATTATTAAACCATGCTAAGTGTTACATCAGTGGTACCACTTAGATTCCTTGATAGTATTCAAGGAATCCAAACTGCTTATCACATTTTAGACACATCTTTTCAAAACATACACTTGACTACATTAGAAAATTTCCTGCACACACATAGGCAGGTACACACACACACCACACACACACACACACACACACATGCACAGAAACATCCACACTCACACAACATACACACTATACATGTACACAGTGACCCACACACAACTTCTTATTACTTTAACTGAAAAATAAAATCTGTAGCCTGGTTGTTGTATTGGTTTCCTAGGGCTACCGTAAAAAAAAATACCACACACTATATGGCTGAAACAGAAATCTTCTTTCTCGTAGTGTTGGAGGCTAGGAGTCTGAGATTGCTAGGTTTCATTTCTTCTAGGTCTGTCTCTTTGACATATTTTGGGGCCATCTTACTGCATCTCTTCACATTGTCTTCTCTATGCAAGTATATTTCTGCTTTTCATAAGAATACAGGTTATATTGATTAAGGGTACACCATACTCTAGTATGACTCATCTTAACTAATTACTTCTGTAATGACTTTATTTCCAAATAGGGTAACATTCTGGGGTACTACGGGCTAATAGTTCAGCATAAGAACTTGAGAGTGAGCAATGCTACACAATGCAACTCCTGCCCCCGCTCTCTCCATCACATTAATTATGTGTGCTTTTTCCCTTTTTTTCTCTCTCTCTCTGTCTCTCTCTTTCTCTCTCCCTCTCTCAGTCAAACCCCAGACCTTTGCACTGAACTATATCTATAGCCCTTTTTTATTTTATATTTTGAGACAAGGTCTTACTAAATCTGTAAATTTTCCAGGCTGAGCTCAAACTTGCAATACTCCTGCCTCAGCCTCCCAGAGAGTGGAAATCACAAGCTTGTGGCACCATGTTGGTCTTTGTTTTTACTTTCTTTATTTATTTCCTAGAACCTTTTCTAGAAGACATTTCTAAAGCTGGAACACACCCTATCCTATATCTTCCTACACACAAGCAGTTTTGCCTGGCTTATTTCTGTTTATCACTAAGATTTCAGGTAAGGATCACTTACCCAGTATGCATCAGCTGGGTTTGAATCTATCAAACAATGTAAACTCCTAAAGCATCTATTTGGGTTTGTAAATTTACATTCATTTATTAAAACTGTACATTCTTCTTGACTTTTTTCTCCAGTAATGGCTATTTCACCCTGTGTGGCTTGTCACACTCTTTGATATACACATCATTTTGAGCAAATAATAGGAACTGACTCAACATTTCTTACATCCAACCATTACCAAAGTATTATTATTTCGTCAAATCAAGATCTTTACTATTCAGTGTAAACAGCTCCTTATTTCTTGGTATTTAAACATCCCATTCCCTCCGATAATATCCATGCACCTTGCAACCCTTTCACTTGGCTGTGTTCTTTGTTTGAGAGAAGGTTTGAGAAGACAAATTTGTGTCAGGTGACCTATTCCCAACATGGAGAAGTTGACTCAATGGTTCTTCCTTATAGATATTTCTAATGCAAAGTGAACATTATGCTCAAGGTGATTTTTAAGGATACCAGACAATTAGAGTAAAGTCCATTATCTCCAGCCTCTGGAATCTTAAACATATATGTGAAAGTTAGTGTGTGTGTGTGTGTGTGTGTGTGTGTGTGTGTGTGTGTATCAACTTTTTTAGGGACATATATAATTCAGTCCTCAAAATGTAATTGAATGTGAAATCTGTAATTAAAACCAGAAAAAGTTGAAAATTTACTTCTCATGTTTACTAGCTGTATAACCTGGAGTAAACTGCCTGTTGAGCTAATAGTAGTTAACTTTAGGGTTATTTTAAGATTTAAATGAATTAATATGTGCGCCTGATGCATGGTGAGTACCAGGTAATTGCACCTAGTGAAGAGAGAAGAGAAAAAGGGAAAAATGAGTAAGACTGGAGTAATGCTATTTATGAAGAAGTATCTCTCCACCTTGAATGATGTGTCTTACTCTTCAATATGCTCTGGGGGAAAGAAGTCTCTTTTGGTTACCTTTGCATTCTCAGGACATAACACCATGCCTGGCATATAGTAGGTACTCAGTACATATTGGCTTCATGGCAATTCGTTAGTTCATTCATGCATTCATATCTTAACTAGTATAGAAAGAGTTACCTCCATTTCTTATGTTTCATTCTTATGCTTGTACTGGTTGCTGTTCATACTGCATTGCAGGTCTAGAACATTACACTTTAAATTTAATTTCGGTATTGATTTGTCATCAAGACTTACTGAGTGTTGGAATAAATAGCTACTTGAGACAAGTATGTGGGATGTTCATTAGTACTCAGAATAGAGTTGGTATATATTTTCTAACTTGAGACACTCCTGCTTTTTAGTATTTATGTGTGAATTAGCATATAAAGATATGAGTAATTGTCTTAATGAAAATTTCACCTCTGTAGCACTCTACTATGACTTCATTGTGAATGCAATTAGGTTTGCCATAGCCTTCTCCCTGCGAGCCTGTAGATAAGGTGTGAAAAAATTATTTTCTACTACAGTCCTTCTGCTTAAATATGATAGGAAAGGGCCAATGAATTTAATACCATTAACGTTCTCTCTGAACTGGAACTCTTTAAATTATAAAATACCACGTAATATCTTTTTTATTAGAATGTTGACATTATTTCAAAATGTGCCTTTTAGAGTAAGTTTTATATGAGTTCTTACACCACATGGGTATACTCTTCATTTTGTCCTTCAATGCAAATGATGATAAAGACAAAATACTCTTTTCTGCTTCAGATGTGTTTGTCCCCACGACTAATCATGCATTTCCCGGAATGATTCATCAAACTTTCTGAAATATAATTTTACATACATAATTTATTTTATTTTTTTCTGGCACCGTACATCTCATGACTGATGCCTTTGCATCATAGAGTTTTCCTTTTGAAAGAGCATTAAAGGATGGAATTCAAGAATGATTCATTTTAGAGGTTTTAGGCTGCAATACATAAATGTTATAGCAATTTAACACTCACAGGGGCATTTGTGTCTCATGTAATGAAGTGACTAAAATGGAGTAAAACATAAAAGCAAATTCCAAAAATACAGATGGATTAGCTATCCAACTTCCCAAAGGTTCTGAAGAAGATTTCTCAGGGTACCCACAGCTCTATGAATCCATGATGCCTAGGCTTAGCACAACAGGAGAAAAAGTGGGCATGTGATCAAAAATCACATGGAAGTAAATATTAGTTTACAATGTAGGGAAAAACAATATGTGGGTTAAATTTTTCAGTAGTGAGTGGAAATAAAGTCATTTTGTGAAAGGCATCACCTCCTCTTTACAAGCTAATTCTACACATGTTTTTCTGTGTACTTCTATTGTAAATATACAACTCTATTCATACCCTTGCCGTGTGATATTGTCATATATTTCTGTGATGTCTTCCATATGTTTTCTGTAAGGCCCAGTAGGCGATCTGGTACAGCATGAATTAATAATCATTATACTAATAAACTCATAATGCAAAAGTGTTATACTACATTGAAAACAAATAACAAGCCCCCAGACTATTTTATTCAAAGCATTTGGTACCTTCATGTTAACTGATTTTAATAGTCCATTAAATTCCAGAAGAAGGCAAGTTCCACTGAGTTCTGAGAAGGCAGACACTATATTAAATCATATCCCTGAGCTTAACTAAGTATCTGCCAGATAGCAGGCAGTTTAAAACATTTCTTGAAAAAAAGCAAATCAATAATTATCATGACAGGTTTCATTCATAGTGCATTCTCTAAGGGTTGCACATTTTTCTAGCCACTTTAAATGTATTGGTTCATGTATTTTTACCCATTTGTTTGACTCAAATGTGATACAGACTGTATATGATACAGGTGAGTTGCACTTTCAGTGAATCTGTGATTTCATTTGAAATTGGAGAAAATGAGGCAAGGCTTAAAGCATGCTCAAAGTATTTTCATTATTGCAAGTATTCTATCCTACTGTTATGATAGCCTCTAATAGTGGGCATAGGTCAGGTTGTGAAATTCAGAGCAGCAGAGTAGGGAATGTTAATGAGGTAATCAACTGTTTGGTGTGCTTATGTTTCTACCCCTCATCTCTACGCCCTCCTGAGCACTCTGTATCTTTCAAGTGTTCCCATGTCAGCTAGCATTTAGCTGTCCCTTGGTGTATGTAAATACTTCAGTTTTGATTAGATTGAAATGAACAGCAAATATCTTAATAACTAACACTTCTTGAACTCATCCATTTGCCAGCCACTTTTGTAAGAATTCTCTGTCACCACAGCTCAATGCAGTCAGAGCACTATTATCATCCCCACTTTATAGTACAGGAAACAGATACTGAGAAGTAACAGGATGTTAAGTAATTCACCCACGGTCAATAAGCTCATAAGTGGTTCTGCTTAGAACCAATCATTAGAGAATCATTGACTCCATTCCTCTCCATACCTAAAGTGAGTACGCGAACAAATCCTTCCAATTGCACTTTCAAAATTTATCCAAAGCCTACCAACTTCAGTCTTGCCTCTGTGGTCCTGTGCCTGAATGGCTGCATCAGCCTTTTATGACTCCCCGGGCTCCAGCCCCTTGCCTCCTGGTCTACTTTGCACTTGGGATCCAGTCTTCCCTTTAGAACACAGACAAATCCAATGTCATCTCTGCTCAGAAATCCCCAGAAGCTTTCCATGTCACTTAAAGGAAACACAGAGTCTTTACTGTGGTTTCTGAGGCCCTGCAAAATCTAAGTCCCCTCCTTCCCCTGACCCTCTCTCCTGTGTCCCTGACCACATCACTGTTCTCCCAGCTCCTCTCTTGGCACAATTATCGCCTTGATCTTTCCTCTAGAACCCTTCTTGGTCTACTCTTTTCTCTGCATAGAATGTTCTTCCATTAGAGGTCATCAAGGTCTCATCATCAACTCTGCGACACAGGTATCTTGAAGTGCCATTACCCATTCCCACTGACTCCCCTTAAGACAGTATCCTGTCCCCATACCCTTCATGCTCTATCTGCCCTTCTCTGCATTTTTCAACTTCATTCTACCTGACACATATATTTAAATTATTGATTTGTTTATGTTATGCTTTCCTTTACATGGTAACATCTGAGGACAGGAAGTTGCTTTTTCAAATTATTCTTAGTATTGACTCTTAGTATACACATAGTATCTTTTAAAGAAGAGAATATTCAGCATCACAAATATTACAAATCATATAGGATAATAAAATTTTAAACACATATTAGATGGTTGTTTGGCACCACCTATGACGACTTCAAATAAATATAACAGAAGATAGAAGATAAACGCAAAACTTTAGCGTGTGTGTGTGTGTGTGTGCACACACCCGCCCATGTGTGTGTGTGCGCCCGTGTGTGTGTGTGTGTGTATTTGGTGCTGGGAATTGAGAGCAAGGCCTTGCACATACAGGCTAGGCAAGTGCTCTACCCCTGAGCTACATTTCCAGCCCTTTCTTCTTTTTCATATTGCTACAGGGTCTTGATGAATTAACCAGGCTGGCCTCGAATATGCAATCCTCCTGCCTCAGCCTTCAGAGTAACAGAGATTAGAGGCCTGTGCCACTGCGCTTGGCAAGATTAGCCTCGTAGGCATTGTTTTCAGAAGGAAAAGTGCCAACATTTTTGAGAATGGATAAAGAATAAATAATAATTTATTTTATAAAATGTTCTTGCCCAATATTTTTAAACATGAAGCAAACCTCTGTATTGTTATAAAATTGTTCCTGTAATGTATTTCTATGCTAACATGGAATCTGCAAAAATATTGTGTACAGTATAATTTTCTCCCTAGTCTCATGTTCCACACTCATTCCTTACCAAGGCTTCGCTGTCACCAAGTGATTTTCCTCACGTCTAGTTTCAGGTGCTCAGAGAATCCCACAATTATCTATCTGCAACTCTCTACCCTGGAGCAGACCCCATTCCTTTTCATATTCTTAAAGCAGTTTTCTCATCTGTGCTCTAGGTCTGTCTGAATCTACCTAACTCCCTAGTCTGGCTTTAAGCCAGCTGATTCACAGAAGTTGATCTTTCTTTGCCTCACCACATGCTTTTGATCACCAACCAATGTTCCTTGGCTAACTTTGTCCCAAATTCACTTACTTCATTTTTGTATTCTATATTTCTGGCCTTGGAACAGAATTTAGTGCAGTTGGTCATATATATTTACTTCTGGGGGATAATAAACTAGAAAGTTTGCTGACTGAATAATTGAAGTATGGGTATACACGTGGATGCACTTTTGGCATGGATCTACGTATGTGCAAGCTATCAGTAGAATCCACATCTGCAATATCAGTTAAGCCCAAAGGATAGTTCCCATCTGTCCTGATGTACTCCTTTTCTGCCACCCGTCCATGCCTATTCTTACTAAAAGGAATTCAAGTATTCATTCAAATGAGTTAACATAAGCTTTATTTTGGCATTTTTCCTTTCATGGACATAATTTCAATCATAGTAACATTTATAATTAAAACTTCAAATTTTTCATAGCCACCTATGGAAAAGGTGGACTATTTCAATTATAGAACTCATATTTTGTGAATGCATTAACCCAAAGCAAATTTTTTAAAAAGTCCATTGCAATCTGATAACTTCTGCACTTCTGTTAACAGTTTGTTGTAGGTTATCTTATTTCCTTGTTTCTTTCCTCTGGTGGAAACTCTTTTACAGCCTGATATTTTTCATTGTACATAAGAGTTAATGTCATTAACATAATAGGTCGCTGTTAGGTATACTTTTGTTGTCTCATTTTATCGCTGAAAAAAAATGCATTTTTAATCTTGAAAAAAAATGTTTTACTGGTTCTACTGGCTTTCTCAGCTCTTCCTTTGCGGCAAAAACAAAAGTTAACAGTATGTATACTAAAAATATTGTCAGGCATGGAGGGGCATGCCTGTAATCCTAGCACTCAGGAGGCTGAGGCAGGAGAATTGCTGGGAGCGTGAGACCAAACTGGACTACATAGTGAGTTCAGGATCAGTCTGAACTATATAGCCTGAACTACTTGTCTCAAAAGATAAATTAATTAATTAATTAATTAATTAATAAAATTTAGTGGTACATCATATTGTACAATGATCTACTTTCAAATATTAATGATGCAGAATTATTAGATATGTGATGATAGACTTTTTGTTTTTGTTTTTGTTTTTGTTTTTCTCCGGTACCGGGAACCGAACTCACGACCTTGCACTTGCCAGGCAGGCGCTTTGCCGCTGAGCTAAATTCCCAGCCCCGATGATAGACTTTTAAAAATACAATATTTAGATATCAGCTCATAAAGTTAATTTGTTTTTGCATACTCTGCTACATTTGCCCATGATGAATACATCTTTAGTGACTAGATAAAATGATAGTCATTTGTCAATTAATGATAACCTTTGCAGCTCAGTGTAGAAGAAAATGTATCAACTAATAGGAGGCAAATGCCAAAGCTTTTTCCATTAATTGCATCAACATGATAAATTTAGTCCTTTTCTTTAAAATTTATTCACAGAGGACAAAATAAAAGTCATCCATTAAATTGAAACTAAATCATCCAATAATCCAAGACACGAGTAATCCACGCATCCCTGTAAGAGTATTTTGTGATTTTTACCAAAGACTCTCACTTGAAGCCAAAAGCATTAAGAGCAGTCTAAACTGAGAGAACCTACAACATAGTTGCTGGCTTAGCTGAAATGGAGTGCCAGTCTCGGTCTGGAGAATCTACCCTAGACAGTATAAGGCTTGCATAGCCTGCTTCCAAGGGGAGGGCTGGATATGGCCAATGGCCTTGGGCAGAGGGCAGTGTGTGTGGAGAAAGATCACTCAATTCCCGCCTCACTTCTCCGGTGGGAGAGGAGGCTGAGCTTACCAGGCATAGCTGTGAATCTGGATGTTGGCTCCTCCTCTCCTCCTTCTAGAATAGAAAGCACTCACCACTTCACAAGTTGCAACTGTGCAGATGTGAGAAGCCTGCTCCAGTGGTCATGACAATACACACTGAATCCCAACACCCCTGTGAGTGACAGCTTCATGCTCTCCTCTAGTCTTGGCAGGCAAACTGACTGAAGAAAGCCTGGGATATTGGAGGCCACGAGCAATCAAGAAAAGGGGGAGAAAGAGAAAATCCTGTTGTATGTACACATTACACTTGTTACAAAAATTAACCAAGAACTCACCCAGAATCCATTTTACATTTCAAAAAGAAATTGTATTTCCCTATAAGTAATACATGATGGATATGAAACAATTAGAAATAGACATAAAAATTTTTTCTTTAAAATATCCATGTTCCTTTCTTACATCATTAGTCACTCTGAACTTTGAATATACCTTCGAGGCTTCTTTCTTCTAGATATATGTAAGTATATCTGATTAAATTTATATGCTTTGCAGTAACACAACATAATGAAGAAGACCAATGCTTCCGAGCCAAATTTCTCAGGTTCAGCTCTCAGCATCCTGTCCTGTAGGAGCTCTTCGAAGCCCCTGGCTAACATGTTTAACCTCCCCGTACCTTAAACAAATGGACACAACACAGTAGTGCCTCGGTTCAGGAACTTCATTCCTTCCACAGTTCTGGCAAAGGTGACCATGTTCATGTTCACATGGGAAAGATGACCATGGTCATGTTTGTCATCCGATGCAGAGTTTGCAGACAAAAACAAAATTTTACCAAATGCTTCCATTTGTGAAGCAAATTGTTCCCAAGCAAAGGTGTTCATGAACCAAAGTGCCGCTGTACTGAAATTTACTAGTCATAGGGTTTTAGGAGGGTATAATCACTGAGAGTGAACCTTTCAAAAAAGCCTAGAGTGTCTGGCACATAGTGTGGACAAAATCAGTGTTTATTACATACAGTAATTACAGTAAAAGACAAATCAAATCACAGGACACACAGGATTTTAAAACATGCTTACTTCACTTAAGATATAGAATACACTTTTCTCATCAATAAAAAAACATATCTATGGTACTAATTTTGAAAAGCTGTATAGAATTCTATTATATGGATGTACCAGAGTGCTCTACATTCAGACATTTGTGTCCTTCCACTTTTTTGTTTATAATGGATATTTGCTTTTACATAGATGTTTTCAAACACAAAGTGGTTCAAACAAACAGTGTAATGAATCTTCATGATCTCATCACTCAAGTTCTATAATTATCAACATACAGTATGTCCATTCTTTTGTGCAGTACTGGAGATGACACCTAGAGCCTCAAACACGCTAGCCAAAGCTGTACCACTGAGCTATATTCCCAGAATTTTTAGTTTTTCTTTTTGTTTCTGGTGAGACAGGGACTTGCTAAATTGTCCAGCCTTGCCTTGCACATACAATCCTCCTGCCTCAGCGTTCTAAATAACCTGTATTATAGGCATGTGTTACCATGCCCAGCAACATATGTCCAAACTATACCAGATTTTAAATATTTGTTTGAAACCTTTTATTTCAAAATTAAGTTAATAGTTTTATGACATAGGTACCTCCATGTTTTAAGTAAATAACACTGTTTTATTTACATTAGAATGATACACTTACTGTACTTCACCATCAGGAAACTAGCTTTTATCTGATGCCAAACTTAAAAAGGTCGATTCCTCTTATTCAACTCTAGTGAATATCATTCATTTTATCTTGTTTCCTTCTGATATATTTGAGAAGAAAATGGAATAATTTAGGACATGCCACTGGGATAAAACACTATATTCCTAAATATAGAGCGATTTTCAGAGCTATTTTAGCCAGTGTAATTGAAATCTCCTGGTTCTCCTCTGACATATTTTGGAAGCCCATATGTTTGCAGTCTGAAATTTCCTTCCAAAAATGATAGAAAAGCCTCTTGAACTTGGTGGAGAGCTACAGAATCGAATTAAAATGGGCAAAGGCTTGAGTGAATTTACAGAAAGATGTATGCTCTTCCGCATGGATTAATTTTACTACCTAGCCTATAAAGTATAGTATGCACGTAGAAAAAATGTGAAAAATACCATAGCAGAGACTTCCAGGTGCTATCACATTAGAGTAAAAGCCATAAATATACAGTTGCTATTTTCTAAGCAAATCAGATGCTTTGGAGTTATAGTAGCATGTTCAGTTCCACATCAAAAGAAATTAAACTTCTAATGAAATAAGCTCCCCTAATTAAACTCCAACTGTGTCACTTTCAATAAAAGATATTAAAAGTAAGAGTTATAAAAAATAAGCTGCACTTGTTCTAACAACGGAAGATAAGCACTGGATATTTTTGTTAGGTCTGAGAGCATTACCTTAATCTATTTATTTTTAAAAATTTTACTGAGCACTTACTTTGTTATAAACTCTATTCTAGGAGCTCAGGGAAAATGAAATACTGTTTTTCTTCCACTAGATCTTATTTACCATGGAAAAACACAGATGCACAGTAAACATCCACACATGTAAGTATTATATTGGACTCTGATAAGGGCAATGATGAAGATTGAAGGAATATTAAGTGTGTAGGAGGTGCCAGACATTGATATTTTGAATGCAGTATTGAAGGAGCAGACTGACAGAGGAGTCATGTGAAGTCAGAGGCAGAGGAGAAGACAAATATAAATGTGCTGCGATAGGAATGCACCACACCATATTCTAGATAAGGACTGTGATTTCATGGCACTTTTCTTTTAGCACAGAAGACAAAACACAAGAAAGTGCACAACAAATAACATTCAATTAGGCTGAAGTAAGTTCTGTGGGAAAAAAGGAGAGTGAACAGTGGGAGAAGGAGCAATATTGGGTAGGGTGATCACAGTACATCTCTGAGACATGACCTTCAATCTCAGAGCTAAACAATTAGCTGCAAAATAAATGGGTGTATAATCACAGGACAGGAAATGTACAGTGCAAGGAAGAGACACTGGGTCACCACCTTAGCTGAATTTGAAATTTCAGTTATTATTCATAGGTTTCTTTAATATTAGAAAAAACTTCCAAGAATATTTTTAATTTAAAACATTGAGACATGATCTTGCAAAATTGTCCAGGCTGGCTTCAGATTTATAATCCTGCCTCAACCTACTTAGTAGCTGGAATTACAGAAGAATTTTTCTAGAAATTATCAAATAATGTTTTCGGGAATGGGAGTCTACCAAGTTCCTAATTGTATTTCCAGTAAATGGGCTGCAGAAATCTTTAACTTTGTTACAGTAAATATTAATATATCCACAATGAAATGAAAGAAAAATAGCTTATGCTGTAGTGCTGGCTTCATTATACCAAAATGAATAGAAACTTAATGATGTAATTGCCAAAGTACATAAAGCTGTTTAAGAGATGTTTATTAATGCTTTCAAGTGAATAATAATAGCTAGCATTTGTTTGAGTGCTTGATGTGTGTGAGGTGGAGTACTATGGATTTTACAAACATTACTTCATTTAGGATTAACTCCTCCCTGTTAGTTGGATAACAATATTGTTACTCTTAAGTAGGCTACCTAAAAGTCTGAGATAATCCTTTCTGGTCTACGTAATTTTAAGCCCTGAACTCCTTAGCTCCAGCTCATAATTGTAGAATTTCTTATCTCAGGACTTTGTCGCTTCATGTGACTCTCTTTCTCCATGGCCTCCACTCTTCTCTAGTGCTACGTCTATCGTGAATACAGCCTTTTTGAAATTAATGTGTGTAATTTGCACAGTCTGCTTCCGGTGGTCAGTGTCAAATCTTGACAACACTTGGAATGAGGACAAGTTTCTGCTTGGTGTCATCCCACTTCTTTAAGTCAGCATGCCTTCAGTTCTCATTGAGAAGACCGGGTTCTGTCGAGTCAGTGGGATCAGGCAACATCAGCAGCAGCAGCACCCTCAAATCTGCAGATGGAACCTCTGCCCATGAATGAGAACCGTAGGGGATCTGCAGGCAGACTTTAAGTTTAAGAAGTTTTGTATTAGGCCAGCATCAACATCACTTAGGACCTTGATAAAAATGCATTATTTGGACCAGAATCTCTGGTAGTGTGGGCCAATAATCTGTTTTAATATGGCTTCTGGGTAATTTAGATGCATGTTCCTAGAGAGTTAATCCCTGGACACTGAAGTCAGCAGTAGCAACCTGTGACAATAGATCACTGCTTCTCAATCTTGTCTGCATATGAGAATCATCTGACAAACTTGTACAGCAATCTGTATACACAGATTCTTCTCTGAACCAAGTACATCTTGAGCTCTGAAGGATGGAGCCGTGAAACTAGATAGTTTCTGTTTGTTTGCATCTTTGTGCTTCCAGCTTCCTTGTGTTAAAAACACTGTTTAAATTTACAACATCCATATATTACTAGTCCACAGAGAATTACATTTTAGTAGGAATTTGATTCTCCCAAAAATAGTGCCCAAAGGATGAATTTAAAAGCCTGAGTTGCCTTCATTGACTATATGACCGCCACTTGCGCCTTCTAAGCATAACTTTATATCTCTCTGAAGGCTGAAATTTTAACATTTTTTCTACTCCTACTTCGTGTATCACCGTTGCCTTGTAATACACATATAAAGGAGCACTTTTTATAAGCCCATGCCCAACTATATATCTCTAGGTATAGTGATTTTTTTTTACAAGTTTGATGTTGCTATTCATACTATAAACAACTACAAATTGCCTTCTTCATCCTTCTTTCATCTTTATAATTCCTTTCATCCTTCTCTTATTGAATCAGCTTGTGAACATTCTGCTCTTGCCAGATCAAATGAATTAATCAAAGTATACTCTTAAATGTGTTGAATCATATATGTACAGCTATTGCTTTCAAGGAAAAAGTGGAAAAAAGGATAGGATTAAATGCTAGTGATGAATTCAGTCAAAGAAATACACTGATCAATATGCTGCAAGCTATTTGCAACTGTATTGGTCCTGGGCTTAAAATTTAAAAAAATTCAGCTATCATTCAAATGACTGTGTTTACTTCCTGTTGGGGTGTTTTGCTCCAGGTAAAACAGTCCAGTATATTATGGTTTAGCAACAGAAGAGTGTGCAATGTTTGAGGGAGAATCTGATCCATCCAGTCTCCTGTGTTCCATTTTGCAGTTGTTCTTTGGATTTTTCCCTTGTCTGCTTAGTCTATATAAGTGCTTCCCTGTTTTCTCACAATGGTTCATAGATAGGAGTCAAGTCCTTTCTTCGGCCGGTATCTCTATTACACAATTCAGCAGAAAAAGATACTATGACTCACATAACTCAACTTTGTATTTTATAGCATAGGCCTTATTAATACATGCATAGATGGAAATGGTGACATCCAATGAGTAGTTCTGGAGATCTGTTGTACAGCACAGTGACTATAGTCTGTACTAGAATTTTAGAATACCTCTTGTATGTTCTCACCACAAAAATAAATGACAAATATTTGACAATATAGATATGGTAATTAACATGACTGGTTATTGTTTTATAATACATGCATGTATCAAAATGTACAAAGTGCTGTTTACTGTAAATATACATTATATAATTTTATTTGTCAAATATATCTCAGTAAAAGTAGAGGTGAGGAAAAATGTGGAAACAAGACACTCCTCGTTGAAGATCTTATCACATGTAATATTTGCTTGGTAACTTTAAGATGCTAACCACCAAAAGAATGATTTTCAAAGTTCCACAATTAACAAAAGACTTTAGAAAAATTTTTCTTCTTACATTTCCACTAACCCACCACTTAACAGTTTTATAAAATTACATATTTGATGTTTACTTATCATATTGTGTTATTATGATAATTCAATGAACAAGTAATATATTCATTTTATCTTCTTTAACGAGTAATTCCTTACCAAACAATCATATATTGCACTTTAATTAATGATCGACACTGGTTGGATGTTGAATTTGTCTGTGTAATGATTGAGTGGCCCACATGAGGTTCTGGCTTCAAACTGCATTAGTGCAACAGTAAAAATAGCAATAATAATTCACCTAACTACATCATTATTGTCTCTGCAATAAAGGGCTTTATTTTAAATTTCTTCCAATACTTTTTTAGTCCGATGTCCGTTGTTGAACGTTCCTAGTGAAAATAACACCGGAATTTGTAGTGTAGATACTTACCAGGATAAGCTTAACATTATGTGATAGGAGATTGCCAGAGGCTTGCAGAGTCTTATGAAAAAACTTATACAAAAGTTGCTTTGTCAAAGATCTATGGAACCAATGATAGAGGATTTAGTCAGATCTAATGCCATTCTTTTCAATGCTACTGTCATTCAGGTCTCACCTTGTTACCTTGTTAGCAAGACCTTCCCAGCTCCTAAAGTTAGAAAAGTTAAAAGACCAAGTCATTTAATTGTCAGAAGAGCAGTTACTTAACCTATGATAGTATATGCTTGAGTCACACTTACTTCACTCTTTTTCTACCTCCCTCAATTTAATACGGCAGGAGATTCTTTACAGTGTATTGCCTCCTCCTCAATAAATTTCTAGGCATGCTACACTGGAACTCAAAAAAAACATCTGAAGAAATCCGTGAAAATATGGTCAATACATTAGAATAATAGGAACATTTTTAAAAACAAGTTATAAAATAGATACTTTGAAAAAATGAAAATAGCTCACAAAACACTTTGAATAATGTATCTAATAGGATTTTATACTTCAGAAGCAAAATGGATAAGACACTGTTCTGCATTTTTTTTCTAATATTTTCTTTTTATTACTGTATAAAATATTACTCAATTTTAGGACAGAGAACTTTTTGACCTTGCATTCTTCCTCCAAGTATCACATATTTATACATACACACCTACATATACATCCCTATACTCATGTATGCATATATGCTTTATAGCTATAGTTGTTTATAACATGCTGCTTGTAGTCATTTTATGTGGCTTTTATTATTGTCAGTGGTTATAAATAAGTATGTACTTGTTATGTTTTCATCATTTGGGTGTAAATTCCTTGTGGGCAACAAGAATCTTGTAATAAAAAAATTTAACAAGTCAAAACCATTACATTAAAACTTGATGTTTTTGAAAATTACACTTTTGAATGTTTACCTCAGTATTCTTATTAAATTTTAATTTTAGCATGCATATCTCCTTATCTGAATGCCTTTAGCAATTTGAATGACTGACTGAATTTCCTGACTCATCTCACATTGAATGGAAACATATCAAAATTGTCTGCTACTCAAATGTGGCATCACAAACCATAAATAGAACACTCTTCATTTCTGAAGATGGATTAATTGTGATAAACTTATTTTGACAAAATTTATTCCTCACTTAAGTGATATATCGGGTATCTGATTTATTTCTACAACAGCTATATTTAAAACTCTACATTTAATATGAAACTTTGACTTCAGTATATTTCAATAGAAGTTTTTAGCAAAGGAGGGAAGTCTTTGCATTTGATTAGTCTAAAATGATGGCTCTTTGATGTATGCAAATAATTTAACAGAAGAGGCTAATTGTATAGAACAAGTAAATATTATACATACAGTGCTGATTTGCCTACAATTACACAGGTAATGTCTGTATTTAGTTTTTTAATTTCTCATTAGGAGGCAATTGCAGCTCATCTGGCGGTGTTTAATTGCATTGTTTCTTCTATTGCTAGAATAATAGCACATTCCTCTTTTAAGATGTTGAATGACAAATAAATTTAGATTGTAATCACTTATTATCCTTATCTAAGCAAAACCACTCAAGAGTTTCAGTTGCAATGAAAACCCTGATTTTCTACTAATGATGGCCAAATGGGAACATTCTAAATAAGCCTGTATCCTTTTTATAATCTCCTCTGTTGTAGTCATAGCTATTATCTTAATAAGTCTAGCTGTTTAATACCTTTTGATTTCCTAAGTGTCACTATAAAACCTTATAATATTTAACCTCACATTCCAGACTCCCATAAAAGTCTGTTTCTATTTCTAATCCTACATATCTGCATTTGTGTGCTATATTCTGGATCTGGAATGTCTTTCAGAGGCCCATTTGTTAACGTCATTGTGGTCCGGGTGTAGCACAATTAGGTGGTGGTAGAGCCATTCAGATGTGGGGACTCGTAGGGGAAGCAGGTCCTTAGGGTCATGCCTGGAAGGGCATACTGGGATCTTAGCCCTGTCTTCTGTTTCTCTCTCCTTTGCATCCTGCTATGAGGTGAGCGGTTTTTGCTCAGGCATGTGCTCCCAACCATGATGCACTGCTTCATCAGAGGCCCAAAATAACAGGCCCCAAAAACCGTAGACTGGGATTTCTCAAATTACGAGCCAAAATAATCCTTTTATTTTATCAGTTTGATTATCTCACGTCTTTGGTACCATAACAGAAAGCTGACTAACACATGGTGAATGCCAGGTCCATTTAAAAATGACAAACATGCAGTTACACTGATTCTGGCTTATAGATTCTTATAGTTATCATTCTGACTTTACTATAAAACACTATATAATGACAATATTATAATATAAAACTGTTGTGTATCTTCTAATTTATCTTGTAAAAGTAGGTTGAGGCTTACCCCCCCCAATAATATCTACATCTGTATTTTATCCTAGCTTTTATCTTTTTGCAAAGGATAATATTTTTCATTACTACTGCAACAAATATCAAAACTTAGTGGCCCAAGAAGCAAAACTTTCACATCTTACTTCTGTATGCTGGAAAACTGAAACAGGACTCACTTGACCAAAATCATTTTCTTCTAGAAGCTCTAAGGGAAGTCTTATCTTTTCAGGTTTCTAGAGGCTGCCCATATTCCTTGGTTCGTGGTCTCTTCCCTTTTGAAAACCAGCAGTGGTCAGTTAGGTTTTTATGTGCATCACTCTGAGCCTCCTTCCATTGTCCTACTTCACTACGTGGCCAGAAAGTATTCTTTAATGTCTTGTGCGGTTAAGTTGGATTTGCTTAGCTAATCCAGGATGACTTCTCCATTTTAACATCTGTACACTTACTCACATATGCAAAGCCTTGTTTGCCAGGTAAGGTAGCATACACATTTGCAGATTACAGAAATGAAGGCATGGATGTTTTGGGGTAGCTATTATGGTGCCTGCTACATGCAGTCTCTTACTTTTCACCATGCCCACTATAGTATATGTAATATGGATTTGGGAGCAGACTTCTTAAAATATGCCTTTACTTTTATGAAGTTAGGGCACTGTTAATATTGCTTGTTGATGATGGAAAAAGCTTGAACACAGGCAAACTTTTCAGCTTTCGCGTGTTTTCTGTAGTTCTTCCCCTCTCGTTTATTATTATTTTCAGTGTAAATTGGTAACTGAGCTGACATTTATTCCCTCTTTTTGCACTGTCATAGTTGTATTACACCACAGAAGAAATAAACAGTTTTGTAGAGAAAGACTGATACTCCAGTTAAATTTGAGTCATTTCACAAATAAGAACTCTGCTCTGTCTCACTTGCGAATTCTCCCTCCTAAGCCTTGTTACCCAGAGATGCACAATATTTATGGTAGGATCAAAGTTTTATCTAGTGAAAATGGTGTCTAAATCTCCAGACAAGACCTCTTACCAACTAATTTTGAGGACAACTACATTGTAAATTAGGGAGCTTTTACTGATTTATGTAAAATTTTACTTATTTATGTAATATATTTAACATGTTTGGATAAATAATTAAACTATTAATATCATATATATATAATTATATTCTGGTATTATTTAATAAATGTTGCATACCTTTTAAGAATATTTATATCCTTTCTTTGCAGCATTTTCTTTTTCCCTTACCTCAAATGCTTTGTACATTTGGTTAGGTAAATCAGGATAAAACATATTTTAATTCCCATTGAGCATTATAGCTTGAATGTGGAATTTCTCCTCAGAGGTTCATTGTGGAAGATTTGGACCCAACTGATGGTACTATGGGAACGTGGTGGAAAATTTAAGAGGAGGGGCCTAGTCAGAGGAAGTAGGTCATTGAAGTTGTGCCTTTAAATAGTATTTTGTCCAACCCCTCCACCCCCCTCTTTCTGCTTATTGGTTACCATAAAATAAACAGCTCTGCCCCACTAAACTTTCTCCACCATGATATGCTGCTAAGCCACCTTGTACCAAATTCTTTGAAACTTTGAGCCAAAAATAAATCTTTCTTCCTTTAAGGTGTGTTCCTTGGGTGTTTTATCACAGCAACAAAAAATTAACACATTGAGTATTCTGAGAAAACATCATCTGTGTGTGCATTTATGGGTTAAAGCATCAATTAAAAATTTTTCCATTCCCTTAAGTTTTGGGCTATCTGTTTTTAAATATGTATTATTAGATTTAATCAGCCCTGTTGCTGTAGTTGTTTTCTGTGAAGAAGAAAAAAAAAGATAGTGGCTGGTTGGTTGATGTACAATTAAAATTACACATGTAGATTTACCTGATTTTTCTAATGCTTGTGTATGTGATGACTCCCATATAAGGCAAAGTTAATGAGTTTCTTACATTTATTTTTCTCAATAGCCTAATTAGTGCCTTCAGGAGAGTACTGGAGTGTATAGTGTCTCTTTAGTGAATTCCCTTCAGATAAGCTAAAGATAGCCATCTGGCTCTAAACCTACTAAATGAAGAAAACTTAACATAGCTTTCCTTATTTTATTCTTAGGAAAACAATCTTTATTTTGTTGTTTAACTTTCATTTCAGTGTTTATTTTATACTGTCTTTATTTGGGTTATGCTTCATTAAGCCTCAATTTCCATTTATGTTTGCTTATGTCTTATTGCTCGACTTTCTGTGTCTCAGTTCACTAATGAAATGTTTTTTAACCTGAGAAAATTCAGAAAAGCTCAAAGATCCATATAAAAGTGCATTTCAGGTTTCTAAAAGAGAAATTCAGGCGCTCTGGTGGTATGGTATACAGTGAAACAGAGCACTGTTCTTATTCCGAATTATAGTCATTAAAGTCTTTCAATTCTCAGTGCCCATATGTTAAAACTACCTATCTGATAATCACATTGGTTGCAAATTCTTAATTACTTTTCTTTTGTTTTCTATTATAGTAGTAATTCCTTGCACCTTATCTTGACATTTCCAAATTCAGCTTAAAAATACAACTATATTATCCTCATTTGTGGGAGGTTAATATAAAATATTATATACATTAAGGGAAAGTGAAAGGTGAGTGCTCAGATGCAGATAATGTTTATTAGTTATTTATGTCCTCATTTCAGAAGATCTGTAGGTACAGTTCATGGTACAGTTTTGTCCCAAGAAAGTAGAAATACAAACACAAGCATCGAAATTATTTTGTTAATCTAGTGCTTCTACTGTTCAAACCCATATCTGAGCTGATGGGACTATACACTTAATTCTCTGGACCGGTACTCTACACCCAGCCAAAGTCACTATATCCTGTATTCCTACAGTTTTAGTGTTTTAAAAACGGATATGGCAGATCAATAACCTATGATCACTATTTTCTATTTCTCCCCACATTAAGCCTATTGATGTATGTGTATTCCCCTTCTTATTTAGAGCCTTTGGCTACGTTTTGAAAAGTACCAATCATCTTGAATTCAACCACCTGACTTCGATTCCAGCTCTTGTGGCCAAGCTGAATGCTTGAAACATTTCAATTGAAAGATAATATTACCCTTCCCACTATTTCTCATTTCTCCCCTCTCTGCCTGAATGACCTGGCTTTTGAGTCCACATCTATCCTCTGTAAGTTGCGGTTTTATTCCTATAGCTCCTAGCTGAGCAGACTGAGGGACTTCTGCTGCTAAACATCCAGCAAGCTTTGCAGGGAAGCTTACCCCAGCTGTAGGGATGCAGAACTTTACATGACATTTATTGGAAAATATATTTTAATGTACTTTTATTATAGATAACACGTTTCATAAAAGCAGATGTTTATAAATTTAACTCTCATTGTATATAAGGTAGCTCAGTATATGCAGAATATTAAAATTAACTGCAATAAAAATGCAGCTTTCTATTTGAAACCTCCATAATTTAGAAAAATAAATCATACGCTTTAACCTAGCACTTAATTTCCTTACTCATTTTAACTAAAAAAAATGCCGTTTTCTTCATTTGCGAAACTTTCATTGATAAAATACCCAGTGACACTTTCGTTACTATGATCACATCGATGCACTGGTGCAAAGGCTTGTCCCACCAGAAACTTGCAAATGGTTGAAACAGACTGAATGCAAGCAGCTCTTCTAATTTCCACTGATTGGGACTTCAAACACTTTCCAATGCGATCTTGTGTTCAAAAAGTTTGTAAAATATTTATACTTGTAGTTGACAGACCCCCCGTATCATTCAAGGTGTGTAATGCTAGGCTGATATGCCGTAAGACAACATAAATCAGATAATGAGTACTTCGATATTCTTCCCATATTCTGACTTAAATTAAGTACTGTGATAAAAAAATTCAGTTTCATTATTGCGCTTTGTTATTTGTATTGTAATGTAGATGTAGAATTTCCTCTATACTGATCACACATTTGCTCATCTTGTTTGTGTGTCTTTTTACTGTATAATTTTTTTCAGCTCCTACAGTGGCAGACATATCTAGTTTAGCACATTCTATTACCATTCAATAATTATCACGATCTTTAAAACACCATTTAAGTGTATTTGGCTCATTAAGAATTAATACTTCCTAAGTTTAATGAGAAGATTGAAGGAAGAATAACTGTTGACAGTAATTAATATGCTCACATGTAGAAGCTACACAGCAATTAATTATTTTCTGGGAATTCTTTTCACCACTATTTTATTAAAAATATTTCATTATATTATTTTTCAACAGTGTCAGTTTGCTAGCATTAATAAAACTATTAATTTATTCATAACCTGAATACATTTTTGGTGTCATTTATGCATCCTTTCTTTTTCTTCAACTCGCTTATTTATTTTCCAAATGAAAAATAGATAACTGTCTCTTTGACTAATTTCCATCCAAATAAAAGCTGTGTAGCACCACTTCTGGCTCTGCAGAAAATGTAATCATTGAAGATGATATATTGATGGCAATGTATTTTCAAACAGCTTTAGCTTTATGTTATCCAAATTGCTGACTCCTTTATCTTGAATTTGATGATTCTCTACAGTTTAATACTTGCTAGAGCACTATTGGAATCATCGAGTTTACAGCAATCAGAATCGTCTGACACGGGGCTTCTCTCTCAAAAATATTAAAGAGAGGGAGATTAGTAAGAAGTCACTGGGAAATTTCTTGCTAGCTACTTGGCAGGCACTAAGGTTGCCCTTGCCAGTGGAGCTAACCATGCTGACACATTCAATCAACAATCAGTCATTTACATCAATAAAGACTGAGCTTCTCTGTTATTTCCTCTCTGACAGTCATGATTTTTCTGTCAGTCCATATCACTGTTGCTTCAAGAGACAGGCTCCTCTAGTTCCTCTGTGCGGCGTGTCGAAGTTCGATCCCTCCACAGTCTGGGAGGCTGCAAATGATGTCCCCACTTAGGGGACATGTATAACAGAAGGCAAAGGTGCAGTTCCTCTGAAGACTTCTGATATTTACTTTTCCCGTTACATTTTCTGACATTTGTTTCATTTCTATTGTATTTTTTCATTACACGCTCATTTGTCTCTCACTATCTTGTTTTCGTCTATATTTACTTCATTCTTTATTCCATTATTTAAGCTTATTTCCCTGTTTTTGTCATTCTTAATGAGTGTTTTTCATTTTCTCCATTCCTGGTGTTTGTTTTATGTTTGTGGCTTTCTCAGTCTCCCTTTTTTCTCCTTTTACCAAAAACTGAAGAAAACAACAAGAAAAAAGAAAACAATTTAATTTTAGTCATGTAAAAGGCTAGTACTGGTGGAATACTCCTTAGATTAGTTGCACCAATATTGAATACTTCATTAATAATCCACTATTTTATACTATTTGTATTACTGAACACTTTAAGATTCTGCTGTATGAATTTTGGAATAAATAGCCCATTTTTATTTATTTGTGTATGTAAAGCCACCTTCTGAGTTTCACTGTGGGTACATGTATGTTACATATTGGCCTTAAGAATATCATAAAAATCCAGATATTCTCCTGAGCAACTATTTAATATTGAGAAGGAAGAAGTAAAGCTTATTGCATACACAGCAAATACATTATAATTAAACTGTTGAGAAGCAGTAAGTGAGTTCAGATCCCTAATAAGAATTAAACCACAAGGGTTCTTCATTGATGGAAACACCAATGTATTTGGCGGATGAAAAAATATCTGTGTATTAATTTTATTCTTTTTCAAATTGTTATTCTGAATTAGAATTACTAAAGATCATATCTGGAATTCCCAAAAAGTCATGCTTCCAAAATTATTTGTGATGCTAATTGAATTTTATGGGTGACTATAATGCTGGTCTATGTAGATAAAGTAGTCTTTAGTTGAATTTGAGAGAATTTACACGTGGTTTGTTTAGTGGCCGATCTGCTGATATTTAATCAAAGAAATAAACATTTATATTAAGGCACTGTCTTTGATAGAGACGACCAATTCAATCACAGATTCAAATGTTGATCATATACTGTAAGGAGTTTTTTACATAAACTGAAAAGCAATTTCATTTTCTCTATTTTCAATTTTCTTTTTCATTACTATCTGTTTGCAGTACATAATGATTATGTTCCTCATGGAGAGTTGAAACGTGTACATAGCACATATCAGTTCCTCTTTAATCCCCTTGCCCCACCCTCCATTTCTCTTGGTCCCTTTCCCACTTGCAAAAGCTCTACCTCCCTCTTTCCCACTATCTATACTTTATTTTGCTCTTTATTTATATTTTAGGTTTCTCACATAAGAAACCACTCTCAGCTTTAAGATTTTGTTTTCATAATTTTTTTCTTTTATTCAAGAAGTGTCAATATAAGACAGAAAAAAAGAAGTGTCAATATAACATGCATTTCAGCCTTGTGAATTTGTCAGTGATAATGTTTATGTTTTATTCATTTTGGAATTTCTCCTAGAAGTGTTATTCACCTTTTTTTGGTTGCATACACATCAAATGGGATTCATTCCTGAGTATACTTTAGGACATAGGTCAAATACAAATGTCTAATACAAACACAAAGATCTAGTCCATTTATCTTTCACACTTGACATTGGGATCCTTATTATAATCAACTTTGCAATCCTAGTACAACTGTCCCTTAAACTTTGTAGAACCCAATTCTCCCTATCTGCTTCCTGAAAGCAATGTAGAAAATATTTTACAACTACATTAGAGCTGGGTGTGGTGGTGCACACCTGTAATCCCAGCACTCAGGTGGCTGAGGCAAGGGGATCATTGTAAGTTCGAGGCCAGCCTGTGCTACAAAGTGAGCTGAAGGCCAGCCTGCACTGCATAGTGAGACCCTATCTTAAAAAGACAAAAAAAACCAACGACAAAAATACAGCTACGTTAAAGACCAAACATGGTGGCATACAACTCAGCACTCTGGAAGGCTGAGGAGCACAGATTCCAAGTTCAAGCCAAGAATGAATGATTTAGCAAATTAGCAAGACTCTGTCTCAAAATTTAAAAAAATTAAATTACGTTTAAAAGGTCTAGGGTTGTAAATCAGTGCAGAAACCCCGAACTCAATCTCTAGTAATTAAAAAAACGTCTACATTAAACAAATCAACAGTATTTTCATGCTGTGTGTTAGATCATTGGATCATAAACTTTCCCTGTTTATCTGTAAGAAGGAGTCTGTATATAATATTCTTGGATGGACCCAACCCATATGACACCTGAAAGGCTTCCATTTTGGAAAGCATCAATAGTATAGTAAATAATCCAGCTAATATTTTGTTGGTTTCTTTACAAAAAATTAAGTCAAATTTTCTAAGTATAGTATTTTTATATGCGGAGCAATTTAGGCTTTTTTTCTATTATTCTAATATTGATGCTAATAATCTTTAAAATATAGTAGTAAAGACTATTGAGAATCTTAGTTGGTGATTTCCTTTATTTGTTTTCAGGCTTGGCTTCTTTCCCAAGAACTACATGTACTAAACAATCCATCCGCATGAGATCAGTGTAAACCCAACAATTTATTCCAGGAAAGCACATGTTTCCTAAACATCCTATAAGAGTTAGGGCCTGTGAATATCATTTCATGTGAATATCATCTGTCATCATATGACAGATGACAAATTTAGCAACATTTTCTAGAGATATTAATTGACTTTATTTTTGATCCTAGAATCAGGCAATGCTTCATTCTATAAAAAGAGAATGTGACTTGAGCAGAGGTTGGACTTATTTTTGCTTTATTTTTATAAAGTTTCTATTTTTATTAGGAGGTGTTCGTAATACCTAATAATTACATTCATTGTAAGGAGTTGGTACATGGACGTCTTAATTATTTTTATTTCCCTCCCTCCTCCCTATATATTTTGGCCCCTTGTTATTTGCAAATGCTTTAGCTCCCATTTCCTATGTATTCATTTCCTTTCCTTGTTTTTATAAAGATTTTTGGCCTTTAAAAATTAATTATTTGACTTTATATCTTCCTTATATAAGTCAACTGTGTTTGTGATTGGTAATTAAGAATGCAGATAAGGAAAATAAAATCATTTTTTCACATGTACTGTATCTGAGTATCCAACTTGAAGCTTCCGAATTGTTACTGTTCTTTCCAGTTTATCAGTAACAATCATTTTCATCTAAGCCAAAGTGTAGACACAATGTCCTCAAAAAGAAGGATGTCCATATGATGGGATAGTTTAAACTTAATGTTTATGAAACAATACTTGACACGGGCTAAGGTTGATACATAGTGTCAATTCGAGGAGTCTAGAAGCTTACCTAACTAATTTAGCAGTTCTATATCCTGGGGTGAAAAGGACATGCCCTTACTGCTCTAGGATGTTTTTCATTGTGTGAAATTGAGAAGTTTAAAAGTTTAACTAAGTCCGTCAGCAGGGGAGCCAGGGTCCTTACTTTGTAAACATCTTCAGCTTGTGGAAGACAGGGCACAGAGATGGTGTGGGCGCAGGCAGATAGCCCATAAACACTATAAAGGAGGAGAGGAGGCTTGCTCTCCCTACTTTTGCTGTTGCTGCTTTTGCTGTCTTGTGCCTCCTTCAACTGTTGCTTCTCTGCCACTCCACTCTGCCTTGGAGCCAGCTGATTATGGACTGAAACATCCACAAACTATGAGCTAAATAAACATTTCCTTCCTAAATTTGGGGTATTGGGCATTTTGTCTCAGCAATGAGAAAAAAGTAATCAATACAACATGCCAGAGGGGGCTGGGGATTTAGCTCAGTGGCACAGTGCCAGCTTGGCAAATGCAAGATGAGTTCGATTCCCGGTACCAGAAAAAACAAAACAAAACAAACAAACAAACAAAAAAATACAACATGCCAGAATAGTACAGGTGAAACATCTCTCACTAATCCTTTAAAATCAATCAATTTTACATTAAATATATCTTTTTAAGGTAAAAAAAGAAAAATAGAATTGATGGAGAATTGGAGATTTTGATGCTATAATGTCTTGGCTATTGTTTATAGGTTTCTGGCTACACTCTTGCCTCTGGATAAATATTTACTACATGAATTTCAGTGTTTCTTAAAATATAGACAATTTAATAATTGATATTCCATAAATTGGCTTCTGTATTTCAAGTGCTTTACCAGTTCATTCCATAATAATGAAACTTGCTGAATACTTTGTTTACATCCTTCTACACATGCTACAAGATAGCATATGAGTCAGGGCTTTGCCAGTAGAATAGCATTTCTAGTAAAGATATATTAAGAGATTAACTGCAACAAATTTAGTTCTGTGATTATCACAGCGGGAAAAACAGCTCCAAAATGTGTAGGATTCCAGGAAAGGTAGACTTTAATCATGCCTATAAAGTCCTTTCATAGCAGCACCTATGTTATGGTTTGGTTGTATAACTAGGGACTATCGCTTAACCACTTTGATACATAAAAATGACCATCCCAGGCATATAATTGTATTGTTCTAACTTTCTAAATTCAGAACATTGACTTTTAGAATGATAAAGTAAGTTGCTACAACTAATAATTGATAAAATATTATTGGAATTAATGCCCTTCTCATCCCAGATCCCATACATATTGTAAAATCAACATGCTGGACAAGGAAACATATTTGACGGCCTACCTAATACTGTTACAAACACACCCACATACCACCACCACCCTCATCACCACCACTATTACAATCATATTCAGGTAAAGCATTATAAAGTTTTATTTAAGATATTTTAATAGATTTATAAATACTGTAGAATTGACCAGTATTTACATGAATTCAACTAGCTTAATTTTTCTTTTGAAAGCAATGAAAAATGATCTGTACATTATCAATTAAAGTAACTTAAAAGTAATTTGTTATTTAATTATTATTTAACAAAATGTAAATATAATGTCAAGAGTTAAATATAAAACATAGTTGGTTCACTCATAGTAATTACCGTGAGTTTAAACTGAGGAAAACAGTATGTGATTTTTACCAATATCAGAATTAAGTAGTAAATGAACCACAAATGTTAATTTACAAATTATTTCATTTAATTTATTGGATCTCTGCCTATTGGATTAATGGTTGAGTGGCAGACATTTGTAAAACAGTGATTCAAAAATGGATTAGACAATATCGTTAAAGACATATTTGTTATTCCATTATTGCTGGATGAATGTTTGATAGATTGTATTATGCTGTGTATATTCAGAGGCAGTACTCTAATTCATCTACCTCTGAAATATGCATCTACATTGAAAAGACATCAGAAACTAGATGGAAGGCGTTGACACCCTATAGAGTGCTGGAACAAGGTAAGAACTTATGAAAAGAGAGGCACAAAATATCAGAAAAACCCTTTAAAAGTTGGCATTTGTTCTAGATTTTCTTGTTTCACAGTGATACTTTATTTTATTATTTTATTTTGTTTTATTTAAAAGGAAAAAAGCAATTTCAAATAATAGGAGAGAAATGGTAATTAATACATTCCATATTGTTATCCTCTAAGTAGTTACTCAGAGTACAAGATATAGGCATTGAACGGTATCCACACAATATTAGCATAAACCTTTCATTTCAATGAACTAAGTGAAACTAGCAGTAAAACTATCTTGTATATATTTCCCTTTCTCCCATCCTAGTTTCTCTGTTCTTTTGAACAGTTTCTTCCCAATTCACAATGTGTGTTGTAAATTTTGGATCCTATTTCATCGTTCACCTTCTCGCACTGGTGAGACTATATGATGTTTACACATGTGGGTCTGATTTATTTCGCTGATAAGTGTACTCTCAAGTTACGTCTATTTACCTATAAAAGTCTCCAGTTTATTCTTCTTTATGGCTGAGTAGCACTCTGTTGTATGCAAATACCTCATCTTTTTTATTCATTCCTTGTCTGATGGGCATTTGGGTTGTTTCCAAGATTTAGTTATTACAAATTGTGCTACTGTAAACATGCATGCACATATATCACTGTGATATTTTGTTTTTAATTCTTCTGGGACAATATCCAGAAGGGGACCTTTAATCCTAGCTTTTTTTTTTTTTAAGGAATCTCAATACTGATTTCCACAGTGACTGTACCAGTCTACAATCCTACCAACAGTGGAGAAAAGTTCCTTTTTCCCCACAGTCCATCCAACATTTGTTATGGTTTGATTTCTTAATGATAACCATTCTTTCTTGGATGAGATGGAATTTCAGTCCTGTTTTAATTTTCATCTCTTGAGTGACCTATGATATTGAATATTTTTTCATGAATTTATTTGCCACTTGTATTTCTTAATCTGAGAATTGTGTATCCATCCCCAATACCCATTTTTGGATTGGTTCTTTGAATTTGGGAGGCCTCATTTTTTGCAGTTCTTTATATGTTCTGGATATAAGTTCTTTGTCTGAGGGGCAACAGGCTATAACTTTTTCACACTCTTTGAGTTATCTTTTCACTCTCTTGGTGATTCTCTTTCTTGTGCAAAAGCTTTTTAATATGGTGAAATCCCATTTGTTCATTCTTTGTAATATTTCCCATGTGGTCTGGGTTTTGTTCATGAACTCTCTGCCTACCCTTATGTCTTCAAGGTTTCTGCCTACTTTCTCTTCCATTAGATTTAGTGTTTCTGTTTTAATATTTAGCTCTTTGATCCATTTTTACTTTAGTTTAGTGCATGGTGATTGCCATGTGTCTAGTTTTAGTCTTCGGCATGTGAGAAGCCAGTTTTCCAGCACCATTTATTAAAGAGGCTGTCTTTCTTTCAGTGAACATGTATGGCCCTTCTGTCAAAGATAAGGTGGCTGAGTGTGTTTGCAGTTGTGCCACAACTTCCTGCTAAAACATAAATAGTTTGTGCATGTCTTGTTTCATAATTTCGTTACTATACTTTGTTCAAATATTGCACTTTTCCTCAATTAGACCTGACATGTACTTATAGAGCATTCTAGATTTTGGTATCGTTCTTGTTAAATCAGCGTTAAGTAACAAGCCCAACAAAGTCCTCCCGTGATAACTTTCAGTTTGCTTACACAGTACTGAGTCTCTGTTAAGCACGGGACATTGCCGATAGCTTGCAGAAAATTTTTGAGTCTGGATCCCAAATTACCATGCCACTCTTATGTCGTTACCTTCCTACCATAAAACCTTTCTTCTAGTTACATTGGCCGAGTCACTCCCATCAGATAATACACATTCCATGCTCACACCTCTGCCTGACAGCACCCTACCATCTCCTTGTCATCTGTATGAATTTCTTCCAATTTTATCTCTCCTACTAAAATCAGATAGCTCAATCTGAAAGAGGCTTGAAGAAACCAGGTATATGATAATGGAACCCTTTTTATTACAGCCAAATTGGACAATAAAGTATTGTCTATAGAGATTATGTTTGAAACTTCTGTCAGGAGAAGAGCTCATTACTTTCCCTGGTGTTACAATCTTTAGATACTTTCATAAGGTAGAATGTTCTTATATTGATTTAAGACCTGTCTTGAGGATCATCATTTCTTCCTTACTCTTCTGGTTTTTTTTTTTAGCTTTTTGAATCAGGATGGTCCTATGTAGTTCACACTGTCCTTGAGTTCAGTGTATAATCCATGTTGGGCTCCAACTTGTGGAAATTCTCCTGCCTCAGCAACCTGAGTGCTTGGACTATAGACATGCACCATCATGCCTGGCCTGTCCTGTTTCCTGACACCAGATTATAAATGTCTCCACAGCAAGATTAGTTTTTTATTCCATTTCACAGTACCTTACACAATGCAGAGTATGTTTTAAATGTTGAGTTTTTTAAAATTAAAATACAACTCGTTCTTTAATTCTTTCACTCTCTTATTCATTCATTTTTGTATGAATGATGATTTGTATATGTGCCTCGGAACAAATACACAGGTATAATCTGATCTTTATCATCCACAATAGGCTACATTTCTGACAAGTTATTCTGTTTTCTGGAAAGGCAGCCTATGTTCCCAGTCTCTAATTTTTCCAAACTCCAATATCTTGCTGAAAAAAGCTTATACATATTTAAAAATTAAAGTCCACTACTGTTATTATTTCATGTACATATTTTTACTTGAAAACCTACTTTTCATGCTCTACCTTAAAACATTTGTGCTTTGAGGCCCAAATGTAGAATATGTCTTACTCTTATCAAAGGTATTCTATTGTATTAACCCTCTGCTTGCTCCCAAGATCTTTTTGCATTTTGCCTGTCACTTCATATTCAGTAACCCAGTAAGAATCACATTACAGGCAAACTGTATAATTTTCCCTTATGTAATGTCGCTCAGTATCATTGACCAAATATTGACTAGAACTCAAGAAAGGCTGGTGACTTAGCATTAGAAGTCAGTCTCTCAATCCTCTTTCTCTTTTTAAAAAAAAAATCTATTAACACATAGATCTTTACCGTAACCTTCTGTTGAGTCCCTACCACAAAAATAAAAGTTGGTAGAAAGATTCATGATAGAATATATAATGAAATGACATGCGGTATTAAAAAGAATTTGATGGAAACTAAAAATGTATCAAGCTTAGTGTAATTGTATGACACTTTGAGGATAGTACTTAGTAAATGCATATTGAAAGCGTATAGTCTTTATTCTGAGTGCTTCTTTCTAATTAGCTTAAGTATATAATTACATATCTATACACATATAATAGTGCACCAGTGCACAAGAGGCAACCATTTGATTGTAGTTGATTGAGAAAGAAGTAAACAGATATGAAGAAGAAAATTTTTCAAGAAAAAAGTCTATAGAGTAAATATCAGGAACTACTTTCTGAAACTGAGTAAACAATTTGAAGGAAAATATTTTTGTAAAATGTTATTACCTTTTTATTTAATCTAAAATATTGCTGATTGCTTATTGTTCTCTGGGCAACTTCGTTGAAGATAGCAATAGGTAGTGTAACAACCGTTATTAATTTCTTATCATCGTGTTTTGAAATTCTGTATTGTTTTTATTGTTTTGTGTTGTTTTATTTTATCTTTGTGGTGGTTATTTTGTTTTCTTTTCTGTTTAAAACAAAGAAATGAAATAAAATATTGCCTAAAGTATATCGGAAGCAATGTAAAATAATCCACTGATGAACATTACTCTCAAGAAATAACTAATAGTCAATAATTTTTTAATTTCTTTATCAGTTCTCCTTAAAAGTGCTTAGGTGTGCTATACACGTTCTTCATTTGTCTCATTAGTTGTTTTTTATGAACTTAAAAACTATGCAGATTATGAAACCGGTGAATCCACAGAAAAGTGTATTATCTTGTGCTCCTAATATTAAATAGATACCACTTAACACTGACAAGAACAAGTGCTGTTTGTTACTGTTTCTCCTTGTGAGCCGGTGGTTAGCACTGAGTATTCCAAAGCATAAATGATGCTATCTTTCACAGATCAGAAAAATAACCACACTTTAATTTTCAAGATGTAAGTAGGCACTACTCATAAAGTAACTGTAGTAAAACCAAACATTTATGATGTCTTTTAAAAACAGTTTTATGTTCACTGAAAGATTTTCACTTATTAGAAATTCCATACTGTTTGTCTGACTTAACGACTCATGAAAATGTCATCTAAGAGAAAAAACACTGAGAACATAATAAAGTAAATAATGGCATGAAATCATTGGTGAGATGGTCAATTTGTGCTAATGGCTGCTATGCCTTGTATCTAGATGCCCCCCCCTGGAGCCTCATGTGCTCATAGGCAGGGCTCTTTGGAGATGGCTGCATCTAGGGTGTGTGACACTGGGATTAAGAGTGTGTGCCACTAAATTAGTCCACTGATTAGAATTAGCCTTGTTCTGGTATGGATCAATGGATTTATGGAAGGCAGAAGCTCCACCTTCACTGTGGGCAGCACCACCCAGGCGCGCTGTCTGGATGGGATAAAAGGAAAGGCCAGTTGCTTGCTGCTTCCTGCCTGCCTTGTGGTGGACTGTCTCTCCTTTGCATTGCTGTCCCGCCTTGGTGTCAGCTTACTGTGGACTGAAATCTCCAAAAACTGTGAGGCAAAATGAACTTTTCCTCCTTTATCTTTGGGTGTTGTACATTTTGTCCCAGCAAGGAGAAAAGTAACTAATTCAATAGCTCAGACTTGCAGTCTAGTAACTATGGCATTTTTTCTTTCTTTAGGGGGATATTTTTGTGTGTTTTTTTGAGACAAGGTCTCACTACATAATTCATCCAGTCCTTAAACTCACTATGTAGCCCAGACTGACCTCAAACTCACGGCAATCCTCCTGCCTCAGCTTCCCAAGTGCTGGAACTATAGGTGGGGGCCACTATACCCAGCAGGTTATATTTTTGTAGGGCTTGAGACTGAACCCAGGGCCTTCACATGGGGGTCTTTTTTTGCGGGGGGAACAGATCTTGCTATATAGTCCAGACTGGCCTTAAACCCACTATGTAGCCCAGGCTAGCCTCGAACTCTGGGCTATCCTCCTGCCTCAGCATCCCGAGTGCTGGGATCACAGGTATGTGCCATCACACCTAGCGCACATGGGGGTAGTTATTTAGCTGATTTTGGTACACGCCTGTAATCCCAGCACTCAGGAACCTGAGGCAGGAGGATCACTACAAATTGGAGGCCAGCCTGGGCTACATAGTGAGTTCAGTGCCACCCTGAACTACATAGTGAGTTTGAGGCTGGCCTGGGTTACATACTAAATCCCTGTCCCAAAAAACAACGAAAAAAAAAATCTGGGGTAGTGCTATTTGCACAGCAGGTTACCAAATGAAGTCCTTACCTCTTTTTCTTGAGTTTCACTGTTAATCATTTTAAGAGAACAGAGATTATCGAAATAACCACTCTAGTGAAATAACAATGATTTCAGACTCTAATGAAGATTTTTTATTGCTGTTCATTTGTTTGTTTGTTTGTTTAGACAAGATCTTACTAGCCCAGGCTGGCCTCAAACTCTTGGGTGATCCTCCTGCCTCAGCCCTCCCAAGTGCTGGGACCACAAGCGTGCATCACCACACACAGCTCAAATGAAGATTTTTAAAAATCCTAGCTGGCTGTGGTGGTGCAGATCTATGATCCCAGCACTCTGTGAAGTTCAAGGCAAGAGGACTCCAAATTCGAGCCCAGCGTAGGTGATTTACCAAGACCCCATCTAGAAATAAAATGAATAAAAGGCCTGGATGTAGCTCAGCATGAATGTGAGGTCCCACCAGAGACGTGGCCGGGCTTTGCTGCTTTTTTGTTTTGTTTTTGTCTTCGTTTTTTGGTGTTGATGATTGAACCCAGGGCCTTCAGTGATATCCTCAGCCCTTTCTTCTTATTTTGAGACAGCGTTTTGCGTAGTGACTAATTTGCACAGGCTGGGCTTACAGTTCTGATCCTCCTGTCTCAGGCTCCCAGAGGGCTGGGACTTACAGGCCTGCTCCAGCTGGGGTCATTTGTCTTAACTCTGTTGTAGTTTCCAATATCACTGTCAAATCATATAGGGAAATGTCAGTTTTAAAAATGCATGCTTCTTTCTTATCACAAAGTAATAGTTTTCATTGACAATTTGTTTTATGTTATTTTGTTTTTACTGATGATGGAATCTACAGCCTTGTGCAAGTTAAGCAAGTCTTCCACCACTGAACCATATCCTCAACCCTGAGGAAAACTTTGGAAATAGAGAACATGAAAAGTATGAGAACAGTTGTTGGCATTGCATAGCCTAGGTCCCAGTGGTGGCAAACCTAATGCATGAGGTGCTGCAGAGTGCTGTTTGTATAATTGAAATCTATGGTTTGCAGTCACTGGCATAGGAACACCAACTAAAAACCAAAGGTCCTTATTGAAGTCTAATGACATTTATGCATTTCATTTTATGAAATTTTGATGATAATTTGCATATGTCTCTCGATATTAATTTTCTCCTAACGATGCATTTTGAACACTTTGCATTTCAATACATATCATTCTAACGCATTACTATAAAGGAATAGAATGTTATGTTATAGCAGAATTTATTCAATCAAACTTCTGCTAATGAGCATTTAAGTTAATTTTGATCTATTTATAAATATAAAATGCATGGTTTCTAAAAATGCCTTTCTAAAATGAATGAATACATTTCAGAGCCTGCTTTTGAATAAAGAGTATATTTTTGTTTTATATGCCTTCAAAATAGCCCATCTTCTATTCTCCATTTAAAATTATAGAATCATGCTGGTGTAACTAAACAAATGGTTAGCTAGAATATTTTTTGAATTCATCTTGATTGAAACTTATAAATGCCTACATTAAATGTTAAATTTGGACTTTAAAATAATTGCTACTTATATGCTGAATATTCTTTAGGATGCAAGTTTCTTTTTAAAAATAGCTGCAAATATACATTGATTCATTTGCACCAAGTACCTTTAAAAACAGACTATGTTAGGCATGACAGTGCATGGCTGTCATCCCAGCACTCAGGAGGCTGAGACAGGAGGATTGCCTGACTTTGAGGCCAGCCTGAACTACATAGCAAGACCCTATCTGAAAAGAAAAAAAAAAGATCAAGTGATTATTCTTAGCCTCAACTAATATAAGAATATTTTTGGTTAAATTTTATTCCAAAAGATCAAACAAGATTTGTAAAACTAGTGGTTAATTTTGCCAAACTACTTTAGGTTAAAGATAATCTTCCATAATTCCTCGAATTATCTTTAAAATGTTGTCTATGATTCCTGACTTGATTTATATTATATCTATTTTTCCTTGGGATATATATATATATATTTTCAGAATATACATATATAAGAATATCTTGTGTGTGTATGTATATATATTTTTGTCTTACATACAAAAATATTCAGCATATAAGTAGCAATTATTTTGAGGTCCAAATATGTGATAGCCAAAGTTCATGATACTATCACAAATTTTAATCAAAAACAGGTGCTTGTACCACAGAGCTATACCCCCTGCCCTACTAATTTCTTTTAGTTCATTAAAGGGAACAGTTTGTGCTTATATTGTTTGATTAGCCTTGCATACTATATTCTAATGTGAGCAACTACTTTGAAGATAACAGTGTGCGATATGTTAACCATTGTAAATTTCCCATTACCTTGTTTTGAAATTCTGTATCATTGTTTTTATTGTTTTTTTTCCTCTATAAAAAAAGAAAATTCAGCCCTTAATTGGTGGGGTCCAGCGCTTGACCATTATGGTGGAAGGGAATGGTGACTTAAATCGACTCAGGTCTGTGAAAGCAGAGCACTGTGGAACACGTACCAGTGAAGGAGAGGCTAGGCAATCAATATAGTGGTAAAGCCACCTCCATTACCCACCAAGACACATCCAAAAGTGTGCTTCACTAATCCCTAAGTAGCTCCCAAGCCAACAGAATTAACAAGGAAGCATCACTGCCACACTGGGTAATTTGCTGTTGTTCTAATGAAACTTATGGCTGAGGTATTTCTTACTATAAAAAAATACATGAACAAAAATATCAGAGTCTTTTCTATATACCTGTAGGAATCTTTCTGTCTTGTGTTCTTGAAACACACTTTGAATGGATTTGCTTGAGTTATTGGCATTGGGATATTTGGCAAGATTACTTACCTGAGTTACAGTTTCTTTCATTGACCTTATAAAAATCACATTGGCAAATGTGAATTAACATACTTAAAATCTTTTAGGAATTTCTTACTCATATCCAAGTTCTGGAGGAAACTCTACAGATGTTTTCTAGAGTTAAGTAGAATGAGAATAAAATTTAAGTAAAATATGTTTGAAGAGGTGGAGAGAATGAAGCTGTTCTATAAAGATATGAAAAAGTCTAGCTAAATGAACATATTCTTAGGCAAAAGTTGGTGACCTATAAGGAGAATTGCCTCAAATAATGTCAAGGTTGTTTCCTATTAAGAATCAAAAGTAATTTCTCAATTCAAGGGAAGTCACAATATTATCAACTCAAGCATATTGTAATCTATATTAGATAATTATCTAAATTATCTAAATGATTATCTAAAACATCTAAATGATAATTATCTAAATGGTGATACTATTCTACTATAGCCTCTCTAATTTCTAATAATTAATTCATTAATTAATTTTATTTGCTGTTGTGAATGTATTCTACAGTTGATACCGAAGAAAGTATGAAACTGATCTCCAACAAGGTTGTGTCTACATTTGGCTGTAGGAAATGCATACTTAGATATTTATTGTGTACAAAAGAATGGTTACTAGAAAATGTAGTGATATTAATGAAGAGGTTAGGAAAATGATATAATGCCTTTTATTTGTCTATTTAAGCTTCTTAAAAATGGATCATTTTGTAGATACAAAAGAGTGTATATCCCATATACAGAGAGGTGAAAGAATTAAAACCAAAATGAATTCCTTTGTAGCAATCACCAATGTCTCAAACAAAGCAGTATAGCAACACACTTTCTAAATTCCCTGGGGTCTGGCCTCCAGGGTTCCATCGCTGTTCTCCCTTCAGAGGTAACCAGTGTCCTCAGTGTTATACTCATTTTATTCCACTTCTCTACCACATATAATGCATATATAACTAAAAATTATACGGTTTTGTGTAACTTAATTCTGTTACATAAATGTGTTCATTTGAATACATGCATTTTTCTCTGACCTATTTTCACTAAGTATTTTTTTCACATAATACTCTGTTGATGGTAGTAACAACATATATTTATTTCCATTGATGTATAATATTCCTCTGAATGCATATACCACAATTAAATTTATCAGTTTTACTATTGATGGGCACCTGAGATGCTTCCTATCCTTTGCTAGTATTAACAGTGTTGGCATCACTATTTCTATAGTTATCTCCTTGTATAAAGGGATGGAAAATATTCCAAATGCCCATATATACCTAGAAATTAAATTTTTGAGTCGATATGGGTATTTTTAACTATATTAAGTCATGTAAAAACTTTTTCCCAGTGTGGTACACCAATTTATAAACTCACCAGTGTATAGTCCTCTGCATCTGAAATCAGACCCTCAGCATTTATGTGCTTACTTTTCTTCCATGATATTTGTCTTAAATTTACAGATTCAAAAAGACATTTTACATATTTTGAATACTAGGTCTTTGCTAGTAATAAATGATGCAAATGTATTCTTCTGGCTTGTAGCTTATCTTTATACTATATAGTACCTGTGGTCAAAAGCAGTTCTTGATAATAATGTACACATTTTATTATTTCTTCCTTTCTGGTTTATGCTATGGGAATCTTTTTTAAGTTTTGCCATTACTAAGGTTTATAGTTTAAGTTTTCTATTAGCAAAATACAAGAATAATGCTATTTATATCAAATGTCAACTAGTACTTTTCTAGAAATTATTAGAAATTACACACAGTTCTCATTTAATAACCGAGTTCCATTTCCCAAGTAAGTCATTAATTGAATTGGTTGCTAAATGAGGAATTGAATATAATGTATGCATTACAGTATTCAGAACAAAGAAATGGTCAAAGGAAACTCCAACTTGATGATTTTGCTTTTCTTTGCATAGCTCTTACATGCAGTACTATAATGTATAACAACATAAAACTATAATATAGTACTTTACAGCACAATCAGTTAAAATTATAGTAGTGTATAAAAGAAAGTGTACAGTACAAAAAAGACATTAAGGATCTATTAATAAGACCTACAGAACTGTACAAAAAAAGACAGGCTTTAAGCCCGAGCAACAATTAACTGGGCAAGACATTAAATGAGGAATGTTTGTATATAATATAACAATAATATTCATCATATACTTTTGGAATTCTTCACAAACAAGATACATCTGTATATATAACAACTTTTTTAAGGTTTTAAATTAATTTTAAATTGCTGATATCCACTTTATCATATATCAAGGACCTTTTCCTTATTGAATTCTTGTAGTCAGCTTGTGAAAGCACATTTGCTTTGCACTTGATTATTGAGAATTTCTTTGAATTTTCTCCTTGACAGACATTATGACTTCATTCAGTGACATGAGAGAAGCATGGGTTTTTTAATTTTATAAAGCATCATCCTGTTCATGATTTATTATTTGTTGGACAATTGATTCTAACCCAAATGTCCCATGAAATAAAATTACACACTCAGTGCAATTTGTTTTATTAATTATTATGTGTAGCAGTCAGTTGACTGTGTAGTTCAAATTTTGTTCTCTAAAACCTCTTTCCATTAGTGATAATGTGTTTAGCCCTTTAAAAAAATAAATCAGGTAATCATTAGGCATTTGGTGAGGAGGAACAAATAAGATGGTGGTTCATCTATATTTTTGAGATGATGAAATAGAAATTCTGTCTTTATTAATGAGCTTGTTTGATTTCTTGCAAAGAATATCAGTTATTAAAATGTTGGAGCTTTAACTATTAACTCTAATTTGTTCATGGAGAAGAAGAAGAGGAACTATCAATGTTTAAACACTCTATTGGTTAGGCAGTATTGTGACCATATGACCTTTGGCTTTCTTCATTTATTTATGAAACAGGTATTTTTAGTATATTCCATATGTCAAGCTTTGCTCTAGGAATTATGATACAGCAATGAACAAAACAAATAAAAAGACAAAATTTTCATCTTGATAGAACTTACCCAATAAATGATAGGCTATTACCCTATAGATACCTAAACAAAGAGAAAAGTTATAGAAAATAGCCTACTGTCTGCCTTAGTTCCTTTTCTTATTATTGGGACAGAATATCCAACACCCACAAGTTAAAACACGAGAGATTAGTTTGGCTCACAGTTTATAGAATTTGCAGCCTATAGTATAAGATAGGGAATTACTTCAGGAGTTTGAGCAGGCAAGTGGCATGGTCTGACTTATTTCATTAAAAGATCACTCCTGCTACTGTATAGATAGTAGACTTTTGAAGGCCTATGGTAGTAACAGTGAAACCAGTTAGAAATCTGCAAAATATATGGCAGTGCTGACTAACTTTGTAACAGAAGAGCTGGTGAGAAGTGGTCACATGGAGAATATACACTACATGTAGTGTCAAGCCAACATATTATTTTATGTGTAGGCTGTCAGAAAAAGAAATCTGTCAAGGACAACTGCAAGATTTTTGACATAAACTTCTGACAGGGTGGAGTTACTGTGGTCGGAAATGAGAAAGGACTAGATTGTCAGGAGCAAATCAGAAGTTCAGTACCATTCCCGTATGGGTTGAATCTCAACATATCTTTTAGATGTCCAAGTGGAGATGTGGAGTAAGCAACTAGATATGAGAGCCAGGAGTTCAGCACAAAGAACACATTGAAGGTTGAAATTTCTCTTCTATTATATTAAACAGTCTTCTCCTGTTAAGTATTAGCCTCACTTTTAGTTGGAGAAACATGACTAGAGGATACAACTTACTCACTCAGCTTGTAAGTGGTAGACCAGAAACTGCTGACAATATCTGTTCAGTTCCAAAGGCTATGCTGTTGTCTTGTTTCACAGTAAAATAATCAACATTAGTCACTCTGTGTATGTATTTACTCAGAGCAAGTCAAAGATATTTTTAGGCAGGAAAATTGAGTTGATGGTTTATCTTTTTAGCTGCTTTGCTTGGCTACTGTAGACCAATTTCTTTAAATCAATACTTGGCAAATTTCCATGTGTTCTACAAGGACAGGCTCATTGAATGTGACTATTTTTCCTCAATCACTCTCTTCTGCTATGACTTTTAGAGGTCAGAAAATAATACAATTAGTGTTATTCCAGTCACAGCAAAGAAACTTCTATTTCCTCAGAGTGGGAAGGATAGGAAAGTATTAAGATGAACACTGTAACCTCTCTACTCCAGTGGAATAATTGTCAGACACACCCTCAGTGATTTCTCAGAGATCCCCAACAGGACTGAGCTTCACTTGCTCACAGCGATGACTTGCTCATTATTGATTTTCCTTAAATCCTTCCCTCACTTTCCTTGGTTTTCACCTATGCTTTCAGAATCACTTCCCGGTTAAACCATCTGCCACCATGTTCATATCTCTGGGTAAACTAAGAGATGCGATAACGTAAACTGTGTTCCACTGATCTATCCATGATAATCCTTTCACACCTCTAAAACTTTACCTGGAAAATAAAGTCTCAAAAAATATTTTGCAGACCAGAGAATGACTAGAACTTTCCAAAATGATCATCAAGTAATAGTAATACTTGTTTTTTGACATGAATATATGATTTTCAGTTCTATCTGTGCTGCATAATTCCTACCTTCTATTTGATTAAATTATTTCACCTTCTTTTTTTCTGTGCTTATCGGATTTGAAACTTTGAAAATTCTATTTCCACTTAATGGGGTTTCCATAAATCTTTAACAATTATATGAACTATATATTAAGAGTTATTGTAAGCAATGAATTTAGATTTTAGCACTGCTAAAATTAATCCAGTACTCTATTCTTTTTTGAGGGGGGTATCGGGAATTGAACCCTTGTGCTTGCCAGGCAGGCATTGTGCCACGGGGCTATCTCCCAGACCCTAGTAGTCTATTCTTATACCAAAGTAGAGCATGGTTTACTGTTGCTCTTAACTACCAATGTTAACTGTTATATTGAGAGTGTTTCTAAAAAACAAAAAGCTTATTATGCCTATTATTATTACCTTTATTGGTTCTTAGTTTGATAGAATTTTCTTTCTCTATTTTCCTTACTGAACCAATTTATTTCTTGCAATGCTCATTTCTTGCTGTCATAGTGCCTGCATTAGTCACTAGACTATGATAGTTAATCTAGTCCTTGACAAACAGGAGACAGCCATGAAGAGCAAGAATGAATGATGTATGCAAAACAGTGGTGTCTGGATTTCCAGAGTGCGTTCAAATGTTTATGTACTATCCTCTGAACACTGCTTTATGTTGCTGTAATTGTTTGTAATATAAACCACAATATTGAAAATATATACATTAAAAATAAACTGCGCAAACATCTCATCAAAAACTGACTCAAACAAAAGTGTTATCCATGACAGTGCAGTGCATTTAATATTTTTAAATAAAAAAAGATTTTTTAGAAAATAGGTCTCAAATTTCTTTAGTCTTATCCAATGCCAGTATAAATAAATAAAATGAACTAATTTTTTTTTTTTGTTTCTTTTTGTTGTTTTTTTTTTGTTTGTTTGTTTGTTTCCAGTACCGGGAATCAAACTCACGACCTCACGCTTACCAGGCAGGCGCTGTGCCACTGAGCTAAATCCCCAGCCCAAAATGAACTAATTTTTTAAATGCTTTTTAAAAAGTGATTTCGGCATACTTTTTGCTTTAGTACCTGGGCATTGTGGCTGAAGTGGTCAATGTTGGTAGACTATACATCTTTTTTTTGGTTTTTTATTTTGTTTTTTTTTTCTGTTACCAGGAATTGAACTCATGACCTTGCACTTGCCAGGCAGGCGCTGTGCCACTGAGCTAAATCCCCAGCCTCCTAGGCTATACATCTTAGTTATTACTCTTAGAGTCATTCTAAATTGCTAGCACAAACCCTGATCATCTGTGTACACACACACCTTAGCACTTACATGATTTTAAGCCTTAGTTTTCTAGTAATTTTGATGTAATTTCAAAATGGCTGTGATTTCCTTTAGTAGTACTTTGGTCTTCCTGTTAGCATTTTTATCAAAAGGTTATCAGAAAACCAAAGTACCTAAAAGCATATACAAAATACAAAAATGTGCAAATTGAGAGCCCTTGCATTGCCAGAATGCCACTTGCATGCCACTCAGATCACTCACTGGTAACAACAGAGGCAAGCACCATCTTGCTCAGCTGCACAGTCTGGCTGAGTGAGTGGATTGTCCACTTCTCCAAAACAGCTGCACAATACTCTGTTATTCATGATGCTGATCATAGCTGCTTTTTGTGCTTCTGTGATCAGGGTCATCACTACTACTTCCAGGACTCCAAAAGAATTCACCCCACTCAACCAAATCTTAAGCCATATTTTTGGCTTCCCATGAGACTGTAAATTCTGTTACACATTCTTCATTGCCTAATAATATTAAGTGCAGGGGGGTACACATTTTTCTCCTCTCAATACATCCTTTCAAAAAAGCTATCCTGTTTTCTCTTAAAATCTTTTTCTCATTCCAAGTTTACTTTTGGTGCATTGTTTCCTGTAGTGTATGTGTTCTTCTTTTTTTAAATAAATAACTAGCCAAGTTGACAGTTTCATAGTATTAACATCGTCCAGTTACAGTTCCGTTATGTCTGGACAAAAGAACTCCATATTTTTAAGGGATCACTACAACATCTATTAGTCAGTCTTCATGAATTCTAAACTAATGTAACCATTCATTTAAACTTGCTGTCCACACCATGGGCAATCCAAAACCACTAGCATGACAAATTAATTCTCTGTTACAGACATAGCTGTTGATTCTTCATATCTGAAAGCCCTCAGAGCATTGTTAAAACATGGCAGTGTTAAATGTTAATTTTTATTGCCTAGTGTAGTTAATTGCACGTATCCATGAAGAGTCCATTTTCAATTATATGAAATTCTCTATTCACTATCATTTCCTCAAAGGAACTAATCATAGGAAAGGCGACTCAGGACCTATTGTAATTCTTGTGCTTCATTTCCACAAGAGCATACACGGATTGCAGTGCACCTCTGTCATTTAGCACTGTACGTATACAAATACTGTTCTAACTTCTTTCAGGATACCAACACCCAAGTGAACAAACTACATTTTTACTTATCATCTCTACACATACACACACATGTAACAAGCATACATGATTAGAAGATTTCATTAAAACGTCAGTTTGTGAAATAGGTTACTGTTGTGACAAACTTTTAGAATTTGATAATTTTTAAGAAAGAAATAATCGTTCTTATAGTGTTGAAGGTTAGCTTTACCTAGTCTTTAAAAATACAAAATCCATACCAAATTTCATTTAAAATAGTCAATGTTCGTCATTATACTTTGATAACTAATATAATGATATATTATGGGTATAAGTAATATAACTAATATAATGATAAACAAGTTATAAATATTGATTCAAATTGCTGCTCCATGTGGTATATTCTTATTCTACTTTTATCTTCAGGAAATTTATGATGCCATATTATTTTGTGGCATCATGATTTAGTTTTTAAACCAACTAAAATATATTTTTTGAATAATAGGAAAGAGTTACCATGCCATAGTCTCCTAAACATATGAGTTCCCCATTAATTTAGTGAGCTAGATTTTAAGTAATTCACCGTTTTATTATTGAATTGTCATTCTCAGTGTGAAATTTGACTTTTAAAATTTTGTCCCCAAGAACATTGTCCATTTCTCCAAATACTACATTTTGTCCGAATAAAATATGAGAGGATCAGAATATCCTTGGGCCAAAGATGTTTAAATTTCCCTTTTTTTTGGCTGCTGGGAATTGACCTCAAGATCTTGCACTTGCAAAGCAGGCTCGGTGCCACTGAGCTATATCCCTAACTCTCAGAATTGGATAAGTCATTTCTGACTGAAATTGAAAATAGAAATAGTTCCCAAACAGTAAAAATACAATTAAGCATAAATATATTATTCGGAAGACAATTAGATCATTTTTATGTCCTTCAAAAACTCATTAAATGTAGCTTTTACTGATTATATCTGCTTTTAAGGTAATACTTTCACCTCTGTGTTGGGCAGAAAATGGAGCTACTGTGCAACCTAGTGCATCGCATGTGAGTCTAACATTTACATTATATGATGAACACTTAATTCTTAGATTAGTCTTGAAACTATTGTCCATGTGCATTTCTAGCATCGTAGTTGATTTTGTAAGTTTTTCCAGCTGTACCTGTTGTAAAGAATAGTTAACTTCCAGGTATTTTTTAATTTTAAAAAATATTTGTAAATTTATTTTAAATCTATCCAAGGGAAGGAAATGATTCCTAACTCTTCTCCATTTCTTTTGGCATTTGTTCATATCCTATTTCATCCAGGTAACCTTTCTTTCTTTTCTGTATTTCTATAATTAACAATTATGAGTGTATACATAACCTTCCCCAAAATATCTCTTTCTCTAATGATAGACCTATTAATAACAATAATTCATCTATTTTGACAATCATTTCCCTATTGAAATATACAGTTTTTCAGTGTTTCCAAATATATAATGTAAGACACTGCTTTGAGTATACTTTTTTTCATTTACTTTGATTTAAATTTTGTACACGTGGAGCATATGTTCTTCAGATTATCTCCTATGTCACCGTTATGTGAGCTAATTAAAGCATGCAATAGATAAGAACTCAGTATCTTAGAAGAATCCTTTGTTTTGTAACAGGAGATATATTTTTGTGTATCTATATATTCACATATATTTATTAAATTTCTAGACACATATAAGCTATAGATTGTTATCTTTGATTTAAACTCTAAATAGTAAGCAATTTCACATACATCTGTATGCCAGTTTAAATTATTTTAATTGCAATATTTCTATGTAACTTGTCTCCAAACTAGTCTTTTTTTCCTGAGGCATGGTAAATTTCATAACCTTTGACAATAGCTTTTGTTTATTTTAAGTAGAAACACTTCTCTTGGACTTGGTTGTTAATTAACTGTCATTTCTGTACGGAGTGTAAAAAGAAAAATGAAGAGGAGAATACATAAACTGAAATTCACACTCTCCTGACTTATAATGTCTTCAGATTTCAAAAACATAAGTTGATGCTTTTACCCGTATAAGTTCATCAGAAGCTTGACTTTAATCTCTGATTCATTACACCAGAGCACTGTAAAGAAGTAGATAAATATTGAATGAAAGTCTTTTAATATAGCTTTTAAAGGGACCATTAAAGACATATTTATACCTTTCTATTTGTACATTTTCTACGATGACTATTATTGCTATCATAATCAGCTTTGTGTGAATTTATGCGGCTTCCGGAGTAAACCCTCAAACAGTGAGTAGTGACAATAGTATCAGCAAATATGTCACTTCTGACCACTATTGAAAACTGACACAGGATATCATTGCTTATAGATTTTTAAAATAAACATCCTCCCTAAAACGTATGCACAAATCAGTAGGGTCATCACAGAGCATATAGCATTCTTTATTGGAATGATTCGTTAGCTCAGGTACACTTGAAGTTCCCCTTTTACATTTGCATTCACAGGTCAGTTTATGAAGCAGAAACTACTCATTTCCTTTTGATTAAAATGTAATTTTGGACCAAAGGTAATACTGTTGAATATACTACTTCATGTCTTGCTGATTCTAATTTTCAATGAATTTTAATTCTTTCTAGAATTCAAAGCAGTTTTCAGAAAAATATAAACTTTCAGCCACTGAAAACTATTGACAACCCAAGCTCTGATATTTGATATTTTAGTGTTTACAAATGGCCTGGTGCCTTTTTATTTCCAAAGAAGACAGCACACAGTGGGTTTTCATCCAACCATCCAGAGGTTTTGGAAAGGCAGATCTCCAGAAATCCATGGGAAGCTAAGGTGGGGTTTTATGTCATAACCAGACAAATTCGTCATCTCTAAAATTTATTCCAGTGACATAGTAGCAATTTTAGGCAGCAGCTTGCATTAGATTTTTGCCTTGTAAGATCTACAGCAGACTGCACTCCCAAGCTCTGATCCCCATAAAGAGGCTTCTCTATTGCCTAATGGCCCATTAGGAGTTATTTGTTGCTGTGAATGTATGAGTGGTGTGTGGCATTCCAAAGGGACAGAAAACTTCGTGGTGAGGCTTAGGACCAGGACAGAGATGTGGGCAAAAGACATGAAGGGAAGAGTTGACATAAGGGCCTTCTTGGAATATTGGCTGCTCATTTATTAGGTGTGTTTCACTGCTAGCCCATATACTGAAGATAGCCCTTGATGACTCAGTCGAGGCTAGTATCTTTCGCTTTGTAGGAATCAAAGGAGTTAAAAGCTCTGGAGTTTCATTTGCTTCCTGCGCCTTCAACAGAGATGGGATCTCAGGTTTCATTTTACAGCAGATGGCAGTGACAGGTGAAAAGGAGTCTAACGAATGAAGGAGACAAGAAGTGAATATTCACAAAATAAGGTGAAAGAAGAGCTAACAATTTACAATATTATCACTACTTAATTCTTGTTAAAATGTGTATTCAGAAATTGTGTTTGTTTATTGCCACTACTTCTGTCATTTTGTTGAATTCAGGAAGAGTGCAACACAGCATAACAACTTCATGAGAAAAATGGAAAACTACCATTTAAGAATTTTTAGTGTTTCTCTTATAAAGTCTAAAACAATTTTAGAGACAATATGAATATATAGACAGATGGGTGACCAGAATCATAGCAAATCTAATGTTACAGCCTTAATTACTTTTTTAGTTTTGGTTCATCCAGAAACCACTCTAGATCCTGATGCAGGAATTGCAGTGCATTTTATTTGAAAGGGGATAATGGAAAGTATTGTGTGATAGGATGAGACAAAGAAGGAAAAGTATCCAGTGAAGGGTATGTTGTCAACCAAGTTACCTCTACCAGCAAATGCAACTTACTCCCCGTGAGGAAATCTGGAAGACAGTGTACTACCTGTCTCTAGTCAGCCTACCCAAGGACAGATGTAGCTTGGGTATTTGTACACTGACCCTCATCGGTCATTAAATCAGAGCTTGTAGGGCCTGACAATGAATTGTGCGCACTCTCAGATTACTCCACTGCAGCACCAGATTCCTCTAGGCAACAGCTGACATCTGGGAGACAGTGCTGCCTACGTGCAAATGAATGGGGGTATTGGTAAATGCCTCACAAAATCTGCTGTTTTGCTGACGAGGAACACTGCTAAAGCAATTCGCCCCCCATATTCCAGCCAAAACTCAGTGGTTGCAGCCATAATGATGAGGTTTTCTAAAAATTGAAACTCTATTTCTAGGTCAGAGAGATGAAAATGAATTATTATTTCTCCCACTCACTAGTAAGCAACCTTAGATGAGTTACTTATTCAGAACTTTGCTAACTTCATCTGTAAAATAGGTTCAGTAATTGTTTATTCTTAGAGAATCACTTTAGAAATACAGGACTCATCCTTTGAAGGTGTTGCCTTTTGAACATCATTGAGTGTTAATTTTAGTTAGTATAGATCTATCCCTCATAATTAGTATTAACTTTCATGTCTAATCAGTCTTTTAGAGCAAACAGTTATCTTGAACTATACGATGCACCCCACTCAGCTGGATTAATTTGTACCTTGGCTCTAACAAACCTGAAAATCTAATAGTCATTGAGAACTAAGGACTACAGGGACCCTTATTTGCCATCTGTTGTTAAAAATGACAACCAGTTACGATGGAAAGTGACATTGAAAAATACAAAGGAAAATCAGAGAGATTGGAACCAAATAGTGAAGCTCAAATATAATCAAAAACAAGTTGTGAGTGGCACATCCAGGGATCCAAAAAATAAACATTATGAGGACTGGATTAGCCACGCTTAACATGCTCTGGAAATATTTATGAAATATTCACCACTTATTTGTTTAATTGTATGTGATAGGTTTGGTTGGGTCCTAGCAGAAAACTGCCCATATATATGTATATGTATTTTTTCCTCATACTGCTCCTTCAAATCCATTGTTAATGTCATATCCTTCCCTACCTCTGAATGAAACCTAAGGAAAATCCCTCTGCTCACCAGTCTCATAGTGTATTCAGTTCCCAGGGCTATCATAGCAGAGTGCCATAAAATGCATGATTTTAAATCACAGAAAATTGTGCTCACAATTAAATAAATCCAGAATTTCAAATCAAAGTGTTGACAATGCCATGCCTTCTCTTAAGGCTCTAGGGATGACCCTTCCTTGCCTCTTCCTAACTTCTGGTAGTTGCCAGGGGTCCTTTTTTCTTAGCTAATAGCCACATAACTCTACCATCTTCACATAGTGTTTCCTGTGTTTCTGTATCTTTACATGGCTTCCAACTCATGAGGATGGCAGTCACATGGGAACAGAGGCCCTCATCATTCCACTATGACCTCATTTTAACTGAAGTAATTACATCAGTGTTGGCACTATTTCCAAATAAGGTCACATTCTGACGCTCTGGAGATTAAAACTCAACATAGCTTGTGAGCGGCAGACAATTCAACCAATACGAGATAGATACTTACAATCTAAGCTCATCAATAATTAAATCCAATATCTCATCCACCATAAGAAAGACCCTTTCTCAGCTCTGAACCAGTTTCTGCATGAAAGGTGCATTGGAGTGAGAGTGACCTGAATATCCATTTCCCCGTTTCCCCATCTTGTTTTGTTCCTTCTCCTTTTCCGCTGACAAGAGCATCCCTGAATCTTCCAATATTAGTACAGCTAGACTTGGTTAAGGTACTAAGACTGGGAGGAGAAAAGAAGAAAGGATGAAAAATGCTCTTCTTTAGGTAACAAAATTATTTTACTTTTGGTGTCCTCTGCAGCAACAGATTCTTCATTCTGATTTTTATTTTCATTGAGTTCTTTTTCTTGTTCATATACCCACTTAACCTGTCTCACTGATAGCTAATTTTTTTGGCAGTGCCTCCATTACTATCTACCAAATTTTTAGTCCCCTACTGTGCCATTCTGTTCTTCAGCGGGGATCTCTATATCCTCCAGGCAGTCATCTTGAGAGGAGCCTCTCTTGAAATGCCTGCACTGCCTGTTCCTGAATCGATTGCCACTGGTCCCATAATAAAACCATGTATCCTTTTCCCATGCAGCTGAGTCTGTTTCCTTAGATATTAATCAGTTAAACTCCAACCTTAGACTCTTAACTTTTCAAGTTAGACACCAATTCTCAATTCCTTCAGGGATATATTTATTTATCTCCAAATATTTATGATGATTCCCTCATTTAGCTTATGGTGAAGTCCGAAACCTCTTTTCCTTACCCCACTGACTCCCAAGAAACTGTGGGCAGATATGAACATGAGACTGGTGGTGTTTCTGAAACAGAGTGCACGAACAACTCTCTCCAAAGAAAGCTACCCCACCTAACCTCTTCATCAGTAAGAGTCTAGAAATAGCCTAGAGGTAAATATCTGTCTAATCAAATCCCTGTAGAACAGGTCAGAATACATCTTGTACTGCTTTCTAAAATGTACTATTTTAAAGTGTTTAACTGAGATATAATTCATATTCCATGCAATTCATTCATTTAAAATACTGAAGTACATAGTCCAGTACTTTTTAGTATATTCAGTTATACAAGTATCACTGCAACCTAATTTTCTAATAGTTATATTATCATCAAAATAACAAAAAGAAATTCCATATCCATTAACTGTCACTCATCATATTTCCCTCTTCTCATCCATGGGCAAACACTAATCTACTTTCTGTCTCTATAGATTTGTCTTTTCTGGACATTTTATATAAATGGAATCATACACTATGTACTCTTGTGACTGCTTTCTTAACAATGATTTTAAGGGTCATCTATTGATTTCTGTCATATGTAACTCTTTCATTTCTTTTTTTTTTCAAGTAATGTTTGATTGCACAGATAGATTACACTTTATCCATTTGTGAGTTGAAAGATGTGTGGGTATTTCTTCTTTTTGGCTGCTCTAAATAATTCTGCTATGAATGTTTCTATATATATTTTGTATGGACATATGCTATCTTTTTTCTAAATACATATCTAGCAGCAGAATTGCTGGGTCATATGATAACTGTGTATTTCACTTTTGAGGAAATACTACATTGTTTTCTAAAGTGACTACCACTTTTAATTCTCATAGTTCATACAAAAGAGTTCTTGCTTTTCTACACCATTACTGAGACTAGTGACTGTGTGTGTTTTCTTTTTTATAACAGCCATTCTAGTAAGTTTCACTGTTTTATGCTATCAAAGTTTATTGTTAGAAATACTCCATTACTGAATTGCAAATACTTTGTACTTTGTTTTATGATCTTTAAGCTTCTGCTAAAACAGAAATGACAACAACAGTGACATTTAGCATTCAATGACAATGACACCATTGTGAACAAGATGCAATAGAAGAGCTTTGTGCCTGGACTAAGCATGATACACTATTTACAATAAAATACGTATGTCACAAAAATTTAGGAGTGTATTAAATGGGAAATAATCTTATTATATTCTCATTACTAGACATCTATTAGGGCCTCCAGAACAGATCCTGTCCTTGTTTTGTAATGACAATCACAACAGCAACAATAATCATGATAATAATACATAATTTACATTATGCTTTTCTATTTGTGCCAGGCACTGCATTTTATATAAACAATAATGACCACTTAAGAATGCTTTGGTTCAGATAACATATATAATTGTAGATGCATATGAGTATATCTTCTAAAGTCAAATAGTCATCTTAGTTCACGTAAGTACACTCTATGATGTTCACACACTTACCAAACCACTTAATGACCCTATGCTAATCAGATTTCTTCCTCTGTGACCAGATACCTGAGAAAGTTCATTTTAAAGGACAACTATTTATTTTGCCTCATAGTTTCCCAGATCTCAGACCATTAATGGTTCAGTCACTTTTGTTCTTCAGTGAGGCCTTACCTGCTGGTAGAAGGAGCTTGTGGTAAAGGAGTCTGCTCAATTTATGGTAGTTGGGAAGCAAAGACAAAGAGTAGAAGGGCCTAGGGTCCCAGTAGTACCTTCAAGGGCATGCCTTCAATAATCTGACTTCCTCTATTATGCCGCACCTCCTGAAGGGCCATCAGCTGGGGACCAAAGGTTAAGGACAGTCATTTTTACCTAGCACTGCTCACATCTGCTCAAATCCTTCTTCGGATTTTGTTATCACTGGAGGCTCATTTTGGAATAATGCTCTCAGTCTACTGAATCCCGCCATAACTTTCCCCACCGCTGCGGGAAAGGTTAAGGCCAAGGATTTCCCATGAGATTTTGTAAATTTTTCTACCAATAAAATCCTTTTGTGCCCTGCTATCCCTACTCCCTTTCTTATTTGCCCTGGAATTTCATGTTTTGAATCAATTATTATATTCAAATCCTGGTCCCTGGATCTGCTTCTGGAAAACAAAGGATACATGGAGAAAAGAGGCTCTTCGTGGAGAATTTGAATAATATTTAAAATGTGAGGAAGAAGTGATCATGTCATAGTAAAAACAAAAATATTAGAAAACTCTCTTAAGACAGGTAGAATTTACAGTGAAAGTAAATGTGCTCTCACAATTTGAAAATGTTAGAATGAACTATTTGTTCAGAAAAAGAGCTGTGAACTCTTTCTACAAATATATCTTAATGTATGTAATCATTTTGGGGGGTTGGATTTTAGGTAGTATAATTATGGAACTAAATGGCTAACTCATAATTGTATAAGAGCACAGCATTGTCATTAACCAAAGCAGTAAAGCTTTTTTCATCATGCATTGTGCTAAGGGCTTTACACTGATAGTTAAATGAATTTGGCCACTGCTTTTTTGTAACTTAAAAAGCAAGCTTTCAGAAAGAAATAAACCTATAGTTTATCGTGTGCTACAAAGACTTACTAAACAAACGAGAAGGAAGATCATTTTGGTGAACATTAATGAATTGTAAATATCAGTATATCAGAAAGGTAATATTTAAAAGTAATACATAATTTAATTATATAAATGAGATAAAAGAAGAAAAAGCTATTCTTAACATGTCTACTTCAAACATATTTCTTTATGTCTTAGAGTCTGAGTAACTAATGTGAATAAAATGATGAAGTGTAATAACTGCTGTTATTCTCTTATTAACTGATTATGAAATTTAGCTATTCTTAACATGTCTACTTCAAACATGTATTTATTTCTGTCTTAGAGTCTGAATAACTAATGTGAAATAATGATAAAAATGTAATAACTGCTGTTATTCTCTTAATTGATTATGAAATTTTGTATTTTTCAGACAGTAAAAAACAAATCAGATATATTTTAATTTATAAGAGAAAATAAATAACAATGAAAAATTATCATGGAATATTATTCAGGTAAGAGAGAAAGAAATAAGTTGTCAGGAAACATGAAGGTATAGCATGTATTTGTGCAGTACCATTTAATAAAATGATGAACAAAAATGATGGCTGGTCACAATATTAAAAACGTCTTTTGCAGAAAAAATTCCATGATATCTTTGGGGAAGCAAATTAATATATCTTGGCTGAAGTCTATATGTTAGAATCTAATATTGGAAATTATTTTTTAAGGAATTAAATACATTTAAATTCTTTTTCCAAATTAGGTTTATTGGTAGAATTTAGATAAACATAATGTTCACATTCATCATAGGGAACGTGCGGAGAAGGGTTCCCTTTTCTCCATACCACCACCAGCACTTGTTACTGGTTGATTTCTTGATAATAGCCACTCTTCCTGGGGTGAGATGGAATCTCAGCATTGTTCTAATTTTCATCTCTTGAATAGCCAGTGATGTTGAACCTTTCTTCATATATTTATTTGCCATTTGTACTTCATCTGAGAAGTGTATATGCATCTCAGATGCTCTTTTTTGGGTTGGATCTTTAAATTTTGAGGGTCTGATTTTTTGTTCAGTTCTTTTTTTTTTTTTCCCGGTAAAGGGAATCGAACTCATGACCTTGTGCCTGCCAAGCAGGCACTGTGCCATTGAGCTAAATCCCCAGCCCCTGTTCAGTTCTTTATATGCTCTAAAAATTAGTCCTTTGACGAATACCTGGCAAAACTTTTTTCCCATGCTTTCCCATGCTTTAGGTTGTCTTTCACTCTGTTGGTGATTTCTTTCGCTGTGCAAAATATTTTTAATGAGTTGAGATCCCAGTTGTTGATTCTTCACAATATTTCCTGTGCATTCAGGGTTTTGCTCATGAAATCTTTGAGTGCACCTGTCTTCAAGAGTTTTACTTATTCTATCTTCTAGCAGTTCTAGTGTTTCTTTTTAATATTTAGATCAGAATATTCAAAGTTGTTAGAGAAAAGAAACAAATTACTTATGAAGGAAAGCCAATGAGAAACACAGAAGAATTCTCAACACTATCGCTTAAGGGGAGCTTGGAGTGAAGTATTTCAAGTCCTGAAAGAAAACAACCTCCAACACAGACTGATATACCCTGCAAAAGTTTCTTTCAAAATCAATGGAGAAGATGCAGTACTTCCATGACAAAGAACAACCGAAGAAATGCATGACCACCCAACTAGCTCTACAAAATATTCTGAAGGATATTTTAGCAAGAGATGAAGATTATAATACCAAAGACACCAATAGAAAGAATCTACCAGGCAAGACAAGCAATTAAACAGATGGGAAATACAGGCATCCAACAACAGGAAAATAAAAGGAGAAGGATAAGGCAGTACATATCAGTTATAACCATCAATGTAAATGGTCTCAATTCAGCAATCAAAAGAAACAAAGTAGCAGAATGGATCAAGAAACAAGATCCAACAATATGCTGCATGTATGGAACACACTGAACTCAAAGAGAAAGTCATGGACTAAAAGTAAAATGATGGAGTACAATACTTCATGCAACAGAAACCTGGAAAAATGCAGAGGTAGCTATTCTATTTGCAGACAAAGTGAAATTCAAGCCAATACTGATCAGAAGAGGGAAAGATGGTCACTACATACTTGTTAAGGGAAAACTCCAAACGGAAGAAATAACAATCCTAAATATATATGCATTAAACACCAGCACACCCAACTATATAAGAGAAATATTAATGGACATGAAAAATCAAATAAGCACTAGCACAATTGTAATCAGGGACCTCAAAACACCACTGTCACAAATAAACACGTTAGATAAAAAATCTATGAGAAATATCAGAACTGAACTAAACCTGTGAATAAATGTACTTAGTAGATGTCTACACTGTTTCACTCCACAATATCAAAATACACATCTTTCTCAGCTGTGCATGGGTCTTTTCCCAAGATAGACAGCATACTAGCTCATAGAACATGCTTCAGTAAATACAAGGGAATTGATATTATCCCATGCATATTATTAGGCCAGAGTGCAGTGAAACTGGAAATCAATGGCAAAGGAAACCACAAAATCTACATAAAAACATGTCAAAACTAAATGACATCCTCCAGAACAACCAATGGGTCCCAGATGAATTTAAAGAAGAAATCAGTTTCTATAATTAAGATATAATGCCAATAAAACATACAAGAATGCATGGGATGAAATGAAAGCAGTTCTATGAGGCAAATTTATAGCAGTGAACTCTCACATCAAGAAAACAGAAAGAACTCAAATAAACAACCTAATGTCAAACCTCCAACTTCTATAAAAAGGACAAGTCAAACTCAAAGCTCATATGAGGGAAGAAATTATACAGAGTAGAGCAAAATCTAACGCAACTGAGACTAAGAAAACAGTACAAAGGATGAATGAATTGAAGAGTTCGTTCTTTGAAAGATTAAATAAAACTGATAAAGCCTTAGCCAAGTACTTTTATTTCTTGATCTTCTAAGTATCTTTTTAACTGGATGAATTTTAAATATTCTTTGTGTTCATTGGATAGTAAAAGAAATAGTTTTCAAATTTGAAAATGATTGAAGAGAGTGGGTGTAGGAAAATATTTGAGTTGAAGTTTATGAGTCAAAAGAGATCAGAAAATGTAAGTAGCACATACCCCTAATGTAACTCCATTATTTATGCAATCATAATTGTATACACTTTCTAAATTGTCACTTCAAGAGTACATGTTTAGCTTTCCTAAAATCGTGCTATTACTTTCCCTCAATGACAGAGATCATAGAGTTGTTTTCAGTTTTTCTAAGTAGAATAAAAATGTATGAAGAAAACAACAACAACCTCTTAATTCTGATTCAGGTTAGTATTTCTTAAGTTTCGAAAATATATAGATGGATCATTCAGAAACTTGTTTGCTTACTTCATATATTGCTTTCATTTATTTTAAGATAAACTTACGTTAACTATATTTCATTCAAAGTGTGACTATGTTTAATGTAATCCTATTTTGTAAAATCATGTCTATCTTTATTTGTATATATGAATTAGAGAGACAATTGGGATTGTCACTTGATATTTATATTTAACAGTTTGTATTTTAATATTATTTTTTCAATATTGAAAATAAATTATTTTGTAAAATACCAAACCATTCCATTACAGTAAATAAAATTATCTTGAAAATCAATAGAGGTTTATATAAGATCATTAAAAAACACACAATTGAAGTACATTTTATTTGAATATATTATAGCAAGTTGTCTACTATACAGCTTAAGTGCTTTTTAAAAGATGAACCAGTAACTTACTCTTTTATCATTATTCTACAAATACTTAGTCTTCATTACTCTTATCAACTGAAAAATAATTTTCCCTGTGTGTGTAATTGGTAGCACAAATCCTAGTCAATCTTCAGAACTCTAATGTAAAAAGAACATAAATTAAAAACACAATATTTTCTGTAAGTTATAGGCCACTGTGGAAGAGTATATTCACCCAGATAATTGCATTTCTTTTGCAATGTGCATTAAATTTGTGAACTCCTTTTATTCTTCAAAGAGTGTCTAGAAGATGAACATATGCACTTGTAATAGATATGGACAAAAGTAAACAGCAAACACTGTTAAAGTTATGAGGCAGAGAATATTTAATGGTTTGGATCAGAACATGCACTAAAAAGTGCTAATATTGAAAACACCCACACAGAAAGCACTAATTTTGATCCATTTAAACGCTTTTAAATTCAGAAGGTAGAGAAAACACTTATGTAGAGAGGTTATGTATGTAGAGAGAAAACATAACCTAAATTCAGTATTCTACATGCTTTTCATTCACTAATGAAATTAGTCTAAATAATGTGAGACAGAAACCTAAGATAACAGCTTTCATCAGCCAGGATGGCTTGCTCTGTTTCATTTCCTTCGATTTGGTGCTTTCTTGCAAAGGCCTTGTTTAGGAGTCCATACAGCCTGTAAAAAAGACCAGAGTGCTAAGCATGTTTTGCACTTTCAATAGGATTCTCCTTACAATAAATGTTTTTAAGTTTACTATCTAGAAAATATGCGCTAAAAATCTTATGCTTTGACCATTAGGCTTGTGAAAATTTGTGTTCAGATGAAGCTAATAAGTTCTTGAAAGGTTTGCCAACTTATTTTTTGTTTTTCCAGTTTTCTTCCAATTCATGTCAGTTATCTGAATTAAAGGCTTGCAGATCATCCTCCCATAACCATATATCTATATTTGTTACATACTAGATGTTCCTAATGCCCACTACTGCTTGTTTCCATTTCTGGAATGCTCCCGTTTTTGCTGGACTGCAATTACTACGTGGATTTTATATTCAGATAATTTTATATCATTTTCCTCACAGTTGCTGTCCCTGAAATGCCATTTCTTTTCAGCTCTTTACTCATGCTTCAATGTATTTCGTCCATCATAAGCTCTAAGTCTGTATGGAAAGTACCATCTTAGCACTTAATCATTCTTTCACTCTTTCTTGATAATTTTATCTCCACAACTGAATTTAAAATTTTCTGTGTGCCCTAACATGTCTAATCTTCCTTTCCCAATGCTATCCTGAACACAAATTTGATGCCTATTAAATAGTTGCACATGATTAGTTGATGTTAAGTCTTAGATGCTGATTGTAGGGTCCTTCCTGTTTAACACAAAAACTCAAAGGATTAACATCTTTTTTGCAGTATTTCTGGACTCCACTGTAAACTCCTCTGAATTATTTTAAACTTTTTATTTGAATTACTAGCAAGAGCACATATTTAGGAGGAAATTAGAGTTTTAAATTTCTGTTGAAATGACTCAAGGTAAATAAATAAAGAAATAATTCAAGGGATACACCAGAAGCTAAAGCTCAGAGTTCGTGTTTTCAACTGTTAGCCTATCTTTCATCTAACTGTGCAGCTAATTGGTAAACAGCAACATTACAGCTTCCCAACAGCAACCTGTACATTTCTTTCCATTCCTTCTTTTAATACTTGTCTGTCACTGTAAATGTCTTCATATATCTATATCTATATCATATATATATATGTATATATATTACATTCTTCTCTGAACCTGTAGGATCCTTTATGACATCCAACAACTGCCCTCTTTTTTTCATACAATAGTTAATACTGAGCATTATACTTAGAACTTAATGTTTGATATATGTGTTGGAAGAATGGATGGATGGACGGATGGATGGGGGTATGATGGATGTGTGGAAGGGTGGATAAGATGAAATTACTTCCTGTGTCATGAAAGAATGTATCCATTCTTATAAAAATAATTAACCTTTTTTCTTAGATTGGCTGATGCCTTAAGATGTTAAAAAAGGACATAGTAGAGATTAAACTTTATCTAGGCTCTTCGTGTGTACAAAACATAAGAATTTAAACATTTATCTGTAAGGAATGAAATGTGAATATCTGCTTTAATTATTACATGGTCGCATTTAATACGCACTCTAAACAAAAGATGTCTTTACAGATTAGCAGTCCCTTCATTTCCTGTTTCTCACTTCCTATTTCCTCCATAAAATTATGGGAAAGGTTGTTTGTTTGTACCTATATCACAGTTGGATTAGATTTGTGACCCTTGCTATCCAATTCCATGTCTTTTCCATGTCTTTCTGCCAATATTGACATAAAGTAGAAAGATCAGAGAAAGCACAAATGTATTGAAATAATGAGATACTAGCAATAGGACAATAAGTAGTAGAGTATATGAGGGAAGAAATCTATGAATTCTCTAAAATCTATTTAGCATATATCTCAAAGGAGAGAGGAGTCGAAATTATTTCTATTAAATTCAAAATCCACACTAAAAATGGATTTTAATAATTGATTATTTGTTCACATGTCACATATGTGCTTGTGTAATAGCAACATTCAAATAATTTTGAGTTTTATGAGTATTCTTTTTTAATGTCTCCTGTAGTGATGGTTCCGGGACTTGGTTAATTTAATATTTCTTAGCTCATCACCCAACCATTTGTTTCCTCTCTCTGGATGTGCAGAAGGATTTTAAAATTTCTTCCTGCCAAACAGTTCTCTTTCATGGGAATTTGGTTTAAACTAGCTCTGTTGCCATGATACCTAGTTCTCAGTTAATGGAAAAATACAGAATCAAAATAATACTGAATTTGCAGTGCACATGTATCCACTCAGTCTATACTGACTTACGCGTGTCACGCAAGGTTGCAAATGGTCAAAAGTGGCTCAGTGTTATACAGAAAAAGCATCAAATTTGTGTAGAATTCACATAGTAATAGCTTTAGACTGTGTAATAGAGTTTGTGGAAGTAAAGAAAACTGAGACTGAATCCCTGCTTAGCCAACTAAAGGCAAGTATCTTATTACTTTGCCTCTGCTTTCTTATCCACAAAGAATTAATAATAACTACATTTCAGGGATGCTATTAAAACAGTGCTTTAGTTGCCAATCACAGTAGTTGGCACTTAGAAAGTTTGCATAACTGTACTGTTTTAAAATGTGGAGATGGTGATGATGATAACGATGTGCACATGTATGTAGAGAGACAGAGAGCTGGTGATTTCTAGTGTCATATATACATACTATATATGTTCATAAATTACTCTTCTGACTGTAGATGCTTGCATATAGCATTGTGCATGTTAAATCCATTGCTATTTCTCTATATTAAATCGTTCATTCACATTTAAACTCAGAGTTTAAGTTTAAAAATAAGATTTTCCACATATCATGATTTTAGAATGATAGAAATCATCTTATTTCTAAAAATTATTTTGAAAAACTACTTATTATTTCCCATTCATGCCACTGAGCTTAATATTGTCATTTAAAAATAGCCAGCTCTTCAATTTACTAGATTCTTCCAAATATTATCATAAACCTTAGAAATCATATATCAATCACACTTAGTTATACAGTCAAGAAGTACAGCTAAATCATAATGATGTGTAAATTATGAGATGACCCACTCACAAAAAGTTTACCATGTCAAATGTGTATACAGAATTATTTATGATATGCATTTAAATTTAAGAGGTGTATGTAGCCTTGAAATAGGTCATGTTCATACTTAGTACCACTAATTATCTGTGAATTTTTAATTTTTGAAGTTCAAAAGAATTTTTTTGTTGTTGTTTTCTAGAGCCAGGCTCTAGCTTTTTCCATCAGCCAAAAATACAGCAGACCACGTGTGTTTTAAGCCTAAAGTCAACAAACACCATTCCTCCACTCAGTGTCACTGAAATAAATGAAGGCAATTGCATCAGGTCTAAACTATGTCTATTGGAGGAGCTAAGTAATCACCTCTGTCAGACTCATGGCTAGATGGATGATATAAAATCAGCCAAAAGTGTAAGTTACAGTATTGCCTGTAAGCTCACATTTCAGAAGCAAGGATTGACAGAACTATGGGAGAGGAAAGGTTCAGGCTTATGGAAACAGGAAAAGAACCATTTTTTTCTTTGAGGTATTTCTGATAACTAAGAGAAATATAATATGCCCTTAGTTGCTTTTCAGGAGAGAAGAGGTTGACTGAGAAAACAATGAATGATTTGTGCTCATTGAAATGAACTAATGATAGTTTTTAGAGACTGGCAGGAAAAATTTTGAGACTTTTCTGTAGAAAACTTGAAATAAAACTAGCATCCATGTGCCTGGTTCAAATAGAGGCAAGGGAATGGCACTTGTACATATGACACATGTGTATTTCTATATCTTATCTATGTATGTGTATGCATATATATATATACTTATATGTGTATATTAACAGAATGCAATATAACCAGCTTTAAAAGAAGTCATGCTATTTCCCTTTTCTGGAAATATTTATTAACAAAAGTAACTCACTTGCTTGAAGCACACTAAAGTCACCATACAGGTGTTTCAAGCAATGTGATAAATAGAATAGGGACTCCACAGGAGTCCTAAATAATATCTCTATCTGTTTTTTATGTCTGGATTTCTAACCGTAAAAACAGTTATGCAGGTTGGTCAAGTATGGATATCCATAAGGGAAAAATGCAAACTTAAGTGCTATTGTTCTAGATGTAGGAGGCCTCAGCCATGGTACTATGGATATTTGGGGTCAAGTGATTCTTTGTTTTCAAGAGCGGTCTTCTGCATTGGATGTTATTGCATCAGTACTGCCGTCTATCCATTAGACAAGGGTCGCGTCTTCTGCCCAGGTGTAACAATCAAGATGTCTCCAGATATTGCCAATTATTCCCTCTGGAACAAAACTGTTGAAGCCTTGTTCACAAGCACTGGCAATTTCTAGTGTGGAGAGTAGAGTGTAATGTCCAGAAGGTGGATAAATGCTGACTTTTTTAGTATGAGCAGGAGTAGGACAGAGAGAGTGTGGTGAATTACGATTTTCATCTTACCCAAGAGAAAAAGTAATTTTGTCCATCGGAAATAATTACAAGAAGGTTTATAGCCACTTTAGTCATAACTATCAAAAAGTGAAAATCACTCAAATGTTCATCAACACTTAAATAAATAAATAAATAAATAAATGGCTTTGTTTGCATACGAGGGAATACTATGCTTCAGTGAAAAAAACACAATTAGTATAGAGAAATAGCTATACGGTCAGTTTTTAAAAATACATACCTTTCATTTCATTTTCAGCACCATGAATTACACTAAACCTATGATATGTTGTTGATAAAAAAGAGGAATCCTTGTTCCAATAAATTAACTAAGTGTTAAATAACATTTTTGTCACCCTCCCACATATACACCTTAGCTTAACCATTTGGATTAGCATAATAAATGCTTTCAAAATCTTGTTTAATCTGTTTAGCTCAGTATTCTTTTTAAATATATAGAACTGTGGGATACTTTTTCATTCTAACATCAAGTAATATCTTGTAAGCTAAATGTTCTGATAGAACTCTCTTTGGAAAATGACTGTAAAGACAAAGTATCCAGTAATACTTCATTCTTATTCTGGCCTGAACTTAAAAGTAATATTCAAAAGACAGTTCTTTTACTGCATAGACTAAAAGACTTTAGTATTTTCTGGTACCCTAAAAGGCCCACTAATACAACCTTTCTTCTTGAATATATAATTGAACCTATTTGATGAATCTAAACTGCTTCTTCAACATTATCATCTTGTATTGCTATCTTAAAGGCAATGTAAAGAACGTTAAATGAATAGTTCCTTAAACAAGACCTTGCATATGAGACAAATAAAGCATAATATAAAACCATAACACCTCATTATTCCTAATTATAATCAATAACCAGAAAAGAGATCATTATTGTGTTAACTCCAAAAAGAAGAGTTGATAGGTAAATTGTTTTAAAAATAGGAGAAACAAGATCAATTCCATATTCACACATTCTTTGAATGAGATCTTAAAATAAATGCTGCAAAATTTCAAGATTAAAAAAGAGAACATTACTATTAATCATACATTAATTTCTCTCTCTCCATATATATATATATATATCTCCTAAGAAATAATTTGCTGCACCTTTCTCTTCTGCCACTTTTAGGTATACAAGTGACATTCTTGTTCCATTTCAAGTCAAATTATGCCATTTGTTCATTTAGTGTTTCAGGTCTGGCAAATGAGATCTTAAAGAAACACCTGCCCTTTAATTCCAGCATGTTCTTGGCTTATGCAAATTTAGTGAGCAGTTAAAGCACTTTGTTTTATTTCTTATATTATGCTTCTAATTTTATTCTTCTAAAGAACATTAATGCATGTGAAACTAGTTTTCATAATCTCATTTAAGCTTTTTGTTTATTGGACAGACTGTAAATGTTGTCATTTTCCTTTTATCTGAACATTATATTATCTGAACATTATATGGAGGTTGCACAGGTTTACACTTACGCAAAAGAACTAAATTGCAAGTTTGGCTGTTTGAATAACTTCACAAATAAAACAAGAAATATATTCTACTTGCCTATATAGTAAAATGATTATATAATTTTCACAACATGCTATGCCAGAGATGGTGAACTTTTTAGATTTCAATGATACAAGCAGCCTCCTGAAGTGCATATGCCATACATTTGCCATGACTGTGCTATGATAATTCATGAATATTTCTACTATAAATATTTTAAAAAGGAAAATTAAAAGCAAAATATATGTGTTGACACAAAGCCTTTACTCATGTAGCACCTATTTAAAAGTGCATTTGTATATCAATTTTAATTTTATTTTACATTTGTATATATTTGGCATACATGTTGATCATATTCATCAAAAGGAATTTGAACCTGCGCATAATATATTTTAATTGTTTTTCCCATTTCCTTCCCCCCTTCAACCACTCCTCCCCTCCCCATTTACACAAGTATTGCTTTTGTTTTTTTCCTTCCATGCTCTATTTTTCCTTTTTCCCTTCCTTTCCTTCCCTCTCCCCCTCTCTTGCTCCCTTTTCAATTTGAACATGTTCTCCCTATTTCCTAATAGCTACATTCCATTATGCTCCTCATTTATCATTTGAATTCCTTATATAAGAGAAACAATGTGATCTTCAAACTTGTGTGACCAATTTGTTTCACTTAAGATTATGGCCTTGAGGTGCATCCATCTTCCTAGCTCAAGGTTGTCTTTCTTTATGATAGATTAGTACTCTACTGTGGATATATACCAAAGTTTCTTTATCCGTTCCTCTTTTGGTAGGCATATGAGATATTTCCAAGATTTAAGATACTATAAATTGTGCTACTATAAACACGTGTATGGATATATCTCTGAGGTATGATGATTTCAGCTCTTGAGAAGATACCTAGAAGGTAAACAGCTAGGTCAAATGGAATGGCTAGTTTTAGTATTTTGAGAAATTTCCATACTGATTTCCGAAGCAATTGTACCAGTTTACACTCCCAGCAGCAATGGAAAAGAGGTTTTTCTTCGCTCACAACCTTGCCAACATTAGGTATTGGTTGATTTCTTTATGACAGTCATACTTTCTGAAGGGAGATGGAATCTCAACAATGTTTAAATTTGCGTATCTCTAATGACCAGTGATGTTGAGCATTTGTTCATATATTTATTTGCCATTTGTACTTCTTCATCTCAGAAATGTCCATTCATTTCAGTTGCCTATTTTAGAAGGAGTCCTTAACTTTGGGAGGGTCTGACTCTTTCTCTGTTCTTCATATATTCTAGATGTTGGTCTTTTGTCTGAGCAGTAGCTGGTAAAATCTTTTTTCCATTCTATGGGTTGTTTCTTCACTGTGCAAAAAGCTTTTTAATAACATGAGATCCCAGTTGTTGATTCTTTGTAATAATTCTCATGCAATAGGGACTTTGTTTGGGAAGTCTTTGCTTACACCTATATCTTCAAGAGTTTTACCTATTCTATCTTCCATCAAATAAAGTTTTTTGTTTTAATATTTAGATCTTTGCTTCATTGCAATCTTAGTTTAATACATGGTGAGAGATATGGATCTAGGTTCAGTTTTCAGCATGTGGAAAGTCAATTTTCACAAAAGCTTGTATTAAACAGGCTTTCTTCTGGTAAAGGTGTTTGGGTCATTTGTCAAAGATGAGGTAGCTGATTGTGCTTTGAGTTATTTCTACATCTTCTATTATATTGCATTGACCTAGGGTCTTTTTGCCAGCACCATGCCATTTTTACCGCAGTAGCTTTGTAGTATAATTCAAACAGGGATTATGATGCCCCTTGCTTTGCCCTTCTTGTCCAGAATTGCTTTTGTTATTCTAGGTTTCTTCTGGTTCTATATGAGTGTATTTTTTTAATGATTACATTTTCTTTACTAATGTTCTCAATAAGGGCCCTGGGATTAGAAATAAATTCATCCATTTTTTGACAGCAATTCAAATAAAATGAAATAATTTGAAATAGGTTGTATAAGTAACATTTTATGAAGACTTACTTCAATAGAAATAGATTGTCATTATGTAGATAAGTAGCAAAGGAAGTCCAATGAGAAATAAAGACCACGGATGTTGAATGCAATAATCTATTTGCCTCAATTCTACAAGGATTTCCCAAAATGTTATTATAAAGTTTTATTTTCAGTAAATCACATCATAGATAAAATCTCTTTAAAATGAATTGACTGTTATAGGCATGTAATCTATCTATTGGAATTATTGTCAGGTATAAGGTAGCAGTACTTATTTATTTGTAGGTTTTTCTATCCATATACTTTATAGAGAAATGGGAATAAAAAAGATAACAAGAACAAATTATTTCCTTTAACAGTGGAAAACTTCTGTTAGTTATGCTCTGATTTGCTGTAATTAATCTCTCTTCACAAATATCTTAGTGATCTTTATCACAGGGTTCAAAATCTGTTCTTACTGTTTGCTTAAATCCCTTAGCAAATCATAGTAGACAGAAAATTGTGATGTATTAAGTTCATTCCAATTTTACATCTTTTCTTTGCATTGCATTTTGGGATGTTTCCATGTGATAACCAAATTTCTTTGCCTGGGTCAAGTCTACTAATAAGCTCATCAACAGTGAGCTCCATCTCTTTCATAGTGTTTCTCTCTCTCTCTCTCTTTTTTTTTTTTTTGTACCGGAAATCAAACTCAGGACATTATGTAAGACAGGTAAGCACTGAGCCGCTAAGCTATATCCCTGCCCATGTTTCTGATTTCTAAGGCTTCCTTTAGATTCTTTCTTAATGTTTTCACCTCTGTATTTAAAGTTTTCCTCAGTTCTTTAATGCTGTTTACTTTTTCCTTTAGTGCCATTAACATATTTTTCATGGTTATTTAGAAGTACTTTTTGAGTAGTTACAGCATTTGTGTCATATCTGAATCTGCTTCTGATGTTTGTTTTGCCTCTCCAGACTGCTATATCCTCCTTTTTGGCATGCCTTAAAATTTTTGTTGAAAGTCAGACATTTGATATTGAGTCCTTACTGTGAAGATTTATGTTAATATGGGTAGGAGATGAGTTGTGTTTAACGTTTTCAGTAGCAGAAATAGCAGTAACCTTCAGTTTCATCCAGCTGTTTTTTAATCTTCCCAGTTTAAATAGTCTTCCATAAGAACTGCTCCTGAGAGTCTGCATCTTGTATTTCTTTCAGCTGCAACCTACTATAATTTTGCTCACAACTGATTTGGTGTTTAAGAATAGGAGATGGGAAGCATTCCGTTATCTTAAAATCTCAGGTTTATAGAGGTCCTGTGTCTCTTGACTATACCATTCACAAGAGTTTCTTAGTTTTGTGTTTTGTTTTGTTTTGCTTTCCTTTTTTCCACTGGAGTGAAACAAGAGGAACACAGGGAGCTAGGGTGTGGCAAAAGCTCTTCTTTCTGGTGAGATTAAAAATCCTGACAAAGCTGTTTTCCCCTGGAGAGCAGGCCTCTGTTAGGGAGAACATTCACATTCAGTGAAAATTTCAAACTAGTTACTCTTCCCTCCCCGCTGCCAGAACCACCTTCGGATTTATCTTGCCTTGACCTTGTGAGAAGAGGTGGAACAGGGTAACTGGAAAGCCAGCAAACTGTAGAAGTTCCCAGGAATTTTTGACTCACTGCAATCCACATTCAGCCTCCCACAGTTCTTCAAAAATCACCATTTAAACATTACCACAAGTGTGCTTCTTTAGGTAAACTGATCTCCTAGGCTAGATTGGATTTGCTTGTCACACATTTCCAAAAAAGATATTTGCTTTGTAACTTTAGCTCTCTGAGTTATTCAGTAAAAGCCAATGCTTTTCAGTTTGTTTGGCTTTTCCTTGTAAGAGCAACTTCTAAGCTCTTTACATGTACTTCTTGGGTCGTCTTTTGAACTGCTAGGTGAAATAAACAAAAAAGTATCACACATTGAACCTTCGATCTGGACAGAGTTGAAAGTAGAAAAGAAAAATCAACTGCACTAGTGGCACCTTCTGTTACTAAAAACAAATATATCACCTCCCCTTATAAACTCTTGGAGGAAGGGGTTCAGAATTATACTAAGTAATACAAATACAACTGGAGGTCTCATTTGGGTGGACTCAATGGTCCGGTTTAAAAACATTCTCCATTCAATATTAATTTTAACACTTCTTTGGCTAATTTTCATAGAGGTTGAATCTGTTTTCTGCCAGTAGGGAAACTGAACCAGTCCTCTAGGCTGTCATTTGAAAGATTACCTTAAACTGACTACTAACCAGGTCCTACAACAGACCACTTAAGAGCCCGTGTTGAAGTGTATATTCTCTATGTGTTCTCCAGTGACATAAATTTATTCACTCACACCTCTTAGAATAGTAAACCTTATACTAGGATCTGAGTAAGACTCCTAAAGGCTACAACTTTTAGCCTGAGACAGTATTGGCTTTGTCCCTATAATATACTGTTGAAGTATAATGGCATGCCTTGGGCTTCAAAAATTACCTCAAAAGTCAATGATGTGAATCTGCACTTAACACAAAACTTTGATTGCTGATAACAAGCCATGTATATTTCTGTATATTCATATACAGAAACATACTTACACCTCCAAGTTCATTTACTAGCCTTTTCTATTGTTTTCCACAGTGCTTTCTTCCTATCAAATAATGGATTGTAAAGCTTTGTAAATCAACAGTTGAAATAACCCTTTGCTGCTGATATTAGGGAACCCAGGTGGGCTTGAAAATCTACCTAGGATTAATCCTCCTGGCAGTGAGACTGAGAAACCCCTTAACTGAGCCTGCCAGACCACCTGTTAAATTTGGATAATTCACAAGCAGATTTTCCCATTAATTCATGCCAGGCACGAATCTAATTCTAAATGAGGCATATTATAAAATATTTGGATTAGAAATGAAGCTATTATAACCATATGCCTGTATTTTAATGTACTTTTAGACAACACTGTATTACCATTCCAAATATTTAATGACACTTTCTCTGACCTAAAGAGCTTTTTGTACAGATGTGACTGAAGGAAAATGGCTGAGAAGACCATGTTCAGGTACTTACAAACTTAGAGTACGAAGAACCTTGAACTTGTAGTTTTCTGTAGTTCCACTGATGAAATTATTTCAAGATACAGAACTTCTTTCTTTCGCCCAAAGTCAGAAAAAGATGTACAGAACAATTGTTGAGGTTAATCCTCAATTCTTGTGCATGCCAAGTCCCATTCTTGCCAGACTGTCCCCAAACCATAAAGAAATGGCTTGCAGTCTCTTCTGTAATGCCTGCAATGTGCTTCAAACTTCAGTGCAGTTCTTATCACACTAAAACCTTCCTATGGTGCACATCAGTCTCCCTCAGTGTTTCCAATGGCATGAGAACATATTGAAATCAGCTCTGTAATGAGTCATTTCTTCATGCTTTCAAACCTTGGTGTTGAGGCTGATATATGCTTGTTATTTGGTGGGGTTATTTCATCAGTAATTGTAAAATTTAATGACTCATATGTATGTCACACTTCACCTTTCTTAAGGAAAAGCATTTAAGGAGGAAGAAAGTTGGGGACAGAGGAGTAAAGGGCAAATGTAACCTGGCCCAGCTGAGCACTGCAGGAAAATGCGCTCTACAAGTGAGTTCAATAAACCCACTGTCTTCCTTCTATCAAAGAACTTGCTTTGCTGGAAAGTAAAAGCAGGATCCACTCTCTAAGTAATTGCATGGTTTATTCAGATTGCGGTTTAGGCATATAAATGGCAAACCTTCCATCCTCAGGCAATACCTCCCTCATGAGAGTGGTAATATGGAGCAGACTGGAAAACAGAGCTGAGAGCCTGACTGTGTCCCCTAAAAAGGAACATGGAGATAATGTGCCTATTCAGTGCCAGGAGGGTTTCCCTCACTGGGGTGAACAATCAATATTTGACTGCAGTGAGTTAGGAAGGTAAAGCTGATTTTCTCTTTATCACTGTATGGTTTCCACTGGCAAGAAAATAAGAGTTATGCCTTTATATAGGTTAATTTAAACTGATAAACTCTTGAGAACTATAGTTGAGAATGAAAGCTGAATGTGTATTATGGGAAGACATAATACGTTTGAAAAAGGAAAAGAATGGCTCAATTAAAAAATAGCATGTATTTTTACAAATAAAGATAGTGACTATTCCTTAGATTGGAGGATCTCAGTTCAGACTCTGAATTAAAAATGCTTGGAGTGCTTTCAATTAATACATATAAACACCTAAACCCAACTTTTGATTCCAGTTCATTTAATCTGAGGAAATTTGACCCTTTAAAAAATGACATTCTTTAATTAAGGTTGAGCACTAGGGCACCAGGTTTACCAAGCAACTGATACACACAATGAGGAATGTAACTCATGACCTTTTCAGACCTTTTTAAAAGCATAGCTCTTTTTTGTAAGTGGCACTTATTCAATATTCAAAGGAAATGTGTTGTGTGTGTATGGGGCCATTCTGTAAAAAAGAATTGCCAGCAAATCAGCTGGTGGCCATCTGATTGTCAAGACACCAATGGTCCCTGATTTACAATGGTTCAACTTGATTGTTCAGTGTTGCAATGGTATAGAAGCAGGATGCATTTAATAGAAAACACACCTAGAATGGTGAATGCTGACCTTCTTCTTGGCTAGCAATAGGCAGTAAGGTATTATCCGGAAATGCATAAAAAGAACAAAAAATAGACTCACTATTACACATACATGAATACTTAAGTGTTACCAGAAAGTATAATGACCCTAAATATCCATAGGGGATTGGTTCCAGGACCTTTGAAGACAGAACAATCTTTAAATGCTTAAATCCCTTATATGAAATGCTATAATATTTGCATATGATCTACAGATACAATCCTATATACTATAAATCTCATGTACATTACTTGTAATATTTAATACAATATAAATCACATATAAATAACTAAACAGTACTGTTTAGGGAGTCATGAAAAGAAAATAACTCTGTCTTTTCAGTATATGATAAAACTTTTTTCTGAATATTGTTGATTTGTGGTTGGTTGAATCTGTGGACACAGAACGTGTCAATACACACAGCCAACTGTATTCGTACTATCAGTTTCTAATTTGATAGAGTTAAATTGGCTTTTTATAGACATTTGTTTTCTCTCTCATTATTCTTTGCATTACTTAACCTCCGGATTTTTGTGATGCTTTGTAAAGTCACTTTCTAGGTAATGGCAGTCAGAAAAGCAGATGGAAGAGGGTTCATTATTAGAACTGGCACAGATAAAATACCTGTTCCTTTTGGAAAGAAAAAACATGAAAAATAATCCATGACCATAACATCAATTAAAGTATACCATATGGTGACTGAAACAATGTCTTACTCAAGAAGAAAAATGTTATTATTAATAACCTTTCCTAACAGTTAAAAACCATTATGCACAATGGAATACTACTCTGCCACAAAGAGGGAAAAATCTGAGTCATTTGTAGAAAAATGGATGCAATTTGAGAGCATAATATTAAGTGAAATACATCACGGACACAAGATGAAATATCACATGGTTTCTGTTGTGTGAGAAAATCCAAGGACAAAGAAGATTTTAAAAAGTAAAGATAATAGGAAACAGGGAGATAGATTTTCTTCACAAAGGAAGAGGATTAAGAGATGGAGTGGGGATGAAGGGGCAGAAATGGTAATAAAGGGATTAAGACATTTTGAGAACATGTACCTACTCCCTAAGATGAATGTAAACATTATGTTCTGGAAACATGTACTCATAAAAAATCATAACAGTACGAGAAATATTTATAGGAAAATAAGATTTTATATATAAATCCAAAATAAAGACACAGAAATGAAGCACAACAGATTCAGCAAGATGGTATTCTGCTACATTTATGTTCTCAAAAGTTTTATATGCTTAAAATGTGTTTTCTAAATGAAAACCTGTGTAGACATTCATATTTAGGTAATTCAATTTATTTTAATTCGAAGAAGTTATATTTTAAGAAAGGAACCTAATTAAAACTGTTACTCTGAGCTTTTTTTTTAATTCCATGTAAATAAAGATTTTCTCAGATTTTATACTTAGTTTTCCAGAAATAGCATCTATTTTCTAAAAAAATCAACAAATTCAACTTTAGGCAGCAGCTGTTGGAAAGGGTTTAGGACACTCATTTCTATCTTTTTAAATTGCAAAATTCTAATTCAGATCACTGCAATTAGTGTATTCATCACACAATATCATACATACTTCAAATACAAATTGAAGGTCTCTAATCTGAAAATCTGAATCCCAAAATCTGTAGCTTCCTGGGAGCCCACATGATATCTCAAGTGGAAAATTCCACAACTGACCTCATGAAATGGGTCATGCTCATGAGCTGGGTTCAGATTAAGTTACACTAAAAGTATCATACAAAATGACTTTCAGGATATATGCATATGAAATACACACTAATTTGCTGTTTAGTCTTGGGTCTCATCTCCAACATACCCCACTATGTAGGAGGAAATGTTTAACATAAAAAAAATCTGGAATCTGAAATACTTTTGGTTTCAAACATTTCAGATAGTCTGTATATCTTAAATTGATATTGAAGATTAAAGGTTGATCTATATAAATTTTTCCTGAATGAAATTTTTTAAAGAGATTTCTGAATGACAAGAAGTAGGGTTTCAACTCCAAGTCTGGGCTATTTGTTTTTATCACTTTGTATAAAAGCCTCACCTCCGAACTGGTTACCTCATTCAGAGTCACTATCAACTTTATTTTAGTGCTGATATTTTTATAGGTTAAAAGCAATGAAGCTGGTAATCCTGTATGTAATGCTAGTGATTTTGTAGAAATAAAGGTAATTTCAAAGGAAGGGTAAAACTGAATGTATACTTCAAGAGTTTAAATAAGATACACACACATATCAACATATACATTTATGTATGTGTGGACTTATATGTAAATATGATTTGTTGTTTTTTGCCTCATCTTTGATGTTGGAGAGGCATTTTCTTTTTGCGTGCACAATTTTATTCATTAAAATCATTACTAGGCCATGACTTTATGAATTAATCTTATTCTTGATAAAAGTTGATTTCTTCCAAACTAATCTGATCTAACGTATTGGATTTACAGCATATGACAGAGACCATTTTTGACCTAGTGGAAAGTTGCAAGTAAACATGATCATTGCAAAAGCTGGCTAAATTAAGTAAAAGTAGTAAGTACTGCTGCCAAAAATTTCAAATATTTACTCGTCAAACCTTGTTGGAGGGTTTGATCCTAGCAATGAACAAAGAAAGGAAGTCACTGTGCCAGGAATCAGAGTCTGACAGAGGAAGCATAACAGAGGGACTGATCATGCCCTGGACTTTAGCAAACAAATGGGCTGTGTGGGCCCAATCTTTTATGAACTCAAAACTAGAAAAAGTAAAAGCAAAAGTGACATCACCACTGTGAATAAAAATGAGATGTTTGGGGCTCTTTTTGACTATGGGGAATGGAGTTGCATTTGGCTTAATGGTGGGTGGCTTTAAAGGTCCATGGGAAACATGGTATTTCTGGATTTCTCATGTCATGTCCTCTCAGAGAATGTCATTCCTTAGTTTTCATGAATCTACTTAATTCAGTACCCTTGCTCTCTTACTACTGTTGCCACTGCTGAGAAAATTCCCCTTCTCTTTCTACTTGTTCTTCTTAGTGGCTTCAACTTTACTACTTTGTCATAGTATCCCTTTCCTGACCTTCTGTTGTTTGCTGACCCTCCTGTTTGCCTTTTCATCAAGCAATCCAAAAGAGAGATTTCTAAGATCAATTAATTATTCTTCAGGACAGATAGTCCCTATTGGACTGCACTGTTAGGCCAGACCACATATGTTTGTCTTTGGCAAGTGCAAGAACCATGTCTGGTTTACATGACTGTGGTTTAGAAAAATCCAGTCATTTGTTCATTCGTGTATATCAGTTACACTCCTCTGTTGGGTCATGCAAAGTACTTGAATATGGGGTAGCTCTAGTGAAAGAGTAAGAATTACAATCTTAATTTTTAATAAGACAAAAACTACTACACCAATAATAAACACAATGAAAATGTACATATAAAAGTACATAGATTTGAAAGGAATTGCTCAGAATGAAACTGTTGCCATGAAAGTCTTGGTAAGACTCTCCTGGAAAGAATTTATAGCCCATCAGTTTCCATGTTTAACTATTCAAATAGTTTTGGTCAAGATGATTCACATATGTGCATGATGTCTAATTTGAATGAGGGAGAGGAGTTGAAGGCAGAAATTGAAAATAATATGAACTCTATACATTTTCCTGAAGATAACATCCATCAAATGAGTAGTAATTAAATGACATTAGAAACAGTACTATAAAGGTAAAGGCAGTCTTACATTTATGACATGCTTTAAAATTGACCATATAGTTTGGAGGAAATGAATATTATATTACGTAAGTTTTTAGGACCTTGAAAATCAATATCTGGGGCACTGGAGTATCATTTCATATGATGGCACTCATGATCTCTTTTATTGTTAATTTGTTTCTTATTTAAAATTTTTTTTGAAAATTTGAAGAAAATATAAAATCATGAAGTATGTTGGAAAATGCCCATGATTTGTTTCATGCACATTTGGCTGGTTTTTCTTATTCTAATGGTAATAACTTATCTCCTTTGAGAAATCAAGAGATAACACTAGATTTTAAGGAGACATGTTCTGACCCAGGTCCTTTAACATGATTTAACATGCATATAGATATTTTAGTATTTAGAAACTTGATTTCTAATTCTGTTCTACAAGCATATTGTGGTTTGTGTCTAGATGTCCCCCCAGAGCATCATACAGCCATAGGCGGGGCTTTTTCAGAGGTGGCTGAATCTAGAATATGTGACTGATTCATGGTACAATGCTACGATTAAGGGTAGGTTATTACGACATCAGTCTACTGATTGGTTTGGCACCACCCTAATCCTGGTGGCCTGGATACAGTATAGGGCACAGAAAGAGGCTTGTCTTGTCCTTATCTTGCTTGCTTTGCTACCTTCTGCCCACCATGAACCGTTTCTCCTCTGCAATGCCTGTCTGCCATGGCACCCTGCCTTGGAGCCAGCTGTTTATGGACTGAAACCTCTAAACACACCTTTCCACATTTAACTTTTGGTATCAGGTACTTTGTCTCAGCAACGAGAGAAAAGTAACTAAGACAAAGCCCAAACTCTACCTCTGTAGTTTGCAATGTACATATTCAGTATATCCCTGTTTTTGGAATCCTTTTCCCTTTCTCTCCCTTTCCCTATTCCTTCCCTTCTCATACCTCTTCCAGTCCCCCTATTTTTCATTTTTGTTGATATCATTTATCTAGGCTCATGTTATGCCATATAATGTTTATGTTAATTGGGGTTAGTAGGTTCCTGTATGTGGCACATCTTTGTTCCTCTCATTTCCCCTTCCCCTCCTCCCCACTCCTTGCCTTTGTTCCCTTGGGCAACTTCCCTATGCGAAGAGAGCCTTCCTTTCATACCTTTCTATCCATCCTTTATCATTCTCTTTGCTTGTACTTCACCTCACTAAGTGAGTGATATCATACAGTATTTAACCTTATGTGTCTGATTTATTTCACTCAACATTGTATTTTTAGGTGCATCCATTTTCCTACAAATCTCTCAAATGTGTCCTTCTTTATAGTTCTCTAGTATTCCATTATTTTCTTTATACCACATTTTCATTATCCAATTGTCTGTTGATGGGCATACAGGCTGCTTTCAGGATTTAGCTATTACAAATTTTTCTGCTATAAGCATTGCTATGCATGTATTGCTTGTAGTCTGATGACTTAAGCTCTTTGGGGACCTACCTAGCCAGGGAATGACTGGGTCACATGGAATTTCTAGTTTCAGTTTGCTAGGAAATCTCCATATTGATTTCCATAATTGTTGCACTAGTTTGCATTCCCACCAGCAATGCAGGCAGGTTTCTTTTTCACCACAACCACATTAGCATTTGCTACTGTTTAATTTTCCAGTGATTGCCATACTTTTCAGAGTAAGATGGAATGTTAGGGCTGTTTTGATTTGCATTTGTCTGATTACCCGGGGTGTTGAACTTTTTTTCGTGTATTTGATGACCATTTGTATTTCTTCTTCTGTGAAGCGTCTGTTCATTTATCTTGCCCATTTCTTGGTTGGGTCTTTTATTTTAGGTGGTTCAGTTTTTTGGTTTTTTTGATTTTTTTTTTTTTGGGCGTTGGTTGGCATTTTTTTTCCCTTTATGTTGATTTTCTTTTTACTGTACTGATTGCAGACATAGGTGTAAGAAAGGATTTTTCTAATGAAACTTCAGTTTGACAAAAAATAGCAGCAAATGGGATTATATCAGACTAAAACCTTCTGTATTGCAAAGTACAAAGATTTTAAAATATATATGAAGGGACAATGAAGAGACAAATATAACTATGAAGTTTCCTCATACATCTAATATGAGTACTTATAGGAAATGAATAAAGAGAATGTCAAAGTAGTAATATTTGAACTGATAATGCCAGAGAACTTCCCAGAACAACAACAACAAAAATATGTGTTCATACATTTAAAAAAATGTACATTGAATGATCAATAAAATCAATAAAATAAATCCTAAATACATCAAAAGTAATGAGAGTATCTTATTAGCTACCAGAAAGAAAAGGCAAATAGACAAGATAGATAATGAGAATGATATAAAACTCATCATAGATGATAGACAAGAGAAGCTTCATGAGTGCACTGAGAATAAAATCTGTCAATCTCGAATTCTATGCCTAGCTAAACTATTACTAAGAAGATCAAATAAAGAAATTTTCTCATACCAGAGAATAAAGAATAATAAAATATCTGTCAATAAATTCCCTGGAGGGGAAGGTTTTTGTTTGAATCAAGAACAAAAGTGAAAACAAAGGACAGATATGGAATTCAAGTAATGATTCAATTTCTCTCTCCTTTTTCAAGGAAAATAACACTTCTGCTGGGCTATCAATGGTGTTTACACTATTTTTCCATTGGTAAAAAGTGATATAAGGAAAAACTTTGCATTTTGCTCCTATTTCTTTATAAAACACTATGAAAAGTCAGATAAAGTCAAGTTTTTGACTGATAAAATTCATGCAGTTTCTGGGAGATACAGTAATTGGCAGCCTTTGATTCTATTGTGAGCTGACATAGAAAAAAGTATAAAATGCAATGTAAATTTTCTGTATTCTTTCCAAAAGCAAGAACTAGATATTAAAAGAGGTGTTCAGATGCTGTCTTTGTGTATAGGTTACCACAATTTTCTTTCATTTGAAGTTTTGCTTGGAAAACATCTTTCTTATTTTGAAGTGGGATAGTTTGGATATTTCACATGAACTTGTGAGAAAAATGTAGTGGACAGCAGAAACTGGATGCATTGAGACATAATCATTTTCATGTAAGTGCATACTGAAAATTAATGAAATAGTCCTGGATGACAATATGGTGTTTCATATTACAAGACTTAAAATATATACCATACTATAAGGTACATAATAATTACTCAGCAGTATCATTTTAAACTTGTAATAAGTAGCTTGCTCTCCCGACCCATTAAACTTATTCCAAAAAATAAGAATGAAGGATTATTCATTTAATTATTAATTAGATAATGAATACACATAAACATAAATATAGTAAAATAGAATGAAAAGGAGCCATGAATGGATCAGTGACGTCAAAATGTCACAGAGGATTATGATTGTATCAATTATATACATAGAAAATTAATTTAAATTATGTAAATAAAATATTTAAATAAAATTTTGGGGAAACAATGATGTGTTTTTTTCTTCTATTGTAAACTAAACTCTCTGAAAATGTAAGATAATCTCTTATTATTTTAATAATTCTGAAATGGTGACTTGCTGGGGAAATGTACACTATTTTAAGCTGAATTCTGTACATAGGTCAAGTGAACTCCCAGTTGGGCTTATTTATTTTGAATGAAAAGTTGTATGTATTTTGGGAGAAGTAATTAAGACAATTAGCTTTTAGAACTGTGCCTAGTTAACGCTTTCAACTCAGGAAATAGAGGTGTAATACTTGGCAAGCTGTATGATGACAACTGAAACAGAACTTCAAAAAGTATTCCCTGTAAGCTTTGTTCTCCCTAAGCGTTGGTTTCGCTTTAAATTGCTTTTGAAACAATTTATGTCTTCTCTTCTTCATCAAATCTAAAAAATTGTATCTCAGATAATGTAGATATAGGCGATATTTTCTCACATTCTAGCAGTTGAATGCCTTATATTGCTTAGTCAGGTGAGCCCAACTATTGACATTTTCTTACTGTAGATATTAGGATGCAACCTTGATATTGATATAAGAACCAGTATAAACAGTAGTCCTGACTAGAGTTTGTTTGGAGAAACTGTATCCAGAGTGGTTTTCTCTTACATGTAGACTATTCTCTCCATGCACCTCTTAATATGATCCTTAATATGACCATGAATCCCATCTCTGAGAGCCTAAAGGAACTTCCTCAAGCCAACATGGCCAGAAAAACCTCATGGCCTACCCAGGGTGTATTAACATTAATGCTTATTTACAGGTTGAAAAAAAAATGCCCTGCATTTTCAGCATGTTGATTCATATAAAGTGCAAAATAGAAATAGTGTGATTTAAAAGTCTAATTACTTTATTATGTTACCTCAACCTTCACTGTTAGGTTAGCAGCAAGATCCAATCAGTTTCTATATAATGATCAAGGACCAGAAATATAATTCAAAAATAATGAGAAATTCCATCCTCTTGCATTTTATATAGTATGAGTAGGAAAAAGGCATCTAAAATGAGTAATCACCATTGCCTTACTACTACTTATAGTCATGCTTAAATGTCTGTCAGTGCAAGATGAATTGAAACATGTTACAATTTGTTTAGTGAGATTTGCCTAATTAGTATATTCCCAAGAATTTTTTTTTTTTTTTTTTTCTGGTACCAGGTATCAAACTCAGGACCTTGAGCCTGCCCCGCAGGTGCCTGTGCCTCTGAGCTATATAACTGGCCCTCCCCAAGAAAATATTAAACTACTGATTTTGTGACCAGAAATAACACAACTAAGTACAAGTCTCTAATTTAGAAACTGTTAGTATGATAAACCATTTTATGTTATGATATGTGATGCTATTTAAATAAGTCTCAGTATGATCAACTATTGGAAGTATGTGAAGCAGTCAGTTCCATATCTAGGTGAGGATACAGCAATGTCACTGTCATATAGAAGGATCGAATGGCTGTTACCTGGTCCATCAGATATAATTTTTTCATGGTTTTTGGACTTTTGAACTTCTTTTCAGAACTAAATCTTCAGTTAATTTGCCCATCCTTTTGGTGGACTCATTATTTTATAAGGGTAGTTCTTTAAAGTTCTTTATGCAATCTAGAGATTAATCTTCTATCAGAAGAGTTGTTAACACCATCTGTTTTTCATTCAATAGATTGTCCCTTCAGTCTAAGTTGTTTTCTTTGGCTTGCAGAAGCCTTTTAAATAGATTTCCTCTTGAGTGGGCTCTTCACTTTGTAATGCTAATTTGAAGCCCAAGCTGCTACTTAATGAAAATTGGAATTTAAAGGTTGCATTTTAAGAGAAGGATCCACAAATCATGTAGAAACATAACCTTAATTTCCTTATTCTAGAATACATGAAAATATGACCAACATCCAATAGTTAAATGTTTACAGATAATGCTATTAAAAGACCTACAAATATTTTGTTTTATTTTATTTTATTATCTTTTTGAGATAAAGTTTTACTATGCAGTTCAGGCTGGGCTTGAACGCACTTTGTAGCCCAGGCTCACCTCGAAATCACAGCAATCCTCCTGCCTCAGCTTCCTGAATGCTGGGATATGTGTACAATCACCGTCAGCAAGAATATTTTATATCACAGAAAATACAGCAGTTTATTTCCTCATAGATTGCATTTCTATTGCTTTTCTATATTTCTTTATAATATTGTTTCCATAAGCTTTAAATATCATCTTTTACATAGTTCCCATCCCAAATATATAGGACACATAATATACAGAGAGACCTAAATATAATGGCACCATGTGACACTCCTAGTGATGTTCAGTGGTTCTTTGTAACCTGCAACGTTATCTATTAATTCTATAACAACAGAAGGAGAGGAAATGAATGAAAGAATGGTCATTTTAGTACAAATGATCTTATCATTTATGTCCCTTCCCACTGCCTGTTCAGCATTTTCTGTAACGCTTGTCTCAGAACTAAGAGCTCCTTGAGATCTTAGAGTTTAATGATGTCTTTTTGTGTTCATTAATATACTTAACGAAAAATTACTAAGCAACTATAAGTGAAATACTGGTTTTTTTGTTTTTTGTGTTTTGTTTTTTGTTTTCTCTGGTACCGGGAATCGAACTCATGACCTTGCGCTTGCCAGGCAGGCGCTTTGCCGCTGAGCTAAATCCCCAGCCCCTGAAATACTGTTTTTGATTTTGAAATCTAGCCAGGCCTTTTAAGTTCCCTCACAGGGTTTTTTATAAATACTGAAAAAGAAAAAAAAAGCCTAACGATAATTATTTTCTTTTAAATTCTCACCAAGGTATGACAAGTTTAAGAATTTTATCATGACAAAATACTGTATTTTTCTTATTTTTGTTGTCTTTTTCTGTCTTACTTTTAATTTTCAAGCCACTTTGCAACAAAAGGATTTTACATTTAATACATAGCTTTTCCATTTTATGATGGTTGTAATTTCTTATAGCCCTTATGCTCATGAATGAAAATTAAAGTTTATAATCATTCCACTCAAATATGTAGCTGGTATTCCTAAGCCTGTTTTATGATGTAAAGTATTATTTATGGAATAGGGAAGTCAGGCCTGTTTCACATAGTTTATACTTATTTTAGATATTCTCTGAAGTCATTTTCTGATTAGTGGAACAAGAGGCCATCTTACTGCATAAATAACTGATATAGAAGGAATAGCCCTTACCATTATACCATTTTTATCTTTAAATTCACAGTCAGAGAATGTTAGTGCATAAAAAACTCTGGCATTTTTTTAAATTCAGAAATTCTTGGCACATTCACACAAGAAAATTAAAAGACTTTTCTAAAAGTACTCAATGTTTAGAAGCAGTACATAAAAATATCTGTTTTAGCCTTTTCCAGATTTTATGCCAAGTGAATGTTCTCATGAAAAAAGAGTCCTGTGGTCAAATAAGATAGGGAATGCTCCATGCTTAAATTCTCCATAGAAATTTACAGTGGCCATTTTCATATCAGAAAAGTCTTAATAAATCTTGCTTATCTTTGTCTTTCTCCCTTTAGAAATGAAAACTTTTTCAAACATTTTTCGTTAGTACATGTAGGATACTATGGCCACCTAAGTATTCATATCAGTCTTTAATACTGTACCAAATGACGGTACATTTTAATTGCTTCTTAATACAAATGCCTTCTCATTAATTGCTTAAAATTAATACATCAAAGGAAAACCAAACTGGTAGTGTTGTCTTAGTCTGTTCACGATGCTATATGAAAATGCCTGAAGTTGCATAATAGAAAAATAAAAGGAATTTATTTCTTAGAGTTCTGAAGGCATGAAAAGTTCAAGATCAAGGCATTAGCAGATTTTGGTGTCTGGTGAGAGCTCTCATCTTCATAAATGACAAGCTTTTGCTCTATCCTTATAGGGCAGAAGGGCAAACAAGCTCCTTCAGGCTTCTTATAAGGGCACTAATCCCATTCATGAGGGCCTGGTCCTCATGACCCAATCTCCTCCCTGAGTTCTGAACACTTTATACCAACATGGATTAAGTTTTCAACACAGTGATTAGATTTCAATCTATGATTTTAGAGGGACACAAAAATTAATATTATAACAGTATAAAATTGGTTTGGGAAGAATGTGAAAGGGAAAGGAAGACGTACAATTGACTCACTGAAGTTCACAATTACAGGCAAAGAATTAATATCAGGGTGCATTTGTTCCTGGATTTCTCAACTCAAATAAATTTATACATAAAGACTCATTTCTTGTTGGAGCCTTTATAATTTTCTGCTTCTTAAAAATGTGTTTGTCCTAATGGAATGAGGTTTCTATTTGGTGAGAGGAGAAAAAGGCAATACAAATATCCTGAGGCACTTTCTCGATGACAGAACTACTTGAGTTTAATTTTTTTAAAAAGTTACCTGTTTTATTAAAAAATTGTGTTTCATTATTCACCCTTCAGAGGCATTTCTTTTAAAAGTATCACATGAGCCTTTCAGGTAGATCAGTGGAAAACACATTTTGGGCAGTATACTTGGAATTATTGGTGTGGCAGTAGAAACCGACTTTTGGCAAATAGTTTTTGTATCCTAGAAACCAGATAAGATAGTGTGTCAACTGTTTTATTATAAATATGTCCCCCTTGGTAAAATTATCTGGAGTATATGAACCACAGTAATGAGCATATGTCACAGCTTTGTACTTTCCTTGGTCCGAGGACTCTTGACATAGACTGTGTTCCTTGAGGGTATTTGGAAGCTCTGCCACCGGAATTGTTCCACATGTCATTGGTGTCAGTGAGAGGTAGTTTCCCCATCTGCCTGATGTGGTTTTGTTTCCATGAACCAGCGCTGTATCACCTGGAGAGAGAGTAAGTAGATCGGCAAAGCTGTCATGCATGTAAACGGCTCCAGGGTCTCATATAGAGAATCTCTAAAACCTGCCTTATTCCTTTGAGTAGACTTGTGGCAGCTGTGGTCTGACCATCTTGAGAATCTGAATGTTTATGTATATCTAAGATGATTCTTTGATGGACATTTGCTGGTATTTCTTTTCTCTCCCATATGCACTTCCATTCTTAGCCTCTATGTCATTATTTATCATATAGTAAGGTTTCTCCAAATAAGGATCTCAGATCACCCTCCTCAGAATCACTGGAAAAATTACATGAGAATCTTGGACATTAGGGCCCTTTAATCTCCATTTTGAACAGTTCTTCCTACCCATGATACCTGAGAACACAGCTCAACCTCATGTTATTTAGATTACTAATACCTATTGTTGACTTCATAATGTTTATAATTATATGACCTATGCCATTCTATATAGAGTCTTAATACATTTAAAAGTTTCAGAATACCATCTAGGAATAAGTAACTAGGAGTTTCAGAAATGGCAAAAATAGAGTAGGGGAGATCTTACTAGGTGTAAGTTTTTCAGAATCCCTAGAATAGCTAATTGTAAATGTCTATCTTTTTCAAGATCTTTGTGGTCCCCTCTGATCCTTATGCTTATTAAGATATACAGTGTTGGCTGGAGATTTAGCTCAGCGGCACAGTGCCTGCCTGGCAAGCACAGGGTCTTGAGTTCAATTCCCGGTACCGGAAAAAAAAACCAAAAACAACAACAACAAAAAGATATACAGTGTTTTAGTACCACATGATAATTTTGTGTGAACTCTTGGCTTGTGTGTGTGTTTTTTTCAATATGCTATCACTACTGTCACTGTTCCCTTGATTGTGAGGTAGTGACTGTTGCTAGAAGGTCAGAGATTGTATTAGGTCTCATAAAACAAGTGAAAATCAATATTTTCACTCTCTTTAGGAGAATGAGTTTCATATATACTTGAGATGGAAGAAATTTTCTCTTTGTTGTTCTGCTGAAGTTGTCAAGCCTTCCTTAGTCCGGCTTAAATTTCTGGGGTTATGAATTTACTCTTGCTTTCTAATATTGATTTATATTTCATAGAGCTTTGTTGGTTACAAAAAATTCAGCAAATTATTTTACTTCAAGGGCACTGTTTTTTTCAGAATGAGGTGTATTGTCTAGTGTTTTAATTTTCATTCCAGAGCTTAAAGTAATCATTGAAATAGGAAATTACTGTAAATTATGAAAGGTTATCAGATAGAAATTCTAGGCCACCCAAAGTTATGCATTCATTTTAGGCTCTTGAACTAAAAACTAAATAGGATTCAATCCTATTTTCTCTGTCATATCATATTACTGCAAGCTGTTTAAGCTTTGTTATCCTTAAGGACACATAACATGTCTTGGCATTTTTGTATTTTAATAGTGATTTTCTTACACTGAAGATACTTTATGCACATCACACATAAGTGAGAAAAATATGTTATGAAAAATAAAAATGAAAAATACTATTATCAGACTGCAGGATGGTATTTTAGTTATGAGGTGCTTTTGTAAGAACCTTTCTTTAGAAAAGTTAAAAGAGGGGGCTGGGGATTTAGCTCAGCAGCACAGCACCTGCAGGGCAAGTGCAAGGTCATGAGTTCAATTCCCGGTACTGGAAGAAAAAAAAAAATTATAGCAGAAACGTTAAAAGAGTTGAACTGGAAATTAATAGTCACTCATTTCTTTGTTACTAGTTATTCTTAAACTTGGCTATGCATTAGAATTACCTGCAATGCTGGGCCTGGTGGCGCATGCCGGTAATCAGCTACCTTGGTAACAGAGGTGGGAAGACTGAAAGTTTGAGGCTAGCCTAAACAGCATAATAAGATACCATCCCCAAAATCCTGCAAGAATTTGAATAAATCTTGATATCCAAACACACTGGGTAATAAAAATATGAGAACCACTAATCTAAAGAAGATGGAGAATGAAGTAGATCCATGATGACTATAGAGGATAAGAGTCATACTCAAAAGCCATTTGAGAAATACTAGAAAAAGCCAACCAAGTGATGTAGTGTGGAGAGAGAGAGCAGGATGCCTAAGAGTATAGTTTTAATTGTGGATCTCCTGAGATTACACCATTTGTCTGCTCTTCAGTGTGTGAGCTTCAGTAAGTGACTTTGTTATTCTTCAGTTTTCTCATTAGCAAAATGAGGATGATAATTATACCTCTCTCCTAAGGTTCTGGTGAGTATGAAGCAGTCATAAGTGTAAAGCATTTCATCTTATATTGTTCAGATAACAAACATATTGTAGGCATTGGTGCTGTTTTATTATGAAGATAAGCCCAGCAATACTATAATTCACTTGTTTTCTTTTCGGTATGGGGTTGATCTCCAACCAAAAAGAGGAAATGAAGAACAAGCAAAAGCTTGAGCGGGGGGATTTGAGATGTTCTGGAATGATCTGTGTATATTTCAATTTTTCCTATCCTGAACCCCCACCTTCACCAGCCCCCCCATGAAATTTACTATATGTTTTGCTTCTCAATTATTGCTCTTTCATATTTTTATACCTTCCGTTTCATGATACTTTCAATACAATTGAAGGGGCATGCTAAGATAAATAGATACATTTGGTATATCAGTTTAGATTTTGCTATATAGCTGACTACCACAAAAACCAGTAACTGTTTTGTGTCTTAAAGAATCTATTATGCTTTTGTCTCATTATTTTTTGAGTTCACTAGGTGGGTCACACTCTTTGGGTGTCTGTTTTGCTGAGCTTGTTCAGGCATCTGTGTCAGCTGTTGGTCATCCGGTCTACATTTTATCTCAGGTTGGCTGACTGAAGCTGGGACATATCGATAACTAAGCTGTCTACCTCTCATTATCTAGCCAGTTAGCCTGGGCTTACTGACATGATGGAAGGAGTTTCCACGAGATGAAAAGTGGAAGGTCTCAATGTTAAGAGTAAGAAACAATCTATAAACTTGGTCCACTTTCTTTTGTTCTAAGAAAACCATGAGGCCAGTCCATGTCTGAGGGATAGGGAAAGTGAATTTACTTTTGATGGAAGTTACTTCAAAGTCTTTTACCATTATTTTTGGGGGAATCTTTTCTAACAGCCTGTTGGAATGGGGCAAATGAAAGGAAATGGGGTCAGGGTGAGGATGATGGCATTGAATGTGTAAATTAAATATTAGAGATAGGCTTTGGTGAATGATCATGAGTGCATGGTTAGACAAAAATGATTTTAGTGAAGCTGCAGCCACAGTAATTATGAAAATTTCATTTTGATAAACTGAAATAAGAATGCCACCAGGTAGTTATTATGGCTTGTATCTAGATGTCCCCTCAAAACCTCATGTGCTCACAGGGGGCGCTTTTCAGAACTCACTGGATCTAGGATTTGGGGAGTGTGGCAATAAATTAGCAGACTGTTTGGAATCAGCATAGCTCTGGGTGTGGCTGAGTGGATTTACTGAAAGCAGAAGCCCCAGCCTGGATGTAAGTGGCACCACCCAAATGGCTTGCAGCATGGATGCCGGACAGCCACTGCTGCTTGCTGCTTTGCTGCTACCTGTCTGCTTTGCCATGGACTGTTTCTCCGCTGCAGTGCCCATCTGCCATGCCAGCCTGCCTTGGAACCAGGTGACTATGGACTGAAACCTCTACAAATTGTCAGCTGAAATAAACTTTTCTTCCTTTAAACTTAGGTGTCAGGTGCCTTGTCCTAGCAATGCAGAAAAGTAAGTAAGACAGTAGCAAAAGATCACAGATCTTAATTATATTCTTTTATTAAAAAAAAAAAACTGGAATGCATTCCTTTTCTGAAAATTGTTTTCCTATATCCATTTTCTCCCAAGGACAATATTTATTTCAAAATTCATTAATTAAAAATTCAAATGATAAATTAGACTCATATTAGTTGACTACGAGTATATAAACAATATATGAAATTTATAGTTTAGAAGAACGTTCTGATCTGAACCTCAGAAACAGGTTGTTAACTTCAAAACCAAACTACCTAACTCTAGGCTGAAATCAAAGACTGTGTAACATCTTAAGATAACCCAAGAAAAATGCATGAGAATAAAAAAGATACATTGGTGTTTAACCATTTTTCCAATTGTTTATTGAATCCATATATAATTCTTCAACAGAACAAATTATACATTTTTGTTATAGATTTGTTCTCAAGAATATAATTTTCAATGTCCTTACTCTTATGTAGCAATATTATATAGGCTACTAAACTGTGAAATAAAATCAGATAGACGTAGACATACTACTGCCTTTAGTATTCGCAAACATTTTGCAATAGCAAAAAAAATGGACTCTCCTTTCCCCATTTGTTATGGGTTGACTTAGAAATTCTTTCTTTTCACTTTGATTGTCATATTAGTCAGGTTTCTATTGCTGAGACAAAATAGCGAACCCCCACAACTTAAAGGAGGAATGGGTTTATTTTGACTCATATTTTCAGAGATTTCAGTCCATGGTTGCCTAGCTCTGAGGCAGAAATATCATGGTTAAGGAAGATGCTCAACTCATGGCATTCAGGAAGTAGAGAGTGAGTCAAGGACACGAGCAGAGGAAAGGGTCAGGAAACAGATGCTCTCCCCTTGGTCATACCTCCATGACCCAGTTCCTCCAGCTACAACCCACCTCCTAATAAGCCACTCAGCTATGAACTCACCCAGGTTCACACCCTGACTACCCAATCATCTCTCCAGGAACCTTGTAATCCAACCAGTCTGACAGTCAAGATTTACCAGCACAGATGTACATTATTTCAAGGTATTTTTAAAATAGCATATTTTCCTGAGGAAAGAGTAAAAATTATCAATATTAATTGTGTATAGGTACCAATTACCTTAGACACATGATATTAGTGTAGATCAAAAACATATGTCAATAATAAAAATTTTAAAAGTACAGAAGAGAATATTTTCAGAAATTGAGGTTATTTAATCTTAATTTATATGTACTCAATACCACTGAACCCATTGCTTGTTCTTATTAATTCTGATCATTACTTAAAATGAATGAATTACTTTCTTCTCCCTCTCCACCCAGTTGATTGTGAAGATGTTTGCAAATGCAATGCTAGCCTTACAGGACAGAGTAGCTTATGTTATTGGTTCAGACATGAAGAACTGTTTCTTTTTATTCCTGTATATTATTGTATTACTCTACTACTTACTACTTCCCCATTACCGTTACAGAATAAAATGTCTGAAAATTCAGTGGCTTTAAACAATGACACTAATTCTCACTCAAGCACTTACGGGTCTGCTGATCTACACTGAGTTAGAATAAAAGATGTAGTTTGGGCCTTGGTCTGTGCTGTGTGTCTCTCACCGCCCTTAAATCCATCAATGCTCTGGGGCCTTGTATGGTTTTAGGAAGATGTTCCTGCCAGCAATATTTCACTTTGCCAGTTTGAATGTACATGACTAGATATTTTGACATATAACACAAAACAAGAAGCAACATACAAGGAATCCTTTATTCACTTCTAATTGATAACAAGCAATTCCATTTCCCTTTACTATTAAATTCTCCATTCTATTTGTGAATGTGAATGTTACTCATCAATTTATGGCATCTACATGCAACTCATTCTGTCTTAATCTAAGCCTGAAATAACTTTATATAGCAGAAGTAAAACATCTTCCATCTCAATGTAGTTGAAACTAGGTTAAATGAGGTGATTTTCCCTGAGTAAGCAGAGCGAATCTGCAATACATCATTTTTCTCCTCATACATTCTGTCAAGTATCTTTAGCATTTATATGAATTGCATACATTGCATGGATATGCACTTATAAATGCAAACAGAGCTAATATGCTGGAGAATACATGCTTTCAAATTGTTTTTTTTTTTACATTGCTTGTGGTGATGTAAAAGGAAATCTGCAAATATTCTTCACTTAAGTAAAATATATGAGGTAGATTTCTAGACCACTGGCACTGAAAATGATTTTAGAGAGCATATCATCCAACTCCTACATTTGTCATGTTGAGGAGCACAACTCATAAGTGTAAAGTGACTTCTCAGAGGTTGTACTGTGAGTCAGTAGAAGAGCTGGGAATATAATCCAGCCCTCCTGACTACCCAAATAGAGTTTTCCATCCTACTGCCATGCCTTCCAGGCCTCGCAGGACAAAATGCCAACACAATTTGGAGACTCTAAAATGAGACAAATTTTTGTCTAGGATTCCATTATTGTGGAGAGATTTTAAAATGTGCTTAGTTCCTTGGCATGTACCTCAAAGCTGACAGGATATCCTTCTGAACCTTCCTATAGAATACTGTAGTCCACACTGATCTTTCTTATCTTTGAATACTTGTAGAAATTTCCCATTTTGGTATGGAGAGAACAAAGTCATCAAGCATATAAAGCATATGTTTTGCCTCATTTTTCACCCCCTCCCAGAGATTAAGACAGGTCTGGCTGTTTAATATTGTTGACTGTCATGGAATAATCTGTTCGTTGAGTAGACCTGTTTATTAGATCTACTGCAATGAAGGAGGGTAATATCTTAGTAGATTCTTGGTAATGTGTCAGAACAGGGTATTCTAGAGGTTTCAAGCCCAGGCTCTATAATTTTAAAGCATGTCCATCTTGTGAAATGAGAGATGGTTAAAGATTCGGCTGAGTTTATGTCGTAATAGGTTTTAATGGATGAGTACCAGTAAAAGGATCATTATGTGATTACTGATGAGTAAGGTATTAGTCTTGATAAATAAAATACTCAGTTGGTTCACAACATTTGATTTCAAGAGCAGATAGTTCTTGTAATAGTTAGTTAAGTCGTATTCTTCTGGTTCCATCACTTTTACTGCAACTAAGAAAAGTATGTACCATGTCAGAAATAGTTAACATAGGAAAAAATTTGATATCTGTTTTCACCTATGACTGACTGGACATCATTACGCCATCCTAAATTGAAACTAAGTTAACCTCAATTTGCATGCAGAAGGCATTTTTGATTAATACTCAAATTGGAAATCATATGTGCATTTATTTACAAACATAGTTATTAATGATAAACAGTTTTAAAGAATATAGTAACCATCAGATTTAAGAACCAGACGAAGAAAATCCATGGGAAGTTATTTCAGACCCTCCAAAATAAATATTGGCCCAGCAAAATTGTCTATGTTTGGTATCATTGCTCCTACAATGTAGAATTTCTGTTTTCCTTTGCCTTGACTTCATAAGAACCTCCTCTTACTTATAATCTCAGGTACATCCGCTGACACTGATTTTCCTGGTAATCTGAATGTGGCCTCTCTGGATATTCCTTCCTGGCTTCACACTATAGCATACAGCCCACACCACTGGTCTCTGACTTAATTTTATGTCTTCGCATTAGTAAAGGGTTATATTGTGTTCTACAGCTGCATGAGAACTCGATGTACGAGAATTGGCCCCAAGATGCCTGAGTCCAAAGAAAAGAGGCAGATAGACTTAGGATTGTACAGCCTTTAATTCACTGAGTGACTTTCTGACAGAATCATGATCCTGGAAGGTAGCAACTAAGTGGATCCCTGTAATTTTGGTCAGAAGTGGGAGTTTACGTATTGATCAAGATAAAAGGACTTTATCCAAACTAGAATTACCTGGTTTATCTCTGGCTCATATCGAAAGAGGCAGGCACTTTACTGGTCCCAGGGTAAGGTTGTAAAAGCTCAACATGCCATTCTAAGACGTTTGTCTACTGATAGTTTGCTGGGAAATTATGCAAGAAAAACTGACAAGGGTTACTTCATGGTAGTTATGACTCCTGCTCGTATCCAGTTGAATCAATATATTTGCCCTCTCCAATATCTAACCATTGTCCACACTTTGCCCATATCACTTCTCCTGTAAGATTTATGCTACTATATTCCCTAAAACCCACTCAAGGACATCACTCCCATAATTCTGCCACCCTATTCCCTTCCATCTTCCGTTATTGGTTTCCCCCTCACTACTGAATATACCAGAAAGCATGCAAATAGTGTATCATTTCTCCCTTCCAAAGAGAACGAAAACCTCTCTTGACCCCAATTGTCATTATGCTTAACTCTTTATTATCTCTTCTAATTAGTGCAGGATTCGTTAAATTTCTTTAATTACTTTAATTTCTTTCCTCCTGTTTTCACCTGAATATACCCCAATTAGATCTTCAACTCCACTACACTTCTGAAAGTATACTGGTCAAGGTCACCCTTGATTTCCAATCTGCTAAATAAAATAGTGTTTTTCAATCTTCATCCTACTTAAAATCTCAACAGCACTTCACACACAGCTGATTATGCTGTTCTCTGTAAAACTTTTCCTCCTCTTTGTTTCTTAAATACCACATGTATCTGATTTTCTTCTAAATGTTCCTTGTCAATCTTTTTTTACTTATCTTCCTCATTATATTTTTCAAACCATATTTTACTGGGGTGAAAATATTTAATATGAGTTCTACCTTTAAATTTTTTAAGGGCACGGTACACTATTGCAGGCTACATGTATAATGTTATGCCACAGCTCTCTAAAGATAATTCATCTTGCTTAACTGAAACTTCATGGAAATTCATTACTACCTCCTCTTTCATTCTCCCCTTAAGGCCTAGAATCCTCAATTTTCTTCTAAGTCTCTGACGTCAACTCTTTTAGGTTCCTTATAAAAGTGGAATTAGTATTTGACTTTTTTGTGACTGGTTTATTTTGCTTTAAATTGTCCTCCAAGTTCATCCATGTTGTCAACTATTGTAGAATTTCTCTCTTTTCAAAGGAAAATATATGCATTGCATACATATGTCACATTTCCTTTGCCCATTCTTCTGTTCAGATAAATTTAGTTTTTTCCATTTCTTGTTATGAAAGTAGTGGTCCAGTGAATATGTGAGTGTTAGTAATAATAATTGCAATTCTGATTTCATTTATTTATATAAATACTCAGCAGTGGGTTTGCTGGATAATATGGTATTCATATCTCTAATTTTTTGAGAAGCTTCTGTAGTGCTTTTTTAGAAGCCATACCATTTAACATTCCCACCAACAGTGTGCCACTTTTTTGATTCCTTCACGTCTTCACCCACGTATCTTCCTTTTGTTAGTAACTGTCCTGACAGATGGGAAATGGTATTTTATTGTGGTTTTTATTTACACTTTGCTGATTACTCATGACCATTGAGCATATATATACATATATTAACCATGTGTATATCTCCTTTGGAAAAGCATTTATTCAAGTCCTTAGCCCATTTCTAAATTGGGTTATTGATTTTTTGTAGTCAAATTATATGGTTACTTACATATTGTGGAGATTAACCCCTTATCAGATATATAGTCTACAAATGCTTTCTCCAATTCTGTCAGTTATCTTTCATTCTGTTGTTTTATTTATTGTTGAGAAGCCTTTAATTTTCTGTAGTCCTATTTGCTTGTTTTGCCCATATTTTTGGCATCATATCTATGAAACCATTGATAAAAGTAATTTCAGTAAGCTTTTTTGTCTGTGTGCTCTAACAGTTTTGTGGTTTCAGGATTTACAATTAATTCTTCAACTTCTTTTCTATTGATTTGTGAATGTAGTGCAAAATACAAAACCAATTTCATTCTTTTTGCATGTGGATGCATGTGGACACAGTTTTCTCAACACCATTTGTTGGAGTCGATCCTTTTTTCGTTGAGTATTGGATCCACTCTTATCAACTATTACTTGAGCATATATGCACAGTTTTATTTCTTAACTTGTTTTCTGGTCCATTGCTCATTTTTTTGCTATCTTTATGTCAGTGTCATATGTTTTCAGTATTGCAACCTCGTAATATATGTTGAAAGCAGAAACTATGATAGCTGTACCTTCATTTTCTTTCTCAGAATTGATTAGGTCATGTTAATTTAGTGTTATGCTCTCATGTTTTATTGAAGTTTGTGTTTTAAATACCAGTATAAAAAAAAGAAATGTGTGTAAATTCTGTATAGGCACAGTCCTAAATTTCTCTCCTCTCTGAAAACTGATACTTACTAAAACCTTCCTTTCTATTGAAGTTTCCTGAAAGAAGGATCTTTGAACTCATTTGAAAAGGGGTCCCCAAAAAGTAGAGTGATGGAGAAAGGGGATAGGAATATACTGGCAAAGGGATATAAAATTTCAGTTAAAAGGAAAAGTTCAAGTGATGTGTTGTACAGCATAGTAACTACAGTTAATAACAACATATTCATTCTGAAAAACTTTTAAGACTACCAGATTTTAAGTGTTTTCACCAAAAAAATAAGTTTGTAAGACAATGCAGTTGTTAGTTTCACTTATCCATTCAACAATGTACAGATAATTTAAAACAGCCCATTGTATACACTAAATAGAATCAAGTTTTATCTATCAATTAGAAGATATCAAATAAATGCATTAGATAACAGAAGACAGCAACTGGGTTCCACCTTTCATGGTTGTTCTTCTCTGGAGAAACTGATATCAACAACAAAATAAACATACAGACGTTCCAAATTGGTAAATAGGCCTCTTTTCAGTACTACCAATTCCATATGTCCATATTCCATCAACCGCAACAATTTTGTTGAGTTCTACAATTTATGCAACTTCATGTCAAATTATAGCTTCTTTTTCCCCAAGCTTTTCTCTGTTTAAGTGCTTTCCAAACTTCAGCTGCACATTTGCTTTTGTTTAATCTACCCAATGCTACTCTTTGGCTCCAATTCAAGCATAAGCACAGACACATCTCTAGAACTGCAATCTTGTTGGCAATTCTTAGCTATGTAGTAGTTAGTACTTTTCAATTATCTCTAAAATAAAAGTAAGATATTTAAAAATTTCTCTTGAAAGTTTTCAACCCTCCATTAAAAAATGATTGCCTTGGTGATCTTTTAGCATGAATATACTTCTTTTTTAAATATGGAGACATTTATTCATTTACTGTTTCATGTTTACTAAGTAGTAATTATGTACTAGGAACTTTGATCGGCCCTGGAGATTCAAAAGTCAGCAACAATAAATAAGACTCTACACCCACAAATTTACCATGTAACAGACAAGGGTTTTTTTTTATGATATTAGGAATTCAGTGCAGGGCCTTCACACTGAACTGTATTCTCAGCCCTTTGTTTATTTTTCTATTTTGAGGTACTGTCATGCCAATTAATTAAGTTGTCCAAATTGGGCTTAGACTTGCCATATTGCCTCAGTCTCCCACAGTGTGAGGATTACAGATGTGTGTCACTCTGCCTGACTAAAATGCTCTCTTGAAATGATCCAAAATTTTAATGAACCGAGCATCTACAAGTATCGTCATATTTGCATATAGTGTAGAGAACTATAGTAATGAAAAGTAATGAAAATTGTGAGTCATGTGCAACTTGAAGTATCTTACCTCCTGAAAGTGTCTAAAATCTGGACATAAAAATGTGAGTTATTTAGATTATCATTAGCTTTCACTGTATTATGTGGAAGGCAATATTGTTTTAGAACTTGCATTTTCTCACTAAAGAACACATTTTGAGGGGCTGTCTTTGAACTACAGTATAATGGAAGAGAGAAAACCAAGAAATAAAGGAAGAAAACAAAGAAGTTATTAAGAGAAGAAAAAGATTGCCTTGGTTTACATCTTTTTTTTTCTAGTGAATAGTGGGTGGAGATCGTCTAGGCAAAGCTTTGGTACAGGGTCAGAAGTTGCTGATATCTGGCAAGTTATTTCAAATTGTAACCAGGTGCCAGCTGTGTGAAAACATACATAATTCAATAGAATGCATGTCTATGTGAATCAATAACATCAGGTCTGATCCTTTATGCTACTTGAATTCAGTGTTGCTTCCAGCAAGCTAGATCCTAAGAGATAGATATTCTCAGAATTATTTATACCACCCAAGACATTTCATCCCTGTTTCTTTCATGGTTCTTGAATCATCAGCAAAAAATATCACCTGCAAGCTAGCTAAGAATGCAGACTCTTAGCCCCTCCCACTCTGGATTGGAAAAAAAGATCTCTGGGTATTTTAAAGAACATTCATGGGAGAGAAGCATAGGAAAAACTGATTAATGCATAGCTTCCATATTTTACATTCTGTACCATGATTCCAATATCAAATGATCCCATTCTTTTTAATTGAATTTACTGCATGCTCTGTATTTAGTGTATTTATTTGATTCAAAGTCAGTGTTTAAGATCAGTTATTCTTTCACTCCTTAAATCCATTCATGGTTACTGCATTAGTTAGCTTTCCCATTGTTCAGATACAATTCCTGACACAATTTAAAGAAAGGTTTGAATTGGCTCATGGTTTCAAGTGATTCAGTCAATGGTAGGCTGGCTCCAAGCAGAAACATGACAGAAGGATGAGGTTGAACACATTTGCTTAATTAATTTGACCAGGAAGCAGACCACGAAACAGTGAGAGAAATGGTGAGCCTAGGGACTACCTATAGTACCTCCAAATCACACCTCTACAGCTCATCCCCACACACCGAGAAGTGTGCTTTATTAATTTCTTGAGTGGCCAATCCAATTGACCATTAATTTTAGCCATCACAGTAACTCAGCATCTTCTATGTACCAGTTACTGCTCTTATTGTTGGAGATAGAGTGATCCAAAAAGCCCATATCCCTGTCCCAACAAAGCTTTTAGTTTACTGTTTTCCATGGCAGTCCTAGTTTTAGACATACATTGTTTTGCTCTCAGACTATTACTGTTAGTTCTGAGTTTTTGTTAAAACATATAACAATACAAGATCTCCATACTGAAGTTGAAGAAGCAGAATATATAGAAGAGGCAGACCTTGGGTAATGTTCTGGATATATTATTGTTTATGGGTTCTGTGATTTTGGAAAAGTTAGTTAATCTACTTGAGGCAGTTTCCTAAACTGTGGTATTATGAATTTGAGTACCTAGCCTAAGAGACTTCCAATAAATTAAGAAAAAGATAACTCTGATTGTTAATGTTAGAGCATATATAAGAAAAAACATGATGTTCTTTGGGGCTGGTTCATTAAATCCATTGACAACTCTACTAAATATAATGAAACCACCTACATTTTAGAAATGCTTAAATGGCCTAAACTTGAATGGTTTCATGCCTTCCCAAGGACAGCAATTCTCACTCCATGCTCTCCACCTCTCCACTTCACTGTAGGTTTCTTGCCCAAGTGGAAGGCAAATTTTCAGTGTGCTGGTTAGAGCTGACTCTATGCTGGTTGTGCTTCCAGGTTTCTTGTGAAATTCACAAACACAGCCGAACACAATGCATGAAAGGACAGCAGTGTCCCCGCTGGTCCTCCCAGGCCCCTGAACTCTGTAGAATGCTTTTCAGCAAGCCATCATTCAGGTCTAACATCCAGATTCCACCTCAGATACCAAACAGAACCTGAGAAAACCCAGGAAGCCCAGGTCCTTAGAAGAGTCATAGTGACCACTGGTGTCAACTACTGTGTGGACCATAAGATGACATACTGATCACACAGAACTGCTTAGCTGTTGTAGTCAATCCATGTATTATGGTTGTACTGCATTGAATGAATTCTCTGAAGTACTGCCTTGTAAAGTCCCTACTGATTATTTTTTGTGTGTTAACATACCACAGCCCTAAATCAAAGAAAGATTTTTAAATATCAGAGTGCTATGTCACTAACCTGTCAGGATTTTGTATAATGGTTCATTCTTCAGCAGTTTATACACTTGAAGCATCCATTGTAGGCTAAAGGGCACTGGAATATGAAAGACCCATTGCCTGGACAAACATATTTTTACTTCAGTGTAGAGGGAGGGGTGGTTGAAATCTTGATGCTCTCTGTGATCAGCTGAAGGTGACTCTCCAACTTCAGTTCTCAAATGAAGAGGAGAATAAGAAGCAAGCTTGGCTAATGCTAGGAGGGCTTCATCACCGTCTATAACAAACTACAGATATGGGAGGTGGACATCTTGATAATGAGGTTTCTGTAATCAGGAGCTGTAATGGGTATTACATGATAAGAAATGCTTCCTCATTTTCTACAACAACATATTCTAAAGAGCTCTAGGCAAGACCCCCAAATTCTTTCATTCTTGAGACATTCTTGTGATTCAGCCAAAAGCCACACCAGATCCTTTTGCTTAGAAAGAGAGCTGCAGAAAGAGAGTCAGATACTAGAGAGAGAAGAGAGAGAACCAAAGTGTAATGTCCATGGTACATCCATCTGCCCCGGCTTTCCTTCTGAGCACTGCGGTTCTTTCCGTGTTACTCTAACACATACATGCTTTTAGGAAGGATTAGATGTGTCATCTCGGACTAGATTGAAGGTAGTATTTGCAGTGAACTAAATTTACAAATAAGCCCATTCATTAATAATAACTATTAAGAATGTCATATCTTAGTCCAGCTAGTAGCTGACATGTAATATTACTATTATCATTTAATTTAGTAGTGTCACAAATAAGAAAAAATGCATTCCACAGGAAGAATCACTACAATAGTTAATAATCATTGCTTCAAGTCTTTCTACTTGTAATGAAACAGGAAATAAATAAAGAGTAAATGAAGTTAATACAGCCATAACTTCTTTTTGTGTATTTCTTTGTTGCTTCCTCCATCACTCTGCAATTTTTATGTACTAGTTGTCTTTTAAGTTCATGTCAACTGCAGTGCCCTATTCTCTCCATCCCAGCTACCATGATCTTCTGATTTTAGACTTTCTGATTATGTATAAATCCACTAACACCTCAATCGTAGTATTCAGCTTCATTTCCACTACTAGAAACATTCTGAGAGTTCTTCATGCCTAGGATGCCCCCAACCAACTTCTTGGTTTCACAAGGCCATTGATATCTCAGAATTAATGAGAAACTTTTCTCGGTCCTCCTACATCAGCCAATTGTTCCCACCAGGTCCGCTGCCCACACTGTCCTCATTGGAAACTGCTCTTCTGAAACCATAGATTCAACTACCCTACACAAACCACAGTTTCTACCTTCTAGGAAAACTGAGCACAGTGCTACTTTAGCACGTGATTCACACTGCCTACAGAAAACTGCAGCTTGGATCTTCAAGAGTGGGAGGACATCAGCCTCCTAAGTCTATGGACGATCCAAAAGTTAGGTTTTGCTCACCAGCCCTGCTTGAATGTCCTGTTGGCTCGAGTGTCTAAAGATACAAGTGCTCACACCTATTCACTTTAACCCATCCTCCTATCTCTTATTAGTCAGTGATCTGTCCTTTTCACTCCTTATCATTGTGATATCATTTGTGTCGTGGACCTTGGTCAGGCATAGGCTTATAATGTTCATGACAGGAACCTAGTCACGCTAATGGCTGACCCATTTTTTTTGATCAAACTCTTTTTATTCTATGTTAACATTGAAGAAAAATTACCAAGGCTTTCAATAGAAAACTTTCCCTTGTCTAGAGGACACCACTCCAGATCCTCTGATACAAAGCTTGCTTTTGTCTTTGAGCTTACTTAGAAGACTCTGGAACTTGCAGGTCACTGATAAACATTCTCAATATCTAGTCCAATATAGAATCAATTCTTTCTCCTGTCACCTTATTTTACCTTTATTTAAGTGTGCCTTTAAATATTTATAATCAATATTTCAGTGTCTAATTTTTGGGTTTTGCTTTGAGACAGAGCATCTGTCCATTTATTCATGAGTTAAATAGAATCTTTTTAATTAATTTTTTATTAGTACATGTTTGATATATGTAATGATCACATTCGTCATGGGACATTTGTACTTATACATAATATATCTTGATCCTTCTTTTCCTCCACTCTCCTCCCATCTCTTCATCACTTCTTCCCCTTTTGATTTATAAAAGCTCTCTTTCCATATTTTTCTTCAATTCAATTTCAGTAGACTCTTTTCACACGTGTTCACTTCATAACTGTATGTATGTCATGATTTTACCCTGTCTGAAAAGTGTCTTTAACTGCTTTGGAAGTCACAAAGAGCTTCCCAACAGAGTCACTTGTCAAATCCAGGTAAACGTTGATGACAGGGAAGTGTGCCTCATAAACCTTTAAAGCTGTGAGGTGTCTTTCCTTAGTTCTCTTTATGTGAATCCAAAGCACCAAGAGAACACTGTTGGCTCATTATTTTTCTGGTTTTAATTTTCGTTTCTGCTAATTTTGAGTGTCTGTTTTGATCTGGTTCATTTACAACCAATAAGTTATTCCTATTGTTGGCAGCAATGGTTAGAGACTTGATTTTAGGGTATGATAATGGAGATATGTCTAAATAGATTAATGGTTTACAAAGATCTAATCTTTGTTGAGTGAGAGACAGCAAAAAATCTGATTTGTCAGTCTTTTTATTTAGTTTAGAATGCAAATAAAAGAATCCCATGCTTTCTGCTAGGAGAACAGTGCCTTCATGTACACCAGTGAGTTTTTCTGTTTCTTTATTGACTTTTGAGATTTGTAGCTGAAAATGTAAAATTTGAATATTTACATTATATTTCTTGGTGTTTATATTTCAGTGTCCATAGTTTAGAAAAGTGCTTCTGCTTCTGTGTGACTCTTTAGTATTTTCTTACTTCCCGGTGTTATCAATATATTATATCACAGTCTCTTAAAATAAAGGCGCTCTTTTCTGATCGTCATTTCTAATAATTGTTTACATGAATTGAATTTGCTGAAAATTCCTGGAAAGTGAGGAAATTAAAGTACAAAGCCTTGGAATGTACTAGATTAAAAATATACATTCTCCAAGAATCCAATTTAGAACCATAATAAAAATTCAATGTTACAGAATTTATGTAAATATTTGGCAAGAAAACGAGGTTTTTTTGTTTTGTTTTGTTTTGTTTTGTTTTGTTTTGTTTTGTTTTTTTTGGGACAGGGTCTAGCTATGCAGTACAGGTTGGCCTTGGTCTCACTTTATAGCCCAGGCTGGTCTTGAACTCACAGTGATCCTCCTGCCTCAGCCTCCTGAGTGCTGAGATTACAGGCATGTGCCACTATGCCCGGCATAAGAAAGCTAGTTTGATATTTAGTGTTTAATAAATACACCTATATCTACTCTGATTTGTCAGTGTTAACTATCATAAAGTTGTAGATTTTTTTCTGCTTGGATATATTTTCCTAAGTATGTGCATATTTATACATCACCCAAACTTCCATTGCTTATACTTATTGTTTAACATTTTTAAAACATAAAGTTATGCTTAACCAAATAGAACCATTGTTCTTAAAATCCTTGTTTCCACAGTAGTGGAATTTATGAGTATATCAACTTGAAAATAATTTTTAAGATGTTCACATAACCCTTAGATAGATGTTCATCGAATTGATTGGGTGACATTCATTTGATATGTAGATCATTTCTATGTAAGACAAAATACTGAAATATTGACTCCTAAACATACTTTAAAGTTTACGCACTTTTTGCACTTGAATTGTATATGCTACAAGTAGGGCATATACAATATCTTTGGAGCTATCAATGAACATGTGCATTTCTGCCATGTTGAAAAATCGTATAGGGGAATTTTGCTGCAGTTACCTGGGTAATATCTATTCCATGTTCTGCTCGTCCACCAAGATTACAAACTTCACAACTGAAAACAATTCAGTTTTCTCTGTGAAGTAGACGTGACTTTGCATAAAATTTATAAATAGTATGTCTAAATAAGACTCTACTAGGAGTTTCAAGAGAATGAGATATAGAGATGTGGTTTGATTGATCAAGGGGAGAGAAAGAAAGAGATAAATTTATGGATAACTGAATAATACAAAAGATGGCTAAGGGCAGTACTGAGAACATTTACTGAAACCTGTAGAAAGTTTGAAGAAATTAATTTGAGAGGGTACACAAATTTATATTAAAATTTTCTAGACCTGGCTCAGTTTTGATGAGATTATTTACTTTATTCACATGATTTCAAAAAACATCTGTAACCTCTTTAGCATCAAATAGTGTAGTGATGTAAAACTAGAGTTTGATTTCTTCTCTGTGATAATGACAGTTTTCTTGGTGTGTTCTTATGGTCTTAATAAGAGATTATAAAAACTCACTCTTCACCTTAGAGGTTAATTTACCCAAATAGCAGATTGTGAATCTAACCAGAATGACATTCTATACAGTTATTCTGACTTTGTTGTGCCTTCATTATTCTCCTTAAAATATAAGAAACAATAAATATTTTTCATTTCTGACAGCATTTAAGATTCTGTTTATGTAAATATTGTTTTGTCATTTAGTTTAATAAGTAGCCCAGTCCTTCTTTTTGTGTTTCCACACACATAATCCAGTAGAGTTTTTCTTTTTTTAGTAGTTGGGGGGCTGCTAGCACCCTTCTGCCCCAGCCTCCCACTAGTATGATTTAAGAGTGAAAGATCTCACCTCTCTTGCCAAAATTTGACTCAAAGTCCAAAGTCCAAAGAAAGTCTCCTTAAGACTTCCCAAAGAATCTTAAATATACCTTCCTGGAAAGTTAAAAAAATCTGTTCTCTTAACAAATGGATTGAGATGTGAGGAAAATAAATGATGCTACCTACATGTTTTACAAATGGTGGGTTGCATAATTTTCAGATTAAAAGAGTACTTAGTACTTGGAACTATTCTGAATTTGCCTGCCATATAGACAGTTATGAATGAATAAGAAAGGCCATTAAAATTTTTGGCAATTCACTCTAGTGGTTATAACACAATTTTCTCACATAATAGTTAATTGGTTGTTTAATAATATTTGTGACACATGTTCTTTACCACTAATATGCTTGTAAAAAGTTATCTACACAGATTGTATTTTGTTAAAATTTCTGAGAAAAGAACACCAAATAAATGTTTCCAATTAATACATGCATCAGCTGGACTTAAGAAATGATGATAGGCATTACAAGGATATTTTCCAACAAAAACATTTGTTTGTTGAAACTTGACTCATTAATTTCCATTTTCCCTCAATTCAATAAGATGTTACAACTGAATTACTCAGTTTATTTTTACATTTTTCACAAAACACCCACAAATTCTTTTGTAGGAAAATTTTTCAAAGTTTATTGTTTAAGAATTCTGTTTCCAAATATTTAAATGAATATATATGAGACACTTAAGAGATGATATTAATCATTTGGCAACCAATAAGATGATAATGCAATTGTTGCTAAACATGCCATTTTTGAAATGTTCTCACCGCTGTAAGGTTTATTTTTAAAAAGAAGTTATATTCTCATTGTAAAAGGAAAATAGAGTGTCATTTACATATTATTTTAATATCTTCTAGGCAGTAAGTTGCTGGTAAAAATGGCAAATTTTGAACACTTTTGTTTCCATTATAGAAAAATATATAACTTATGTTTGAATATGACAACCAAAAAGTGAAATAACCATTAACCCTTCAGATGGGCTATGGAATTTTCATAGTCACACTATTTCATTGCAGAGTATTCCAAAACTTCTACATAAATTATGATAATAAAATTCTTAAACTCCCTTCCCTTGACAGTATTTTAAAATGCTCTAAAAATAAAAATTACTGAAGATGTCATTACCACTCTCTTTCCTATTTCAAACTTTGACTTTCCCCCTACAGAGCTAGTATGATATTTTTTACAAGTATCTCACATGGACAAAGAGTCCTGGTTAATCTAAATATGCAAAGTACTAGTTAAAGCTTAATTTTTAAATAAAACTAATAAAATGAAAAGGGAAATTTCTAAATTTTTCCTATATTACAATGCATTGAGCTGTGTGCCACATTTTGGGAAGCTTGTGAAATAAACACTTCTATATGCTGACTTTTTACTTCCTTTTGGTATTAAATTAGTAAGTACATGTTTCCCGTGTAGTAGGAATAGGTAGCTTTACAAGTCACTTTTAAATATTTCAGCCAGCTAAACTTTTCAGACTATAAACCCAAGTTGAGAAGGAAATGAAAAATGGCTTTTGAACACTCAAAGTCAAGGCTTCCCATAGGGCCTAGAAGATGCTACTTGTTGTCTATGATATTCTTCACCTTTTTCTTTCCCTGCACAAACCTTATTTTGATCATGTACTTTCAGAGTGGCCTGATGCTTCCTGAGATCATGGATAACATGTCTTCAGCCAACTGTGGTGGATTCATTCATTACATGAATGATTCATTTCAGATTAGATAAATATTACAATGTGATGAGAAGCATAGTCTTTGGTTGAGATGCTTTAGTGTAAAAAGTCTGAGATACACACAAGCATACACAGAGAAAATTTCACTCTACTATTATGTATATTATCAAAAGGATGCGATGCCTAGAGATGCAGTAGCTTTCTTGCAAATGGAAGGCAAAATAAACATTTCACAAATCTGAAGATCACAGATTGGAAAGAAAGAAATTTCATGTCTAGACTCATAGTGAAGTATGTTAATAACTTTCCTTTACTTGTGGAAGTGGTGGAATCGATGTTCTCTGGTTTTTGTGACATGCATGGTTACTGTTTACCTATTTAGATCATACTATTGAGGTAGGACTTTATTTATTTTCATTAAGTATTGTTCACAAAAACGTATTTAAAGGAATTTACTTGTTTTGTTTTCCTACACACACTACTTTTCAAGTGGAAAACTTTAAGGTTAGCTAAGAAGGTTTGTGAGACCTGTAAATGACAGCAAATGAGACAACTGACAGCTACCTTTGAAGAAAGAAGCGGTAAAGGACAGTGAGGCTGGCTGTCTGTTATACACAAAAATGGATGTTCATTATTATGACTTTAAGACAAAAAGAGAAATGTTGAATTATTATTTCTATAAAAAGACTAAGAAGTACATTTTACAGACTTCCATCAAAAATCCTAATGTGTATTAAATGTGTAATGCTGTTTGAAAGGATACGTTAAATGTAGAACATTGATTGGAAGTTGAGTCTTTATTTTTTCTCACATCTTGCCCAGAGAAAAGCATTGAACTGATGTTTAAAATTTTGCTAAATGAACAATTAAATGAATCTGTAGGATAGATGATATGTAATTACAATCCAGCTCTATTTTGCATGGTTTCATAACTCATCTGGCTTATAAATGATCATGTCTAAATATCATTTCCCCCTAATATTCAATGATTTCTATCCCCTCAATTTATCTTCTCTGTGTATTTAAGAATAATACAAAAGAGTTTTGGAATTTTTCTTTTTTTTTGTACCATGAATCAAACTCAAGACCTTGCACGTGCCAGGCAGGTGCTTATGCCACTGAGCTAAATCCCCGGCCCTGGAATTTTTCTACTGTAAGTTATGCATAGAAATACACCTACAAAATTTTGAAATTCTTGTCAAATTTCATTTATGCAGAAAGACTGGATTTCAGAGTCAAAATCCAAGGCTAAGAATGAAAACAATATGCTAAGTAAACTCACATCAGTGGCACATGGGATGGTAAGCAATCATAAAAGAGAGGGAAGAAGGTGGGGGAGTAATTGCAGGATAATTTACACGCAATAAGAAAATTGACTAAAATCTGTTCTGCTTTATATTATCACCATAAAACAGCAATTCAAAACAATGTCTAAAACAAAACATTTCTTCCTTCAAAAATATTGTGTTGATAAAAGTTCTAAACAATTGACGTAGTTATGGTATATTTTTAATAACATGTACATGAACCTCAAATTAGCACATATTAATTTCCATGAATACACATTTGTTTTTATGTGGCAGTTAACTGAAGGACCTCAGATTACACATTTAACCAAACACAGAATCACCTACATACATTGATTTCCAGAGTGAATTCATAATAGTTTGGAATAGTCTCAACTGACTATGGCAAATATTACTGTCTTCCTTAGTAGTATTAGCTTTTTGATATAAATGGGAGCTTTGATATAAACAATGATGGCACAGTGGTTTTAAAGATGAAACAGAGCATGTGTTATTTCAAATTTGGCATTGTATGCAGTAGACCCCTTAGTGTTTTTATTTATGTTTAAAACTAAAGAATAAACCAGAATGGGACCAATGTAGGTAGTAATTTGGTTTGGAAAAAAAACATTTTTGATGTATTAAACATCTCACAGAATTTTTTAAAAATTGCCTTTTAAAATATTTCACAACTAAAGAAAAATAAGGAGCATAATGACTGTCACTAAGTTTTACAGTTTTTCAATGCATTTTTGTATTGAACATAAAGTCTTCCACCTGATCTACATCCCAGCCTTTTTATTTATTTTTCAATTTTGAGACAGGGTCGTGCTGAGTCATTAAATCACCTGGGTTGGGCTCAAACTTTGGATCCTCCTGCCTCTTAGAGTGCTGCAGTTACCAGTGTGGATCACCATACTAGCTGATTTTTACTGAGACTGATTTTATCATATAGTGGAATGGGATTTAAAAATATTTACTTTGTAATCAAATACTGTAGTTATGCCACGGAATAATCCTTCCTATGCAACATGCCCAATGTTTTAAGGCATCAGTTAATCTTATTTATCATGGAAATCAATATTAAATACCAAATAAACCAATAAAACAATATTTCATCCTCTGTTGATCAGTTTGTAAGCCAGCAAAAGGATTACAGAGAGCATCACAATATATACATAATCTTCCAGTGAGTCATGCCACTATAATTAAATTGAACATGTAAGTCTCTCTGCTTGTTCCTCTTCTATCTTGAAATGATTTTGTTCAGTATCAAATATGAACAAGAATTTATTCAGTGGAAGACAAAATGGGTATGATATGGATAGGTGAATAACATCGAATATATCTTCTTTGAAGAAATTAATTCTCCAAATGATGTTAATGATGTTAAGTCTCCTGGAAGCATTTTTTATTCTGCTTTCCAAGCATAAACTATATGCTGTCATCCTACCCAACTTCTTGGCAACATTCATCACAGGAGCTCACGGTTTCTCCTTCAGGAGATACTTCTCTGGGGCTTAGTGATCATGCACTCGATATGCTCTTCTGCTGCCTTTCTGCCTTGACTTCTCCATCTCCATTGTTGCCTGATATTTCTTTAACTAACCTTCCCATATGAGAGTTTACTAAGACTGTGTGCTAGCCTATTCCCTCATCTCACTTTATATATTTATCGTAGATAATCTCACATGTGCTCTTTATTTCAGTCAGCATATATCAATGAAGAGCTTGCAAATTTGTTTTCTGCAATCTATGGGTTCTATGTAGCTGACAGTTTCAGCAATTCCTGAAACTCAACTTTCTGTTTCAATTGTGTATTTCTCCATAAACATACTGTAGCAGCTAAAACAACAGAAATCTATTAGTCTTCTTATTTTTCACAATACTTTGTGTTGATTGAGTGGTTTTTCTCTTACACTTAATGTGGGCCCTAGGATCACTTACAGCCTTCAGCTAGAAGCCTATATAATTTTCACAGGCTGTCTTTTCTGTCAGGGTTCCCCATGGAAGATTCTCTCTTCAACAGCATAATTTGGTGATATGCCAAGTGCTAGAGGCTCATTCAACAAATGTTGAACCTTTTGGAAAGTGATTGGATCATGACAGTTCTAATTTTATCAAGAGGATTAATCCATCTGGGAGGGCATAATTTGATGGCATTATTATGTTAGCAAGAGGTAGGACCTAATTGAAGGTGGTGAATCACAGGAACATGACTTTTGGAACTATACCTGGTTATCAGCCCCTTTCTCTCTGGCTCCATCCCTTCTCTCTGCTTCCCACCTGCAACGAAATGTGCAACTTTGCTCTACCACACTCTTGCACCATTACTTTCATGTTCTCTCAAACGCATGGAAATGAACCACCTGAACATGCACTGAAACCCCTAAAACCATGAAACAAAATAAATCACTCCCCTGTTAAATTGATAATCTCAGATATTTTGTCACCATGGCAGGAAGCTAACAAACTTGTACTTATTTATAGCATGGAGGCTCTGCTCCAATTTATAAAAGGTGGAAGCTGGTAGTTTTAATGGCTGAGCCTAGAACTGGCATGAATCACGGATGTTCGTTGCCTTAGCTAAGGGTATGTGTGTATAAAAATATTCATATTAAACTTTAGAGATATAATGACCACAATAAAAATTTTGGTAGTAAATGAGGAAGAGAAGAAAGAAAATTACAAATCAACTAGTTCAAATAAGAAAGGCAAATACTGTGTAATAAGTGTCATTGGTATTTTATGGTATATTAACTGTGTTCATGTTAAATTAAGTCCTGTTATTTGGGCCTATTTCTATTTGGCAAGAAGAGTACATTTATTTATTTATTTGTATTTGGGGATTGAGACGATGGCCTTCCCACTGATCTATATAACCAACCAATTTTTATTTTTACATTTCGACCTTGAGGCAGGGTCTCACTAAGTTGTGCAGATGAGACCCAATTTCTCCCTGCCTCAGCCTGCTGAACGCCACCACACTCAGCTAAAAAGGGTACATTTTCAAAGCACCTATACACACACTGAAATAGTCAAAATAATCTTTTCCTTGACAAAAAGTTTAAATTACTATTGCTTTTCCATAATTGATGTTGATAACCTCTTTTAGCATTCTCCCTCTATACAAATTAAGCCATTTACATATCATATGGAGTCTCTGTGATTTGTCCCATCTCTTTACAAATGTCTTCCATTTTCTTTTCCATCACCACTACCCTCCTCCATCTCCTTTTCACTTATCTGAGACATGGGAAAAAAGGATCAAGAGATATTATGTACAGCTACAAATTCTGTATGACGATGTGATCATTTTTGCATCTAAAGTGTAGCAATAAAGCTAATCTAAAAAAGAATGTCATAACTACCCACCCTGGATCCAAGTTATTTGATGCATTAAAACGGTTACATTGATTTCCCCTTGCCTATCTAATATAGCTCAAGCATATTAGGTTGCTACTGAGTGTCCTATTCACGTCATTCCTTTATCTTTGTTCCTAACCCTCTCACACACAGATTTTTCCAAATGGCCAGTTGCTAGGTTTCTTCCCTGTAATTCACCATAGTGTTCCTGACTTCAAATATTCCTTCCTCATGTACATTTTTGCAAATCCTACTCTTTCTAATGAATCTTGCCTCAAGTCTCATCTCGCATTTTTCTGGACCATCTCAGCCCTCAGTGATCGTCTCAGTTTTCTGTGTTCTTGTTGGAATGCTAGCCAATTAGCTTTTAATCTAAAGCAACTTACTATTTTTCAGTATTTCACAAGTTGTAAACTAAATAAGAAAGTCTTGAAGGACAGATCGAAGTTCTGTGCCTCCAATGATTAACTGATAATAGCTGTTCATTTTTTTCCTTTGCTGAGGAGAGACTAAGAATCTCAGATTATGTATTTCTTTAGAAAGAGCCAGTATCTAATGAAACCATTTTTGTTAGTTACTTTTATTCTTGTGGAGTCAAAATACCCAATGCCCAAAGTTAAGAAAGGATAGGTTTCTTTAGCTCAGAGTTTGTAGAAGTTCAGCCTATAATTGGCTGGCTCCAAGGCAGGGTGTGTCACAGAGGAGAAACAGTTCATGGTAAGAAGAAGGTAGCAAAGCAACAAGGCATTTTAGTAGCTTTTTATTCAGCCCCTTTTATATTCTATCTAGACTATTGGGTTTAGGGTGGTGCCAAACCATTCAATGGATGGATTTAGTACTCACACACCCTTAATGCCAGTATCACACACTCTACATTCAGCCACCTCTGAAAAAGCTCCACCTATGACTCCATGAAGCTTTGAGAGGATATTTAGATACAAATTCTAACATCTTTGGAAATCAAAGGAAAGGTATAAGAGCTTAGATTTAGAATTAGAGATACAGCACACCTGGGGATCCAGGTACCAAGAACTTCCTAATCTTCACAGGAATTGGCCACTGAAATGAGTGCAATTTTGCTGGGTTTTTTTTTTGTTTTCCTTTCCTAAAGTACTTTGTTTGTAAGTGTACAATTTGGAGAAAAAATCCAGTTGGCTGCGCTCAGGGTACACATTTCTTAAAAATGCGAAGAGCTGAGTGTAGTGAGAGCTTTAAAGATTTCATACCAAAACTGTCTAGTGAGAGAGAGGTCATTCCCAAAACAGATTGGAGAGTTGTTACTTGAAAAGAAGGGAGCACTGGGACCATAAAGGTATGTCACATATATCAGATACAAAGGGTTGTATGGCTTCTTTTTTTTATTTTTTATTTTTGTTTTTTTCTGGTACCGGGAATCGAACTTACAGCCTCATGCATGTCAGGCAGGCGCTGTGCCGCTGAGCTAAATCCCCAGCCCCCACATGGCTTCTTTTATGTGAGAAACCCAAAATATAAATAAAGACCAAAATAAAAGGGAGATAACAGGAGATAGGGAGCTGGACATTATGGAAATTGGAAGGCGATCAGGGAAGAGAAGAAGGGAGAATGGGGAGGGGAAGGGGAAGTAAAAATTATTCACAGGTGATTTCTGTATGGACCAATTACCCCATACTCCGGTTTCTCTTCAGATAGCATAAATCTTTCTCTTTTTTACCAATTACCTAAAATGAATGCAATCATTCTGTATCACAGACATATACTAAATAAAATAAACTTAAAAAGAAAAGGATGGAAGAAATTCTGAGCAGGCAAACTTTTCTTCCTTTGTGCCAAATACCATGACTTATTTGTATTCAACATGCAGAGCATAACAATGGTAGGGAGAACCTGAGAAAGCAACAGAGGTTGCCTGGAGCAGGGAAACTGACAATAGACTTGGTTGAGACGGTTGGAGGCGGGGCCAAAAAACAATTGAAAAGCTGTTTAGGAATCTGTTCTAAAATCTTTGTGATGAGCAAAATTACTTTTTAAAATACTATACTTCCAAGTAGGCAATAAATTGTTTGATATTTCAAGCACTTTTATAACTGCTGAATTAGTTTCTTCTCTAGTAGACTATTTTATAGCCTTTGAAAATGCTAGCTGGGCTCTCTTGAATTTATAAGCAAAGATCTACAAATTAAATCTTTTGAATACGTGTGAATAATAGAAAAGGTACTAGGATTTTCCAAACAAAGGGTAACTTTCCCTAATCATGAAAATGAAAGCAAGATGTCATGTTTTTACTGTTCTCCAGATCCTATTGAAATATAACAGTAGCTGTGAAATATTGTTTGTCAGTGGGCCTCTTTGAAATACTGATGATAGTCACGGTATTCTTTCCTGAAAACATGAATTTGAAAAAAATGCACATAGTTCTGCAAGTTTTTGCAACTTTTTAAGCACATATATGTTGTAAGATTAAAAGCCTGTCTGTTATATGTGTACGTAACAAAATATAAAGATCAAAGTATGAAGTAAGATAAAGGGGCACAGAAGAAAGCATAAGACCCTGCACACGAGTGTAAGTTTTTCACTTTTGGCCAGATTCCTCTAAGTCACCACGCAGCCAATACTTCATGGTAAACCTGTGTTACATGGCTGAAAATTTCTCTAAAATGGAACCACTATAAGTATCCTAGACTCTAAAATTTCTCCTCCGTCCATCTTCTTTCTATATAGAATGTTTCAAAGAAGAAAGTCCCCAGTAAGTTTCTGACATTTGTTCCTGTTTGGACTACAGTTAACAGATAGTAAATCTTAATTATTTTATATTTTCAGTGTAGGCCAAAATGTTTGACTCCAGCTACTTTCTCTTTTTTCAAGGGATTCAGTCTGTCAGCGTTTTTTTTTTTTCAGCGTTATTATTTATTATGCTCCTTCTCCTATTCTGACCCTTAAAATTTTAACGGACACACAATTATACATAGGTAAGGAGTATCATGCATTGTTTCAATACATTATTTAATGTTTAGATCAGGGTAATCATCATATAGATAACCTCAAAAATGTATCATATATTTCTTGTAAGAATGTTCAAATTCTTCACTTCTAGCTGTTTTAAAATATATTTTACTGTTAATTACAGTTCCTCTACTATGTAATACACTATTGGAAGCTACTCATCTTATCTGATTGTAACAAACTTCTCCATAACTCCCTACTATCTCCTGTACCTGGTAATCACTGTTCTCTTCTCTACTTCTTTGAGAACAACTTTTTCATATTTTTTATATGATTCTGTATATGAGTGAGATTATTCAGGAGTTTTTTTTCTGTGCCAAATTTATTTCTCTTAACAAATGTCTTACCATTTCATCATATTTTTCATAAGTGACTGAGTTCATGGTTTTTATGGCCGAATTATATTCTATTATAACTCTATCTCTCCCAATATAAGAACATGAACCCAAAAAGAATGGAATACTTAAATTAAGACCCACAAGTATGAAACTTCTGGATGAAAACAGAGAAAATGATACTGAACTGGGTAAGGAAAAAAGCACAGGCAGCAAAAGCAAAAATAAACAAATGGGTTTACATCACACTAAAAAGTTTCTGTACTGCAAAGGGAGCAAACAATCAATAGAGTGCAAAAACAATGTATAGAAGGAGAGAAAATATCTACAAACTAAATATAGTTTGGCAAGATATTGATATCCGAATATATAAGAAACAAATAGTTTAACAGCAGACAAAAGTGCATAATACAATTAAAATAGGCAAAGACTTTATCAGGCATCTGAAAAATTTAGCAGGCCAACAGATATTTGAAAAATGCTCAACATCACTATTCATCATGGTAATGCAGATCAGATCCACAATTTCATATTATCTCCATTAGAAAGGCAGTTATCAAAATGAAAAATGATAAAATGTGCTGGTGTACATATGGTGAAAAGGGAAGATTGGAATGCTGTTGGTGGGAATGTACATTGGTGCAGCCACTACAGAAACAGTATAAAGGTTTCTCAATAAATTAACAGTACAGCTAGCAGAAAATTTTAAGGGGGTTTATTGACAATGTGTCTTTGAAAAACACAGGTAGCATATGATCCAGCGATAACACTACTCGGTATATACCTGAAGGGTATCACTCAGTTTGTTGAAGAGGTAGCTTATTCACCCTCTGCAGCACTATTTAAAGTATCCAAGATCTCCAATCAACCTCATATTCTGCCTTTAACACTGAACACCTATTATCTTCCTCCCTAAACCACTTAACAATGTTTAATTCTTCAAAATAAAGATGAACTCTCTATGAGAGTAATTAAAAGTTACAAATTCAACAACAGTAACAGAAAGTTTATGATACATAGTGGATCTGGAAAAAAATGAGTTTAGGTCAGAGAAATGTTGGGCATGGTGGGATAGAAATGAGAAGCTCTTATTTAAAATACTACATTACTACATTATTAAACCCTTATTTGTTATCTTCTCTATTTCCCAAATAATGACTAGGTATCTTCTGAGAGGTTTAATGCACCTGAAATAATTACACGAGCTGACAAGTGCACACACAGTGCCAGTAGCATATTTGCCATGATGGTTCAACTTCCAATTCTTACACAAATTGACAGATTCTCAAGACAATATCTTTGTCCTAGCTGAAAATCTGGTTAGCACAAATCTTTATTGTGACAGCTCCCTTTGGTATTTCTGTGATCCAGTGAGGTAGAAATAATGGTGAAATATTTCAAGAATTTGGAAAGTATATTCTAACTATCAAATGATTCATTGTTCCAAAATGATTTCTCTTTTATAGTATGTAAAGCTTATAGAACTGAATAAAATGCTATAAACTGTTTAAATTATTTACCACCCTGTGGATTTTGAATACACCATATTAACTGATTAAATTAAAAGGGAGACACTGAGGCACATTTTCTTCCTCCAGTTAAAAAATCAACACAAAATGACTTATCTTTTCCTTTTATTTACAAAGGTGATTAATATTACGGTGCCATAATGTTTTTCTATGTAACTAGGAAGAACAAAAATGCATTCTTTCTTTTGAAAGCTGTATGAACACATCCCTGATATACTTCCGAGCAAAGAATCATGCCTGCATTGCAAAAATGGTTTTGGCAAGTAGGAAAAAATTGCCATTGCTGTTAATTTTAAAGTTAATAAGACGTTTTACGAAACAAAGAAAATATTTTCTTAAGAATATGCTGCACTGTAATACAATTTTCCGAGTATGCAGAATCCCAAACTACTCGCTAGAGTATTCACAGTCTCCTACATGCATACATAATACACACGCACTCAGAAACACGCTACCAATTTAATCACTGCCTGCAAATATCTAAAGACTTAAAACTTCTTATAAGGTTTTTCCTTGTAGTAACTGTGTAAAGTATAAGTGTGTATCTGGTCAGCACATATTATATAGATCATCCAAATGTATTTGCACAAAGGAAAAATAAGAAAAATATTGTAAGTGTAAATTTACTTCTGACAGAAGAGAGAATGATGTTTTGTATTTGTTATTTTTATCGTAACTATATCTGAGAATATGTTCCATTTTGATTTTACTATTATTGGTCTCTCTGTTTGCAAATCTGTCTTATATGCTTACTAATTAATTGGATAGCAACTTTTTGATCATCTATGTTTCAAGTACTATGCTATACTCTCTGATGCAACAGTGAATAAGAGCAATCCTGGTCCTCATAGAGCAATCCCTATGAAATGGGAGAACTGGCATAGGGTGTACAAGAGGAAGTAGGAGTGACTTCTTTATATCTGATCACCACTTTTTCTAGAATGCCAAGATTAACTAGTGTGTTCAGGTGGTCAGAACTCAATCCGTGCATTGTAGAGTCACCTATTAACATAAAGGCTCCCATGGTTTAATTGTTGTGGGTAATGGTTTTATCACAATTTTTAAGAAAGTTTATTCAGCGTTTCCTTTCATTCACTCATACAGCTAACATTTATTGAGCTTGTTCTAAATACTAGTCACTATGGTGATGTTTGAGATACAAAAATAAATAAGCCAAGATGCACATGGTGGAGATAATTTCTGTGCAGTACGAAAAACGTGCAGGCTGGATGCAGAGTCTTGTGAAACACACACAGGAGCCAAAATCCCTCATGACAGCAGCATTTGGTGAGTCACTGTATCTCTGGCAATTCATTTGTCAATCATGCACTCCCGAGCGGCCAGTGTTTGGCCCAGCTACCAGGAAACCCAACCGGGTAGCTTGTGTTCCCATCACTCAAAGGCAGCAAATAAACTCACTGCTTTGATGCCTCAGACTTTCCACATTCATCCTGCTGGCTTCATCATTATTTTCTTTTTCTGAAACTCAAGCTTGCCTGTATACAGTACATAATCCTGCTTTAGATGCTTGAAAAATAAGTGAGTATTCTCCATAGTTTTGCACTTGTGAATTTGTCTCTTTGGAGTTCCTAAAATTGAGCACATCAGTTATTTAAGGAGGAGTACTGCAGGTAGTCTACTTCACTCCTCTTAATCCCCACTAACATCATACTTTCAACTGGAGAATTGTCATCTCTTATTTATTATAGTGCTCCCAGTATTCAAGTTTCCAGTAAGAACCAAATGCTTCTGGTTCAAGTGCACTGCCAATTTTAGATTATGCAAATTACAAATAGATCCGATCTTTCTACACTGAGCCCAGGAAGAGACTCTATTTTCCCCCTGGGCCACATATTCTAGAGTTAACCATTTTCTTAATTTCCCAACAAATATTTCAAAGGAATGTGGAAAAGGTTATCTAAAATTTAATAGGAAAATACTGCAAATGTTATTTAAAATATAATAAGAAAAGGCAAAAGAATTCATGACTGTTCCTGAAATTATTCTCTTTTGACTTTAATATTAGATACAGAAGTGTTGTTTGGCCTTTCAAGTTTTTCCTCTCCCAAGCACCCATACTGGGTGAGTACCCTTGATTTCCTTGCATACAGGCTGAGTATCCTACTACATATGACACTTTAGGATAGTTTACTTTTGTAATATTTTCCTGTAATCCTAAATGGATTAATTAATGTGACATCATCCTTAAAGAGGAACAACTGCTTACCTGGTCATAGGTACATTACACTGAACCTCTGCACCAGTTTTCTTTTGCTGTTGTAATAAAGTTCATCAAACTTCCTGGTTTAGAACACCATCCATCTACATTTTTCTTTTGAAAAAGCCCAGGATTAATTTAACTGGATTAAAATCAAGTGTGAGCAGGGTTGTGCGTCCTCTGGAAGCCAAAGGGGAAAAATCTGTCTCCTTGCCTTTTCTTAATTCTAGAGCTGTACCATCTTTGCACCATCTTTCATCCTCATTGTGGCACCTTTATCATATTGCTCTCTGTTTGGTAATCAGGTATCTCCTTCTATTCCAATTATATGAAGATTTGTGATTAAACTGAGGGCTCACATGTGTAACCTAGAGAAATACACCCATCTCTGAATCCTTGACTTTACCAGTTCAAAACGGTGTTTTTACCATGTCAAGTCATACTCCCACGTTCCAGGGATTAGAATCTGAATATATTTGGAGGCCTTGCTCAATCTACCAGTATGGGCAATTAATCAGTTATCTCATCTGAAGTACCCACCTCCTCATACAATCCAGACTCTGGTCCATCCAGGCTGGTTCAATGTTTTCTCAAGTACATTATCTGCAAAAATTATGAATCACTACAAATAGAATTGTAGAATTATAACATATAGCTTATTCATGCATAGTAAGCAGTATCTCTTTTAGCCATTTACCAACATTTGCCATTTGAAATGGTCAACAGAAGGAAGTTTCAGTGGCTTCCTCAAAATTCTATTGAGTATTTAAAATTGCATCTATTATGTCGTTGAGGGGTATTTATGAAAAAATCACCTTTTTAAAAAAAATCTATGACACTTAGACTTAGTGCTTGAATTTGTCTGTCCTGATGAACTAATGTGCAAGTAGAGCTATATAACCAATCCTGATTTAAAAGTAGTATCTTGGCTTCCAGGAAGTGGAGGCTAAATTTAGTGTATAATTACACTAAATATGCTTAGCTAATATTTCTTGTATAATTATGTTATTCACCCCAACCCCAATAACCATTTCTTTTACTCCTTACTATGATACTGTTAATAATTTATCTTCATTTTAACAAGCCTATTGAGTGATCTTTTACAATTATATTCCTCAAAATCTTTTTTAGAAACAGACATGAAACAAAGCAAAGAAATAAATTTGAAGATATATAGATCCAATGAATTATGGCCCATCTGCATCTTTTTGAGTGCCAAAGGCCGTAAATTGAGCTATGAGTATATCTTGTTACTGCAGAAGTATTTCAGAGTTGTGTTTCTGTGCATTATATAGGTTATTAGAATAGATAGATAACTTTAGGCTGGAAGGATATGCTAATTAATGCCTGCAGTTTTATTTTATTAAATATATTCTAATTATAATAATTTATAACATATCAATGGCACTAATAAAATTTAAAATGGAAATGTCTGAATTTTTGTTAAAATTCCTGCATAGCATAAGGGACATAAACACAGTTCTGAAGTCATATGTATATTTTCTGTAAGGTTTCCCACAGAATAAGGGTTTTCATTTTGAAAATCTTATACAATTTTCCCTCCATTCCATTCAGTTGATTTGAACTGAATATAGTATCCTATATACATGATTAATATACAAGTTACATAATTTGTGTATGTCAGAAGCCAAGAATCTTGCCTACTACAGAGGTTATGGAACACTACCATAGTAAAAAAAAAAACATTTAAAAACTTAAGTGCAAGGGTCAAAATTTAGTGGTCTTTTTTCTTATTTATTCTGTGAATTCAATTTCTGGTGTTTACTTATAACATCAAGAATTTTTTACTACATTTCCAGAGTTACATATCCAACAATCTGAAATGATAAAGAGCACTTAGAATGGTATGTATTAAGCATTAATGTGTAATAATACTGCAAAATAAATGTATGTAATAGATTAAAGATTTGAATAGAACAAACTTTGATATTTTAAAAAGAAATCTGACTCAGAGAAGTAAACACTGATTTGTAATGCAAGTTCTTAATTCAAGTTCCATGTTCACTTGCATTTCTATCTTTTTGAGATATCAATATTTTTTAAATGTGTCAAATATTTGAAGTCATTGTAGATATCTAACTCTTTTTAAGTTTTCTGTGTTGGTTTGTTTTATGTTGTTACAGTTCTGAAAAAAATCCCTAATGTAATGATTTCTAATTTTTTCATTCATTAATTTCTTTGAAATGTTAAAATATGAATTATTTTAAATGGTAAAAACAGAGAATCATTTAAAATGAAGTGAAATGAAATACAGCATTTTTAAATATTTTTACTCGAATCCAGAATAAGAAGAAACATATTACATCACAGTCAGGTGCACATCTAAATATATAAAAAATCAAAGCAAACAATTCTCAAAATGCTGCTTTGATGTACTGCAACTTACATTCATATTTCTACTTTTTATTCTATTTTTAAATAATAGTCACGATCTTTTAAAGTCATTTACAAAGCAGTTTGTGTACTGCCCCACAGTTCGAAATAGCACTGAAGGGCTATAAACATTTCAGATCTACCATTCCTTCAGCCTTATACAATTTTAACCTTTGCCGTACTTCCTTTAGATAGAAAAATAAAACATTAGATAAATTTAAATAGCCCTGTGTGCTCTTTCTTTTCCCTACTCCCTTCTTCCATCTCCAGAAGTAACTTCTACCTTTAATATGATTTATAATTTCTTGCATTTTAATCTTTCATTCTCTATAGATGTTGCCAAAAAATGTGGAATATAATTTTGAAATTTATGTAAACCTACTTTGTAACATATTCTTCAGTATTATTTTTTTAGTTAAACATTATGCATTGGTGTTAGCCATGTTTGATACCTATAGCTCTTTTATTCATTTTAACTGCTCTTTCATATTTCAGTGACTGCTTCTTTCTCCTTCATATTAATCTACTGTGGTTGTGATTTAGATTATATTGTTGTTTTGGTCACAATGTATCATATTGCAATTAAAACTCATGTAAGTATATTATTCTGGTCAAAAACGTGCTTCACTAGGCTTTATAACTAAAACAAGAAGAATAATATTATAAACCATTACATCTTTGACTTTCTTATACACTGCCAATTTTTTCTCCAGAGTAATTGTTCCTAATTGAACAGGCATCAGCATTTCTGTTTTCTTCTTTTTTTTCCACCAGAAAATGAGCTCAGGGCCTCGCACTTGCCATGCAGGTGCTGTGCCTCTGAGCTACATCTCTGGCCCTGTAGAAGAATTTCTATTTCTGTACAATCTTGAGAAACCTAAGTATGTAAATGGTAATCAAAAACTGGATGAAATCTTTTCTCATTTTAATTTTCATTTTTTTCATTACTAGTGTGCTGAAATTTTTCATAATGTTTGGTCTTTTGAGATTCCTCATCTATAAATTTTGCTATTTTCCTGATTTTTGCTTGGGTTATGCTTATAGATCTTAGGAATTATTTATTATTCTGGGTAATTTCTTCTCAAGATTGAGTTTTATTTCTATCTCCTTTTAGTTTCTTTTGTTTTGCTGAGATTATATTTATATTCCTGTTAAATTAATATTTTTATTTAATTGTATTCCCTTGTTCTCTTTGGTGCTACAATACCTAACATTTTCTGTTATATTTTACCCACTTCAATGTTGACCTTTTTTTACATTAAAAAAAATTAAAACAATAACAAAACCACAACAACATAGACAAGAAAAACAAAGCAAAAGCAATAAAAATGATACAGGACTTCAAAACAGAATGATAGGAATTAACAGTGATTGTTATATTACATAAGGTTATCTTCAATGAAGTTGATCAGATTACCTGATCTAAGAATGGAAGATTGATCAAACTATTAAAGAGAATAAAAAATAATTTAGAAAAACATTAGAAACAATATAGAGCTTCACTTGACAAGATGGTAGGAATTTACCAATTGTTGTTATACTGCATATTGTTGTCTTCAAATTAGTTGTTCAGATTACCAGATATAAGCAAGAAAAATTGGTCAGAAAATTTTAAGCATTAACTGTTCCTTTCAATAAACCATTAGACATCAGCAGTACAAATATCCCAGCTATCTGGCTATGTACATGTATACTTTTCCCCTTCTTTCTTTCTTTTTCTCCTTTCCCTCATCCCAGTTGTTCCTTCCTTTTTGCAATTTCTTTCACTTTCATAATATCTATTGTGCATTTTGGGTTTTTTTGTATTCTTTCAGGTTCTTCCACTAGGGAGACAATATGATGTTTACACCCGTGGGTCCAATTTATTTCACTTATAAGTATGGTCTCTAGTTGTATCCATTTACCTATAAAAGCCTCAAGTTTATCTTTCTTTATAGCTGAGTAATACTACATAGCATAAAAATACCACATCTTTTTTATCCATTCCTCAGTTGATGGGCATTTGGGTTGCTTCCAAATTTTAGCTACTACAAATTGTGCTGCTATAAACATGGGTGCACGTGTACCACTGTGGTGGGTGATGTCTGCTCCTTTCCCTTTGGTGCCCAGGATTGTCTTTGCCATTCTAGGACTCTTCTGGTTCCAGATGAAATTTTTATTGTCTGTGATCATAGGGCAATTAACAAAATCAGGAAACAAGCACTGATATGAAATGAGAGCATCATAATCTTGCTTGGGCTTGCATTTAACTCCTGAGCTCAAGTGATCCTCCCACCTTAGCCTCCCAAGTAGCTGAAACTACAGGTATAGGCTACCATGCCTGACTACTAATGAATTGAGAGTTTTTGTGCTTGTGTGCCTATTTTCCTGTATGCTTTTTTATATTTAGCTTTCTAACTTAAAATTGTTTTGTTATGAGGTCTCCTAGGTTGTCCAGAATAATGTCCAGTGATGAAGGGATTGTTTCTCCTTTGCCTCGCATTTAGCTGTGACTACAGCTGTACCTCCAGGCCTCTGCTTCATCCAAATTTAACCAGTTGTCCCAGTGAGGTACTTTATGACAAAAGAAAAAACATTGTCCTGTCCAGGTTTCAATCCATGATTACAGGTAGCTTTCAGCAGCCATGTCATTCAGTGTCGTTTAAAACTGGAACACTTCCTAAGCTATGTATTTTATGATCTAGCCATTTTGGAAGATTGTAGACCAATTGTGTTTTCTTTTTTTAGACTCTTGAGTTGACTTGATATTACTTCATCACATTCAGGTACTTAATTTTTTGTAGGGAACTACATAAGTGAGTTTGTGTTATTTTGATGCATGGCAAGAGGTACTTGATGTCTGTTATTTAAATATTGGTGATAAATTTGATCACTTGGTTAAAGTGATAAATATCAGGTTTCTGAGTGTGTGAGTATACCTTGTTTTAAAATGAGCTCAGCTTTGGTGATAGTTCTGTAAACTGGATTTGGGATGTATTCTATACAGCAGTTTTGCTTTGCTATTGACAAATATATAAAGTATATCATAATATTGAAAATATTTTTATGTTGATAGCTTTGATTTTCTAGAAATTCAGTAAAATAAATGTGAACTTCAAACACTTCAGATGTCAGTTCTATGACTATCAGCTTTTTTTAGATTTGGTGTCACAGCCTCCTGTTCTTGGAAACTGGAAAATCTCTTGTCAACCTTCTGCACTTACCTTTGATGTCCTTTCTTCATTCATTCATCTATTTATCAAATGCTTTTTTTTGGTACCACAAATCGAACTCAGAGCCTCATACTTGCCCATCAGGCGCTGTGCTATGAGCTGCATAACCTGGCCCTATCAAATACATTTTAAAGTTCCTTTGTACTCAAATAATGTACAACCACCCTTATAAGTTCCACATCCAGAGATTCAATCAATCTCCAATCAATATTTTAAAAATTGCATGTGAACTGAGCATGTGCAGAAAATTTTCTGGTCATTATTTTAGCAACAACACAATGTAACAGTTATTTACATAGTATTTACATTATTTTAGATGTCATAAGTAATCTAGAGGTACAAGGATGTGTTTTGGTTCCATGTGAATAATCTGCACTTTTCTAAAAGGAACTTATTTTCCATGAGGGTTTTGAAACTAATTTCTTTGTGGTAGACACCAAGGAATAAATATATATCATTTTTATAAATTTCTAATTAGTATCTATTAACATATAATATATAAAGCATTGGTTATACATCAGAATGAGATCAGCTACTACTTCTGTGACTGATTTGAGATTACAAACATTGTACATAGTATAAATAAAATTTTGATCCATGGAGGTACAATTTTTCCACTCTAAGCTCACATATAGATAGGATATGCATCTTATTCTTCTGAAAAACAAGTTAAGTAAGAATAGGTTCAAAAGCAGATAGTTATTATATTCTATTAAAAGATTTTCATATAACTATATATTTTTATTTTTAGAAAGAATTATTTAGTCTGCAAAATTCAATAGACAATCATACTCTTTTTCTCTTTAACAAAGAATGATTGAGTAATAGCTGTGTAAAAGCTGTAATGAAAATGTCCCATGAAAAAGAAAAGTTTTAATCATGTCCCTATCTTCAACATCTTATTGTGGGCAATAAGACTTTTGGGGTAAAACAGTGTTTAAAAGAAATATATGGTAAATACTAAATAGGAACATTCTTTTCAAGTTTCTGATAATTAATTTAAAATTTGTGTTGGTGTTACATATTGTCATTGAATAGTGGAGAGTTTTTTATTTCATAATATTAGCATTCTACCAGATCAAGGTACAGGCTACTGTTCAATTTTGTTGTTGTTATTTGTGTACTTCCTTTGTTTTGGAAAGCTGATACTGCTATGATTTTAAGGGTTGAATTATGTTAAGATCATTATAGCTCTCCACATGTGGTAATATATAGCACAGGCTTAACTGTGATCTTGTATTTCTCATTTATCAAAACCACACCATAGCTCAAATCTCTGTGGGTTAGATAGTGTACTTTGGACAGTTAATATTTTTCCTCAAAATTTAAATAACTTCTTTATTACTTTACACACATTCAAAATTATTTGGAAATTTCATTATAGGGTGAATGAATCAAGCATACCTGATGAGCTCAGTATACTATACAGGATATATTTTATATATATATATATGAGGTTAGAATGTATATATGAATTTAGAACATATATCTATATATAGATATACAGATACAGATATATATAGATATATAGATATATTTCTTAAATCAGAATGTTATTTCACTTGGGGTCCTGTGAACAGTACTCATAAATTCAGAGAACATATGAGATTATTTGGATCTGGGGCTTCAATTCCATCCTCATTTCTTCATGGCTTTGATACCTTAGTATGTGACGTCCCCTATGACATCTAAACAAATAGCTAATGAAATACCACATTTAAAGAATATTTTTAAAATGCCATGTTAACTAAGTCCTGCATATTATATTTCTAATAGTTCTAAGTAATTTACCATAAAATTACATATATTATATTTCCACTTATCATATTGCCATATATTGACATTTTCTCCACATATATTAGATAATGTTAATTCCTTATAGCACATGTTTAGAATGGGCTTGTAATCAAAAACAAGTACAAAGAATATGAGCATCTTTTTTAGTTCTATCAGTAGCTCTATGTGTGAGTGCATAAACTCATATGTGAATAGTCTTAGATCTAAATTTGAAGAAGCTTTGATTCTGGGAAGTGGCTTAGGAGAATATTGTTACATTTCGTCTTGTTCAAGCACTATGAAATTGGCTCAGACCTCACCACACTTTGCTTATGCTTCTAAAGCTATAAAATGATTTGGAAGATCCTATCTACACCTGGTGTCTTACAGTTCAAAAGCCATTTTCTTGGTAGGTAGTTATTTGCTATTTACACATAGAGGATCAATTTCTTTGGTGAAAACAGTGGAAATGTAACATTGATGTGTCATTTGATATTTTTGGAAATACAGCAACTCCTCTGCTCCGCTGCTCTTTAACAGTAAATTTTAGACAAAACAAATTTGCACGTTATTCTCTGCTCAACATACAAAGTTATCAATGTTTTAATTCCTCAAGATATTTGTATTTTATATATTTTAGTTGTAGGACGTAATTTTGCAATAAAACAGACACCAAGTTTACTAGAAAATATTGGCAACCTATAAATACGAATTTATGTTCATAAGTAAATTCCATATTTTGTGAGAAACTCCACATACATTTTATCTGGGCTGTAGTGTGCTGCATAATGTCTCAGAAGTTCTTAAGAAATGAAAGGACACAAAATTGTCAGTCTAATAGTTAACTGGAGCTTTGCGTATAGTCAGAGATTAATAAGAATATTGAAAGATTGGGGTGTAAATCATTAATTTTCAATCCTGTATCATTTGAATAAACGGATTTTATTCTATTGTTCATGTACATAAATATGTGGACCATAGGTTTCATGTTCTAAATGCCATTGCAAGATTTTTTCCTCTTATAAAAAGTATTGTAATGATATGTAATCATGTAATAATAAGATTACACAATTTGCCTAAATACAGGTTTATAGATTCACTTTTCAATTTGCCTACTTGTAAGTGAATCAACACTTACAATTGGACAAGCTTGACTATTTTGATTACCTGATTCTTGTGTCACATGTAACCTAACCTTTGATCATGACAGATTTTTAGAATAATTAAGGTGTATCAATTTATACACTTATTTTTGAAATAATCGTGAATCATGCAAGATAACCACTAGGAAGTAAGGACCACATAATACTACATATTTGAGGATTATGGAACATACAATTTCAGTGCACCTGCTCAGCTCTACATTTGTAGTGTAAAAATAAACAGTGTTGAATGCCAAAAAATTACGTTCTAATAAAACTTCCTGTGCAAAATCAGGGAGAGGGCATAGTTTGCTGACCACTGCCCTGAAAATAATCCATTAGCTTTGTCAACATTTAAGAATTAGAATATTTCAGTAAAAATCTTTTCTGTTTCTTCCTATAATTTGTATGATTAGAATATTTTAGAGAAAATATAAACTCATCCAAAAAATAACCTAAGAAAATTTCATTTGGTTATTTGAAGGGAAATATCGTGATTTTTAAATTAATTTATTTTAAATATATTGAGCTAAATCTACTTGACCTCACTACAATATAGCTATTATTAAAGACAATAACTTTAAAAACTATTTTTCTTAAAATGTCTTGGACTCATGGCCAAATATTTCCTTATTAAACTTCAGTATAATACCTACAAAATAAATGTTTGGTTTTGATTTATGTAAGGTGTTTTCAAGCTATACAATTCTGTATTTCCATGAGGGACATCACTTGGCAATAGTAACAGTGCCCTTGTTTGTAATGTTGTTTAAAAATTCTTTTATAATGAAAGTCATTTCCTCAAGAGACTGTATTCTCTTTGAAAGTCACTTCAAGTTTCTATATGAAGAGTATCTTCTAAAATCAATACCAGTGAAAGTTAATCAGCAATAGAATGAGTCCAAGATGCCTTGTTTATCATTGGAAGGCTCAGGTAGTTATCTCCGTGAAGATCTTCACATCTAATTTGAAAGACCAGACAGAGGAGGAGCTTTTTTTGGCCATCAAACTCTTAATTTGTAAAATGTTCCCATTATAACCCTTTCGTAAGGTAGCAATTCACCTTTATAGCCACCGTATAAAGAAATGCCCAAGTATCCAGAATTTTACCAGCCCTGTTCCCATCTTAAATTTATCATAGATTCAACATTATTATAAGGGGAATAATCAGAAAATCCTCTCACATCCTATTGCATTATGTAATTGTGCATAAGAAAAAAACGTTTTAAAAGGCAGAGAAGAAAGAATTGGGTCATGCAGCTGCTTCCAAAAATGTTAAATTTCTCTTTCCATTGCATCCGCTATGTTGCCTCACTGAAGTGCAGAGATTATTCATACTGAGATACAACTACTTCCCCCTAAGTCTTCAATGCCTGCTATTTTATTAGTTCATAATAAGAGATGATTGAAAGGGTGTCAATGCTAGTGGCAGGCAAAATGCACCAGATTTATTTTTCTTAAACTCTTCTGCAGAGCATGCTCATCCCTCTGGGGATTGACTTTTCCTTCTGCTTCTTTTATTCAAGTGGTTACAGGGGTAGTAACCGCATTTTCCCAAGGTAACCACATCGTGTGTGGAGAGAGAAAAGCAGTGGCTGGATCCTGACACAAGGTTAGTTAATCTAAGTCCATTTGCAGGATTTTATAGTCAAAACTGGAAAATGTTCACCCATTAAAACTCTGAGATCTTAAATGGAAATGATGCAAATTTACAAGTTGATGGCAGGAGCTATTTTATGAAATGTGGTTTTAAAAATAGAAGAGCAGTTCTACAGAGGAACAGAAAAAAGAATGAAATAAATATAAAGAGAGAGGCAGAGTTGAAATAGGAAAAGCTGCTTCTGGTTTCTCCATAGTGTTTGGATCAGCAGTTCCAGTTCACCCCTTCACTAAGCTGGATTCCTGACCTTGGAATGTGTGAGATAACCATGCATACATTTAATGAACTCTCTTTTGCTCAATCTACTTCAAATGGATTTTTATAACTTAAATCTGAAAGAATTGTGCAGTTTATTTCATAGTGTATACGTTCGTAACATCACAGAATGTAAAAGTAATATCCCTGTAACTGTGCTCTTACAACGTTAATGGAATTAAATACCTCAGAGATACTCCTCAGAGAAACAGATTGCAAAAAATTCATATGGGTGTGTATGTGAGTACATTCAATTAGCTTTTTAAAATAATTTTTGAGTGACTTCTGTGAGCCAAGCAACAATGTTATTCAGATAAAGAAAAACAAGAACAAAAATGAATACTTAACCTATTGGAGGATAAAAGTATCAACCAAATCATTCCCAAAATTAGTAAATGATTTTAAAAATGCAGAAAATTCTATAAGGGAGAAGTAAGGGAAGGCAGCCAAGTAAAGAAAGCAATATATGTGAAAATCTAGCATCCAATTCAAATACTGAATTTCAGTGTTGTTAATCAGAAAGGTTTTTATCAGAAAGCTATCCATTATGTCCTAAAAGCTTTGTCCCATTGCCTTGTAACCATATTTAGCTTTCTTGTAAGAAGAGTATTTTTGTTTATGTTTCAAATTTATGTTTCAATTATTTAAAACCCATTTTATTCAATAAAGGTATTTGTAAATGTGACGTTATTTGCACCAGTTAATTCAATGGTTTACTCAGTGAATTTGTGATGCTCAGATTCATTCAGTGTGACTGTGGTGGTGCCCTGGCACAGTTTTCTTGTTCTGCCTACCCAGGAGAGCCGAGAGTCGTGGAATATTCATCTCTATCCAGGATTAATTACACCATCTTTAGTAAGACATACATAAAGGAGCAGTATGAAGTACTTTGTTGGGCTAGACTTCTTCTATTTTGAAATCATAACAAATACTACTGTAACATTTCAGTCATATTCTAACAAATGGTGTCAAGGATATAGCAGAAAACATTTGCTTGTGTGACTTCTCCAGGTTACTGAGTGATGCGTGAGCCATTAACTGTGTACACAAAGAAATCGTACATTTAGTTGCCATGGCAGTGCTTATCTATTTTCTTTACAAGAAACAAAATGATACTTTAACCACAGTGTGACTCATCCTGAGGTAAAATTGATAAAGTCACTGTTCTTGTATTTTGTCAGAATCCTTCCTTTGACAAAGATGTTTTGCTGTTTTTAAAGAAAAGACACTTGATGACATACCCAGCTTTAACTGTTATTCTCAGTAATTTATACCCTTGAGCAAAGAGTAAAGTTTCCTTGACCTAATTGTAATAATTCACACATAGTACTGGGTAAAAATTGAATAGCCATTGGGAAAATAGTGCTTTCTTAACTTCTGTACTCTTGCATTACATCTCAGCATTGATGAATGCATGACATTAATGACCCCTGGAATTACTGTTGTAGTGCTATCAATGATCTGATGCATACAGTGAACCTGATAAAAAATATTTATTTTCCCCCAGATTTAGTTAGTGGAAATAGTTCATCAAATGTTAGATTTGTGAGTGTTAGAATTGCCCAGCCAGTATGCACTTGATAATGAAATAGAAGAGCAATTCTATGACAAATTTGAAAATGCATGTGTCTATTTATAGAGGTGTCATCCAGGCAGAACTGTTAAGTCCCTTGCCTGGGCTCCCTTAGCACTTTCTACATACATCCATTATGCATTTATATTACTTCCCAATTAATTTTCTTTCTATACCATTGGGTTACCAATTTTTGAAGAAAATGATATATAATGGTCATTATTATTACTAATCATTAAGCACATAGAAGTGTACATAGTATTAGTCAGTTTTCCCATGTCTAGGACACAATAACCAACAGCCAAAATTTAAGGTGAGAGAGGATTGTTTGACTCACAGTTTCAGGGGATTCAGTTCAAATTCTGCTGGCTCCAAGTCAGAAACATTATGGTGAAATGACGTATCAAAGCATAACTACACAGCTCATGGAATCAAAGAAACAGAGCAGGGAAATAGTGCCAGAGAGGGGTTGGAGGACCAAAGACAGTATCCAAGGTCATGAAATCCATGACCAGCCCAGATACACCCAGAAGTATGCTTTCCTGATTCTGTCAAAGAAAAAAAGAAAAATAAATAAATCTAGGAACTCTTGGTTGTCTAAGATCTATTTTCTTCTAAGAAAATATCATGGGTTGTGTTTTCCTCTTATTTTACCTTATCTTGTGAGACAGTAGGAAATAGCCTAGGATTAATAAAGCTTTCTTCCTCCTTTTTAAAAATTAAATAATTGATACCTTTAGCAATGTGAAAAAGTGTAATAAATTTATACAAATATACTACATTGTATATTTAGCAGTATTTTTAGTTAATAAAAATCTCAGCAGCAAAACTTCACTCATATTGTTATAAGCTATAGCAGAAATTTTATGAAATTTGAATGTGATAATGCAGAAAAGATTATGAAGTTTGTTGTCTATGAGATTTTGTGACTGATTCTTTATCAGTAAAGAAACAAGTATTCAAACCCTAAAGCTATTCCTGATAATAAAATATAGAATATATGGGAAACTTAACTTAAAATTATAGCACACAATCATTTTATTCTTTTTTTTGTTTTGTTTTTCTCCTGTACCGGGAACCGAACTCACGACCTTGCGCTTGCCAGGTAGGCGCTTTTGCCGCTGAGCTAAATCCCCAGCCCCACACAATCATTATCTCAGTTTAAAAGAGTAAATGATTTATCGCACAGTTCAGTGGTTTGTCTTCAGAATAAAAGCATAAAGTTCCTACTCTTCCATAACTTCTAGGTTACCATATCTAATTTTTTGTGGTACAAAAATCTGATATTTTAGTTTTTCTAGCCACAAATAATTTAAATTTCCTTTAAAAGATAAAAAAAAACCTTTTAATGCTAAACCAAGGCTATTGCCTAGCTTGAATGGTAATTCCAAAGTGATTTCCCCTATCTTCCTCTACTACTGAGCTGGAATCCATTCTCTTTCATCAGCACAGAAAAATATCCACTTTCTTTCTTCTAAAATGTTTTAATGTATGTAAATGACTGATTCAGTCAATTTAATGTGTTTTAACAAAATACCCTTTTGTGGATTGTGTCTAGATGTCCCCCAAAGCCTCCTGTGGTCATAGGTGAGGTTTTTTTCAGAGGTGCATGGATCTAGAGAGTGTGAAGCTAGGATCGATTCATGGTGCAATGCTATGATCAAGGGTACTAGGATTAAGGGTGTGAGTCCTATGGCCCTAAGTATTGTGGTTGAGCTCCAAGGCATAGAAAGAGCTGTGGTCATCCCTCACTGCTTTGCCACCTTCTACCTGCCATGAGCTATATTTCTTCTGTGATGCCTTTTTGCCATGCTGCACTGCCTTGGAGCCAACCGATTATGGACTACATCTCCACAAACTGTTAGCTAAATAAACTTTTCCTCCTTTAACTTTGTGTGTCAGACATTTTGTCACAGCAACAAGATAGTAACAAAGTCATACCCTAAACCAACTCACTTATAAACAACAAAAATGTATTTCTTACAGATATAGAAACTGAGAAAGCACTCAATCAAGGTGTTGGCAGGGGGGTCTGGTGAGAATCCACTTTCTCTCAGGCTGTCAAAGATTTTCTCACTCTAACTTCCCATAGTGAAAGGGATAAAAGGTCTCTTTAGGGCATGTTGTATAAGGGCACTAATTCTGTTTGTGAGAGTTCAGTCCATATGACCTAATCACCAACTAACACCCTCTCTTCTCATATAATTTTCTGAGGCTGAGGATTTCAACACGTGCATTAGTTCAGGACATAAACATTCTGACTATTGCAAAGTGAACTTATGAATTTTTTCAAGAGATAAAGATTCTAACATAGGCAGTGTTTTTTCATGAAAGGTCAGAAGATAGTTTGGACATTTGGGGAGGAGTTAGTTGGTGTAATTGCTTTGTTATATAACTCAACCATTGGAGTGACATCCTAAGATAAGAAATGTTGAATGGATTCCTTTATTGAGGTTATTTATTTAGTATGTAGTTTGGTATTGGAATATAAATAAAGACTTGGCATAAATTTGAAAAAATGTGCTGACCTCAGTCAGCAGAACATACCCTGAAATCCTGTTTGCATTCTCTAAAGGCATACTTCATTTATTCATAGGAATAAGCAACCCATAAATAACCTTTTTCGTTCCATGATTCAAATAAGCCATTAATATTTTAACCTATCTTGTGAGAAAAATCCACAAGAATAATACCATATACATAACTTACATAAACATATGCCATTTTACACAGAATTATTGAGAATCACTGACACAGTTATCTAACTGCTGATATTCTTTTGGAAATGAAGTATTTGACAGTCCATAGAAAGTAGATTCTCTAACATTATTTGAATACTGTAGATACTAGTATTAATTATTGAACTGCTTTTTCTTTTGGCTTGTTACTCAGTTTGAATTTTGACTCTAGAAATGTTACAGGTGCATAGAAATTATCTATTTTGGCTTGAAATAGTTGACTCATAGGTGATCAAAAATGAAAGCGTGTTTACACTGTTAGAATTTTTATAGTGACAGAAATTATATAAGTGAAGGCAAACATTAGACTGTGACTTTTAATAAACAAGCGCTTCTTGTAATTGCCTTGAGGGCTAATGTAACTGACTATTAGTTTTGTTTTCAATATTATTTTTTATATCTATTTAAAAAGATACATCATATGTCACACATATTCAATTAACATAAGTCCATGATTAAAGCTAAAATCAAACTTTTTAAGTAACATTCAGTACAAAATTAAACCATACTTGTAAGGAGTAAAATTAAGTGTTAAGGGTCAGATAACACTGCCCCTCATCTTCCTAAGTAACTAATCATTGTCAGCTAAACTTCTAGGTGTTAATTAATATGACAGAAAAAGCAAGCCTTTTCTCATATTACCCTGACTAAGTACATATTTATATGAGCTCTAACCTCCTTCCATTCAATCTCAAAATGATGTCTCAAGTTTAAGAAATCCTTCAGAAATTTAAAGACAAGGCAGATTTTTTTGAGACAAGATCTTGCTATACAGTGCAGGCTGGCCTTGAACTGATGGTGATTCTCCTACTCCAGCCTCCGGAGTGCTGGGATTACAAGGGTGTGCTACCATGCCCAGGCAAATATGGCTTTGATTGTAATTTTAATACACTCCTTATTTCACTGACTTCTAAATCCAGAAGTTATTTAAGGGAAGTTTTAATACATACATTCAAAAAACTAAAATTCTTCTTCTTTTTTTTTTTTTTTTCTTTTCTTTCGGAACTGGGAATCAAACTCACGACCTTGTGCTTGCTAGGCAGGCACTGTGCCACTGAGCTATATCCCCGGCCCAAAAAAACTAAAATTATTAATTCATACTTCATCTGTGCTTTTTCTGTCTCCAATAAAAACACTAGCTATTGAATTCAGGGTCCCCATGAATATTTGAAATTTTTAACTTTAGTACATCTGCAAGGGCAGTTTTTCGAAATAAACTCAAAACATAAGTTCCTGGGCCACATACATTTTCAGGACCACCACTTAATTCACTATAGCATTTATTCCTCAAATGCCACAGAAATCATAGTAATGAAAATATAAAAATATTATACAGACAAGAAAATGTAATAAGAGTAAAAGGCAGAGCAGGAATCATTTTAAGATTTTGTGAGATGAAGAGTGAATATTTGTTGATGTAGCACAATGCAGGAAATAAAATTGCATTCCAATAAGACAACTCCAGGCAGGCTCATGATTTAGAGGTACTCAGCGCTTCTGTATCCAGAGGTAAAGTGTGACACATACTGAAGAAAGAGAGGCAAAAATCTGCACATGGAAGTTAAGAACTCAGCACACTACCCCCACTGTGGGCACTTAAGTAGCTTAATTATTCCACACTGATACAGAAAGAACATTACCTGCAGTTTTATTTTAAAAAGGAAAAAAATAAAATAGCACATAACAGGAGAATCACAGTGGTTCTGAACTTGTGAAAATTGCTGAGGGAAGGGGTGATGCACTTTATTGAAACACTGGGAGTAGGAACTAGCCTACAGTTTCAGGGGTGCAGACTTCCTCCTATTGCCCTGCTTTGCTTATCTACCAGGACACTGGCAGTTGGGCTGATAGACTAATCAGCAGACTGGAGTATTGTTCCGTGAGAATACTAGTGTGATGCGCACACACCCGTTTGTGTGTTGTGCTATTATGGTAGTTCTGGTGATGGTGGTTCAACAAAGTTGTCTGCCAAAGAAAGGATCAATACTTTTCTTGCCACATACACTAAAGTTCAGTTAGCAACCACTCTACCCATACAGAGCTTTCTTCACACTTTCACTACCTCAGTTATACACAGCAGTGGTCATGCAAGACATACAAAATATTTGATAGCTTGCAATGTAGAAGACAGAGATAAAAAAAAACACAAGTAGCACACAAATAGAATTATGAGGAAACAAAGGCTCTTCAGGAAATGAAAAATTCAAAAACTGTAATGAAAAGCCGCAATTACATTAAAGAAAAATTCTACAACATCAGGAATGGTATAAAAATAGACATTCAGGGATGTAATAAAAATCTTGGAGAGGTTACAGTAGCATACCACAAATATCACAGGAAATAGAACAAAATATAAAAGAGTTTTTCAAAGGAGGATAAATGCAGAAGTTTTAGTTAATTGGACTTTTAAAGAGCTGTGAAAAAAGAAAGAATTATTAAATAAGTTATGAAAACAATTATTCTTAGTTGGTGAGCTTAGTTTCCCATATTTTTAGTGTAAAATAAGTGACTAGCAGAAGGAAATTGGGGTGACCCTCATCAAGTCATGTCAAACAGAAATTGTAGGATACCAAGGGTAAAGATCATAAAAGCTTTACATAAAAGTAGAAGAAGGCCAAGTATAATGTGACAAAAGTCATGCTGGCACTGACTTCTTTCAAAAGAACACAGGAAAAAAGTCAATAGATGAGTGTCTTCAAGTTTGGGTGGAAAATTTACTAATTGATTTCTAGTTAGACATCTGTATCCAGCTAAATTTATAGTTACTAGCTCTGGAAGAGAAGATAAATGGAAATTTTCAGGACTAGAGGTTCTTAAAATATATTCTACAATGCTATGTAAAAAGACATATACTATTATAATGAACGCTGCCATACAAATTCCTCGAGTCACACATGATAGCACACACCTATGTATAGTACCAGCAATCTGGAAGCGGAGGCACAAGGACAAAAGTTCAAGCCCAGCTTAGGGAATTTAGCAAATTAGAAGACCCTGTATCAAAAATTAAAAATGAAGAACTGAGGATGTAGCTCAGCGTAAAGGCCCTGGATTCTGTCCTCAGTACCACAGACACACAGATACACACACACACACACACACACACACACACACACACACACACAAAGTCCTGGAAATTATATTTCACAAAAATCAATGAACAAATTGATGAAGAAGAATTAAGAACCAGATGTAGCAGTGTACACATTAAGTTTTCAAATAGTTACTAAACACAATAATCTTTAGAGGGATTTATAGTTAATAAGTAATGCAGAAAATGCAAACCCAAATATATAGAGGGAAATGCTTTTCACTGGAAGAAGTAAATAGAAAATCTGTATGGTATACATGTAATTGGAATGTCTCAGAAAGAAACACTCAAAAGTCTCTGAAGCACTTGCTAATTTCAGTTTTTAAATTTATTTTTAAAATAAAAGAAGGAAAACATATTAACAAACAGACATTCATTTACAAAATAGCATAAGCACAATACAAACAAAACAGAGTTACAGACAAAGTGGTAGGAAATTAACAATGCTTGTTGTATTACATATTGATATCTATGAAGTGGTTTCTCAGGAAAACAAATAGAGACATGAAATATAGATCAAACAAGTAATCATTAACTGTTTCTTTCAGTAAAGCAACAGAAGACAGTAGTACAACTATGTTAGCTATCCTGTATATACATATGTATATAATTTCCCCTTCTTTTCCTTCTCTTTTCCCGTACCCCAGTTGCCCTTTACTTTTGAGCATTTTCCTTTCATTTCACAATGTCTATTATACCTCGTAGTTTTTATTCATTCTTTCAGGTTCTTACACTAGTTAGATAATGCATTGCGTACACATGCCGGTCTGATTTATTTCACTTATGAGTATGGTCTCTAGTTGTGATCATTTACCGATAAAAGCCTCGAGTTTATCTTTCTTATTATTTTTTTTGGCTTTTTTGTTTGGCTTTTTTCCGGTACCAGGAATTGAACTCATGACCTCGCGCTTGCCAGGCAGGTGCTGTGCCACTGAACTAAATCCCCAGCACCTTATCTTTCTTAATAGCTGTGTAATATTCCATTATATAAAAGTACCACAATTTTTTTTTTGCAGTCCTCAGTGAATGGACATTTGGGTTACTTCCACAATTTGGCAATTACAAATTGCATTGCTATGAACATGGGTGCACATATGTAGCTGTGATATGATGTTTTCAGATCTTCTGGGAAAATACCCAGCGGGGGGATAGCTGGGTTGAATGGGACCTCTAGACCTAGTTTTCTGAGGAATCTCCAAACTGATTTCCACAGTGGTTTCACCAGTCTGCATTCCCACCAGCAGTGGAGAAGGGTTCCCATTTCTCCACAGCCTCGCCAGCATTTGTTATTGGTTGATTTCTTAATGCTAGCCATTCCCACAGGGGTGAGATGGAATCTCAATGTTTTAATTTGCATTTCTCAAATGACTAATGATGTTGAACATTTTCTCATTTATTTATTTGCCATTTGTATTTCTTTATCTGAGAACTGTGTATTCATCTCAGCTGCTCATTTTTGGATTGGGTCTTTGAACTGGGGCGGGGGAGCTGATGTTTTTTAATTCTTTATATGCTCTAGATTGAAGACCTTTGCCAGACGGACAGCCAGCTAAATTTTTTTCCCAATTTGTGGGTTTTCTTTTTACTCTGCTGGTGATTTCTTTGGATGCGCAGAAGCTTCTCAGTAGGATGAGATCCCAGTTGTTGATTCTTTGAAGTATTTCATGGGCAGTTTGTTTTTTGTTCATGAACTCTCTGCCGACCCCTATGTCTTCAAGGTTTTTATCTACTTTCTCTTCCAATACATTTACTGTTTCTGTTTTAGTATTGAGATGTGTAATCCATTTTGACTTGAGTTTGGTGCATTCTGATAGACTTGGGTCTGTTTTCAGTCTTTGGCAGGTGTCAAGCCAATATTTCCAGGGTCATTTATTAAAGAGGCTATCATTTCAGTGAGTTTGTTTGGTCCCTTTGTCAAAGATTAGCTGGCTGAGTGTGTTTGTGGTTGTGTCTGTGTCTTCCAGTCTGTTCCATTGATCCTCTGGTCTTTTTTTTAGCAAGTACCATTTTGCTTTTGTGATAGTTGCTTTGTGGTATAATTTCAGGTGCGGGATTGTGATTCCACCTGACCTGTCTTTGTTGCCCAGGATTGCTTTTGCTATCAATACCATGTTGATTTTATTACAGGAGCTTTGTAGTATAATTTCAGGTCAGGGATTGTGATTCCACCTGACTTATGCTTGTTGCCCAGGATAGCTTTTGCTATTCTGGGTCTCTTCTGGTTCCAGATGAATTTAAAGAATGCTTTCTTTAGCTCTGTGAGGTATGCTAATGGTAGTTTAATGGGAATTGCATTGAATCTGTACAACAGTTTTGGGAGTATGGCCATTTTCACAATGTTAGTTCTTCCTATCAATGAGCAAGGAATGTTCTTCCATTTATTGACATCTTCTTCAATCTCTTTTATCCGAGTACTGTAGTTTTCACTGAATAAGCACTTGCTACATTTCTACCTTTTGAATTTCTTCACTCCATATGCCCTTCCTTCCATCCTCACTGTTGACACACTTGTCCTCCAAAGATCTGACTCAAAATGCAATCGCTTCTGAATTGAAGAGTGATATCTATTTGTCTTTGGTTAAGGGGAGCATTTTTAGCACAAACACAAAACCAGTTATAAACATACAAATAAGAGAGAACACATGTTAATTCTAAATTTTATAAAGCAAAAAAGTATAGGAATAAATAAATACCAAGAAAAGGGAAACAGAAAGAGGGGAAAGGGAAAGAAGATTAGGGGAAAACAGAAGGGAAGAGATGATGAGAAATAAAGATGAAAATAATCGAAGTGTATTGTATGCATATACTAACATACCATCACAAATCTCTTTATTCTGTACTACTAATACAAAGAAATTTTTTTAAAAAAGGTAAATACTAGAATGGAAAATTGTGTTTCCCATGGCTGTTATGACAAAAACACTTTGTGAAATCTGTAAAATATTACATGTCAATTAAAGTATAAAATAAAATAAACTCATATAGTATCAGTGTTTTAGCATATAATTTCCAGAAGATAAAGCCTAAATATGAGCAGATGGTCAACTTGACTTGTATCAGAGAAAAGCAAAATAGAAATGAAGCGCTATTTTCTGCCATTAGAATAATTAAAAACATCTGATAACTAAGTATGAGGAAAAATGTGGAAAAAACTTCATTCTGAACCACTTATTCAGTAACAGACCATAAAATAAAATAAAATAATAAAATAAAATAAAATTAAAAAACTAGATGCATTGCTATTGCTGAGAAACATAATTTATTGTTCAATCTGGAATATATTTAAGTAGGAAAGGTAGGGCCATTAAAATGTGCAGCACAACAAAGCCAGCAACTGGAGAATCCTTGGTCAAACTGCTCGTACTGTCACCCTATATAGGATCTACTTGGGGTATAGATGCTACATAACTTCTTTTTTTTTTTTTTTTTTTTTTGGTTTTTCTCTGGTACCGGGAACCGAACTCACAACCTTGCGCTTGCCCATAACTTCTTGTCCATATATGTGACATGAGTGTAATGCTATTCTTTGCTGCAGTTTAGACAGCATAAAAAGGAAAATTTGTCAAAAGAAAACTTGATAAATAAAATGCAAAACACAGAATACTAAATAATAAGGAAAAGAAATGTACTAGATTACCCTCTATCAATATTTAGATATACAGAGCATGTCAGTTATAAATCAAAAATACAAAATTTCCAAATGTTATGTACAAAGACCTATACTATTACAACATATAACATTGTGTGTTAGTTAATATAAGTAGAAACATAAAAATATAATGAAATATTATGTCATGACATTATAATAATGCTTGTCTTTGGCAATGTGAGAAGTGATCTGGTGATGGTATAAAAATAATTAAGACATATTGATAATATTATAATTCTTTAAAATTAATTCAAAGCCAATGTGACAATTTTAAAAGTTAATAGATCTTCACTGGGGAGGTATATATATATATATATTTTAAGATATATTATTTTTTACATTTTGATGGTTTTTATTTGACAAAATTAAAACAGTATTTTCTCTTCAATGAAATCTTTTCTGATCTCTTTAAGCCAAACATTTTCTTCCATTTACTCTGTGTGTCTCTAACATTGTAGCTCTCTTATAGGAGTTATGTTGTTCTATTTACTTATCTCTTCCCTTGAATTGAAAATCATTAATTGATAAAAGATTGTCTTGTCCCGTTTTGTATCCTGCATAACACTTGACCAGATATCTGTTGAACGAGAAGTGCCCAGTAAGATTTTATTGACTCGCTATTAAAAGAATAGATTTATATAGAAATACTTCTTTTTGGGTAGCTGTAGTAAAATATCAAATTTTTAATTTTATCCTTTTGTTCTTCTGCACAATGTGCATATATTATATTGACATAGCATAAATCCCTAATAAAATGAAACTATAGTGTTTTATATTTATGATTTTCTAAGATATTGAACACACTCCAAATTTTAATTACCAAACCAACATAGTCTACTCGGTGGTCAAAGGGCCCTGTTTCAGTAGTTTCTTTCGCATAAATATTTATTCCTGTCCTAGTACTGTGTTCCAAACTATTGAATGAACAATGACATTTTTCTGTTACTTCCCTCTGTCACTTTGGCTCTATTTGCCACTGTAGTAATGTTAACTTCGGGGCTGGGAATTTAGCTCAGCAGCAAAAGCGCCTGCCTGGCAAGTGCAAGGTCGTGAGTTCGGTTCCCGGTACCGGAGAAAAACAAAACAAAACAAAAAAAAAAGTAATGTTAACTTCTTCTTGTCAACACCGATTAACATTTATTTTAACATCTACGGGGTCCATAGTGGAATATCAGTAACCTGATGCTCATTTAGAGTCTAACTTTTAAGCAAAACTTGAACAAAAGTTTTTATTTACTTTGAGGGTTTTTTTTTTTAATTTCAAATTTCAGGGCTTCAGTTTTTTTACTCTCATAAATAAAACATATTCTTTTATTTTTTGTGGTTATCCGAGTTTGTTCAGGTGAAAAATGCCCAACTCACAAATGAAGATTTTTTGCAAAATATACAGTTGATATTTAAGTACATATGTGAATTCATTTGGCCCCAGTGTGAATTAAAATGCTATGTTGAGTTATTGTTTATCCAAGGAACTATAAGAGAAGACATCAAGTGTGCTTGTTTATACATACACATATGCTAAATTTAAGTTTTAATGCTAGCCTTTAAAATGTATTTTTTGCCTGCTGCTTATATGAATAGGAAATCTTCATTCTTGAAAGTTAAATATATTTTAAGCATATTTTTCTTAACTATTTTAGATTTTTTTGTTTGTTTGCATTTTCTCTGCTACTTCAGATATAGGACCAGACATGCTCATCTGTAATTGGCCTCCTAGATTATTATTTAACTTTCCTCTGAAAGAATACTCTGCCAAGAATATGTTTTTTAACTGTGTGATTCCTGTGATCACTGGATGCTATGTATGGTACACAGTGCTTCACAGTTCCATCTGAGGAGTTATAGTGGCACTTTTCAAACAATCTGAGATTTGTTTTGGGTGTCCTTTCACACATACATACACCAGAGGTGCGGATGACAGCACTGAATTTTCAGAGTAGCCTATTTATCATAATTAGAGTTTTTTTTAAAAACTCTGACTTGAAATTGACAATCCTTGCAGAGCTTTGATGCTGCTGTAGTTAAGAAGAGCTGGAACACCCTTGGGGAACACTTGCTGATCTAGCAACATGAAGCAAACGACATGCATCTCTGGATGAGCAGAGAAGCAAGCTGATTTCATTCATTTCACTCCCACCACACCACATAGACTGGATGGTTAGTTACTTGCTCATATTGTCCAAGCTGCCCCTTAAAGATGTTTAATTTGACTAAACTGCAAATATCTTATTCCCAAAGTATGAGAAATGTGTTGAGGGAAACTAGAAAGTGTGCAAGCTCTCATGAGTACACTATCAGGCATTCAGGTATTAGAAAGGTTTTGGAAATCCTGCTCAGCCCATGGCATCTTTTCAGCCCTTCCTCGATCTCTAGTCCAGCTGTTCAGAGAAAAGAAGTGAAGCTGAAGAGGCATCCGTGTGGCTGCAACTGGTGCTAGGGAGGTGGTGTTATGAAACCAGATAACACACATTATTTTTACTCACATGGAAGGCTGCCTTGCTGTGCATTTCTATTGCTGTCAGAAAGATTGATTCCTGAAATATTTTGAAAAAAATGCTAAATACTAGCTACTTTGGGTATTTACCCAGGGGCATCACAGCTGCCTGGCATTGCAATGTGGCAGCTGAGCAGTAATCACTGCTATTTCTCTGATTTGTTTTTGTCTTTGTCAGCAACTGAGCAGAGGGAGGTTCAAGCCCAGACTGGGGCCCTCACTCCCTAGTGATCTCATCCAGCCCGTGGATTTAAATACCCTGTGCGATGTTAATGACTCCCAAATTTATATCCATGGTCCTGATGTCATCCCTGCAACCCAGACTCATATAGCCTGCTGCCTACTGAATAGATTCACATTGACGTCTATGAGATATCTCAAATTTAACACAAAAAAAAACCAAATTCTTGTTGCGTCCACCCACATGTGCCTTGAACTGCTCATTCCTTCATATTCCCATGGCAGTAAATGGCAACTTCTTTTGTATAGTTTTTCCAAGTAAAGGCATGCAGTCATCTTTAACTTGTCGTTTACCTTGTATCCTACATTTCAAGGGATCCACCTTAAAGTAGATTCAATTTATGGTCATTTTTCTATGCTGCCACCTTAACCTAGGCTAACAACAAACTTTATCTGGATGTTACAATTGCCTCCTAAGTTGTCAGCTCCTTTCTTTCATTCCAATAGCGTACTTTCCTCCAGTTGTAAAAGTGAATCCTAAGATACTAATTGGGTCACGTCATAAACTGCTTAGAAATTAGGAATGGCTTTCAATCTCAGAGTCCAAATGAAGCCTAAAAAGTCATAGATAAACCAGCTCTCTGATGATTTATCTCTATCTTCCCCTCTTTTTTTGGCTCATGTCTCCAACTCATTCAGCTGCACACAATGGCCTTTCCGCTACTCCTTAGATATTCTAGGCATGGTCCTATCTAAGTTTCTTTGAACTTACTCTTCTCTTTGCATGAGATGTTCTTGTGCCTGATATTTTTTAAATTTATTTTAAAAATAAAACAAGGAAAACATAGTAACAAACAGACATCCATTTACAAAATAGCATAAGAGCATGACTCTATTTGTGCCAGATATTTTTGTGGCCTACTTCTTCATCTCCTTCGGATTTCCATTGTAATATTTGTTCATCGAAAAGGCCTTCCATCATTAGCCTTTATAAAATATAGCACTGCTCTTGATGGTCTCTTACCTGCTATATTTTTAATTGCTTCTATAATACCCTGATCATTTTCTTCCTGTGTGCAGGTTTGGCTTTGTTTACTGCCCATTATCTAGCACCAGGAATAGTGCCCGGTGTGCACAATTCTCTAATATGCATTTCTGAAAAACACATTCACCTGAATCTTCTATCAGCTATAAAATAGTACCTTGAATACCTGTATTTTTATAATATCTCTTTAATATTGTCTTTTAATTTAAAAAAATCTCTTACAATGCAAAACCTTATTACTCCATCCATCATTTAAATAGTCCTTGACACACACGGTTCCCCAAACTAAAGGGCAAAGCTGGTCTTGGTGTGCCTTGCATTCTTTGGATGGCTTAAAACCACAATATACTGGTGATTCCCACTACTTCTCAAATAACTGCAATTTCAGCAACACATATTCTGTCTCCCCCAAAATCTCAACTTTCCTACTCTTCCCCAAATTCTTATTTCAGTAATTGAGTATTGAGACATCCATCTTACATGTCTTTTGATTTTGTTTTAAATCCTCTTTTTAAATTCTGCCCTTGTATTTCCAACATTCACTTTTATGATTTACTTAGATTTCAAAAGTGATAAGGATAGGCTGTTTTACATTGTCAGTGAGTTTCCTGGTTCTTTTGGAAACAAGGGGCATGAAATGCAATATTATTCTTTGCCATAACACGCACAGAAAGCTGTGCCAGTAGTACACACTCCATAATATCTGTTACTTTGGGTTTTAGTCTTTCTTGAACCTCTTTGATGATGTGACTACCTGTCCTTTTAATTGGAACTAAGTATCCAATTAATAATGTTTTTAAGAGGACAAGATACAGAATGGCCTTTCACCAGGCTTCTGAAGTATAAACTCTGAACCATATAACCTGTTAGGTACCAATGATAAAAAATATGCACAATTTGTCAGTTTATCAGGCTCAGTAAATATTAATTTGAGGTGTTAACAACCCATAGAGGGATCAGCAGGCAGAAATTAAATTTAGAGGCCAGTAACTCAAGAATAAAGGCATCAAAACAAACATAATCTTTTAATGTGGTTAACATTGTTGGATAATAGCTGACTGTCACTAGCTGTGCTTGGCTTTATTTTCTGTTGTCTTTTTTGTTGTTGTTTTATGATGTGTCAAATGACAGTGCTGTTACCTAAAGTGGCTTCAAAGTCACACCTGCAGGCCTTACATTATTGAGTACAGGGAAATTCTGGTATCTGCATTGCTATTCTGATAGGCCTCCAGAAATCTACTTACTTGCCTTTGGGTCCTATAGATCATGTGGTGTTTACTGCCCACCTCTCCTTCTTAGATGAACTGACAATCTTTGATGAGACCAGTTCTCTGTGTTTAGCAATGCTTTCATACTAGATTAGTAATTATGGAATTAACTATTGCTTGCAACTATTATCTTTGATGCATTGCTTAATCCAAGCAAGAGCATTCTTGAGTCTGTAGATTTGTGAGTTAAAAGTTACAACCTAATGTCAACTTATACTGAGGAAAAGCATGTTAGATAACATACAATTTATTCTTTATTAGTCCTGAGAGATAAGTAGTATTTGAACTCTCCCTAATGATTCTTATGTTTGTTAATTCTTTCAATAAACTGTGTTTGCAGATGTCTACTCTCCCATATTGTTCAAGATGATTCTGATCTCTGATCCAGTGTGTTCTATAATCTCATCAACTTCTTCCTACAGGCTATATGAAGTCCAACTCAATTTCTTTATTCATGTTACTCCCTTTTTCTGGATAGCTTATCCTCCTGTTTTTATCTGGAACAGTTTAGTCTTGATTCTAGAGGAACTAAAATCCCAAACACTTGTATGAACACACACCAGCATTTATGTAGCACATTGTTTATACCAGGCCTAATACTTTCCCATGGATCTCATTTGAACTTCATAGCAAGTAAGCTTCATTAAATAATTTTCAAGAGATGCATTTTCTAACTATCTTGCAAATGAGGAAATTGTGCTTCAAAAATGTGAAACAATTTGAATAAAATAGTTTCATAGTAAAACAGAGCTAAGGTTTCAATCTAGGACTTCCTGCCTCTAAAGTCTTTGCTCTTTCCATTGTACACAAAGGACACAAAGAGGTCTAATAATAATGAGATCTGTAAATCATTGAGCTTGTACCAATTTGAGGTAGATTTGCAGCTCCCTTGTTTAGTTTACTAATTTACAAGTCTTGTCTTCCTTGTGTTAATATCTTACTTCCTATCTCACAATATACTTCCCTACAAATAGAAAACTACACCTTTGAGGAAAATATGAGAAAGATTATGATAAGCGGGGAATGTCTTGGGCCCTCTTGAGTAATTCTGTATAGGTGAATTTTCTGCCATACCTTTTATATGTCACTCACCCATGAACTTTCCTACCTGATTATTTTCCGTCTACCTTCATATTTTACCTTAAATCTATGAAATAGCATATAGCCAGGGCTACATCATTCATCTTATTAAATATTGTCTTTCTTTGTTGTTGAGTTGTTGATCATATCCATTCAACCAGTATATAAACTGGTTGTGGAAATCTTATTTTGTACTTAATTTGCCTTGGCCTATTATACCAGCCTAAATGCTAAGCTAAAAACTGACCAATTTTAAATACTGCTGAGTGAGTGAGGGATTATTCATATCATATATGGACAAAAAAGCTAACAAAAATTCCCCAGAAATGACTAAAAAGCAGTTTAATATGCAAAGTCCTGGTCATAAGTCATTTAAAGAATGATGACGTGTTTCTCATGTAAATACACAAATACCTGCTACTTCCTATTTTTCAAAGGGTATTTAATAATAGCCATCTTTATGTAATACTCTATTGTATTTCTTAGATGAATAGGGTTTCTAAAGTAACTGAAGTACGCCCTGTTAGCCATCAAAATGTATTTTGTAATGAAAAATTTTAATGTATATCTTTCTTAAAAAAGCATACAATTACTACCTTTTAAAATATTGTGTATGAATAGTTTAATCTTTATTGTTTCATCATCTCACAATTGCTTTTGAGTATTCAACATGTTCTGCCTGTTATGGAACATATTAAAAATGTTAAGGAAATGAAGGTTAAATTTCTAAAATAAAAAAAAAACATAATCTGCATTCTCAGAAAGATTAAAGTATAAAGGGGAAGTCAAACGTGCAAATGAAAAAAATTACAGGCCAGTCTTAAATGTTGGATAGAGGAAAGGAAGGTATGTTTAGTGGCCCCAGCATGAGTCAGAAAGTTCAGCCAAAAAAAGTTGACAGTTGTGGTATTATGGAAGGATTGAAGCAGGATTTGAAAAGAAGAAGAAATAAATTTCCCCAACCTAAGCAAATTCACCTTTAGATTTCCCCCTCCTTATGTCCATTGTTCTTTGTTCTAATACAGACAAAAGCAGGGACTTATGTCCCTGTAAGTAAAGATTTATAATCTGTTCCCATAACATCCTGTTTTGCTCATGCATGGCCATCAAGATACATTAAATTGCAAAACTGTCACAGTTTAATAAACATCCTTTATTCTACTTTTTGCAAACTTGCCTACAAATTTTTCACCACAGAGAAGACTAACTCCTTCAGTAGCATGTATAAAATGGAAACCCTTCCTTTGTTTAGGGCTCAGCTCTTTGGACACAAGTTCTATGAGTTAGTGCTCACCTAAAACAAATCCTCCTGTTTCTCCTGTAGTCTCTCCTGTCTCTTGAATTCTGCAACAGGATGGGTGAGGATTTAAGAAGACTGTGGTGTTCTAAAAGGAGAGAAGCAGGGGCATTTCAAAAGAATCAACAGAATAATGACCTGAGAAAATGCAAAAACATTCAAAATGCTTAAATGCAGGGCACCTTGAAGAAAGTTAAAGACTTTGAAGAAAAAAAAGAAACATTGGATCATGTTAATTCATCACTTACAAATCTTCATAGTTCCACTGTCAGTTACTGAGTAAAATGTTAGCTTGCTAAAAATGTAATTAATGTGAACAACCCTAGTTAAGAAGAATAAAGCCAAATGCTTTACTTGCACTTGACCATGAAAAGATGATCCAAGTTGGTCCATTTAGTTGAACCTCTGCTCATTATTCTTGCAGATTCATGAACAATAATAATTGTCATTATTTTAAACTCCTGAGGTTTGGGATATTTTAATAATTAGAAGTATTTCATTGATGAATTGTATCAGTATTTTCTGTTATATTATTTCTAAAGTAAAAATGTCTGCTATATTTGTTATAACCACAGAAGTGTGAAGATATAATAGAAACAAATTTTGCTGAGCAAATAGAGCTATGGTGTTGCTTTGAGCTGGCATAGAGGCAATTCAATCTCATTTCATTTTTTATTATAAACTTTGCTCTAAATTTATAATTTATACTTCTGTGTGTGGGTATATATAAATGGATGTACTATGTATAATACTCAAAAAATTTATTCAATCTTAAAGCTTTTATATCCGTGGCATTTTAAAATTATTTTAACTATGGAGGATTTCAAGCAAAATAGGCACAAAAATAGTGAAAAGAACATACTGAAATTCCATCTGACCTCACCCAGCTTTAGTAATTTTCAGCATTTTTTGTATGTTGTTTGTTAGAAACTTTGTTTTTGTTTTTTTCTTTACTTTTGATGATGGGACTGGTGTGTTTTCAATACAACTAGGAAAAAATTTGCAGTTTGTTTTGCAGTGCAAGTAGGAGCGAACTTATAGTTTGTTTCTGCATTGCTGCAGAGAAAATGCTTAAAATGACTAACCTGATTTTGTTGCCAAGTAACTCTTGGCTATGTGCTAATAGCAGAATAATACAGCAGCATTTGCAGCATAATTAGATTTGAATAGCAAGTTTTATTTAAAGGGTGCCTGATTTTTCTGTTCATAAGCATGTTTTTCTTTCTGTACTTCTAAGAGTTTTAAGGTTTGTTTAGGTTTTGGGGATTTTTTTTTTGTAGTAACCATGTTTTTCACGACTTGTGATTGACTTCATTTTATGAAACAATAAAAAAGTCCCACTGGAAAGTTTTATTAAACTGTTAGGCAGAGCTGAAGCTACTTGACATTTTCCCTGGTAGGAGATTATTTTTTAAATAATCATATTTTAATAAAATGTCTTCTCAACAGTTTTAGATGCATATCCACAACTATACAGCGGAACATGAGAATGGTCTAGATAAGTAAGTTACAGCTGGTCTGATTTTGGAACAGATGAATAAATGTAAACAGGAGTTTTTTCACTTTACTCATTATAAATACACAATTTTCTTCAGTATGCTTGCAAAATTATAATTTTAGAAAGAAAATAAGGGTTTGGGGAAAGGAGGCATGGATAGCCAGCACAAAGAAAATAGGAGGAAAGAAAAAAGGAGGAAAAAGGAAAGAAGAAAGAAAAGCAGGGAGGGTAATTATTTAGCTCTTTAGCAGTAATGTCACCAAATATCACAATCAGCCTGAAATTAAATTCAGCTCATTTATATCAATATCATATTTGCATTTCAGAGTTCCAATAATATATCAGTTAGCTTAGAATAATAGAATATAAAAAGAATATTTGCTTTCACCTAGTGTAGGTTCATCATGGATGGAATTCAGTTAAAGCTGACTTTAAAAATTGAATATATCAATATTGTTATTGTGCCTAAAGATGCTGATCTCTCATGAAATTTAACTCAGTAAGAGGAATGTCATATAGTATTACTTGAATAATTTGGTTAACTTTATGTTCCCATATTTTGTGCAAAAATTGAGCTATCTAAAAGCAATTTTGGCTATTATGAAGTGTTATATTAAAAGACATCTCTAATATTGCACACAACTAGTACAAAAATTTAAAACTTGGGATTTATATGGAAAAATCCTGAGCTTTAATGAACAACATACTTATTAAGGTTCACTTCTTTTTGGTAACAGTGTTATCATTTTTCTGGAATGCTTACCTTTCTTTGGTCCACTGTTATTATGAGTCTCAAATCGCATGTTATCATCAAGTTCTGTAATCGTTAGAATTCTGCTTATAAAAGCCCATAGCAGACATAACTGGCCCTTCAATTGTTCTGTAGTAAGCAAAAAGAGACTTATTCAAATCCTGCAGTAAAATGTTCATTATTGTCAAAATTACTGTGTTTGTAAAGTAGTCTATTGAAACATGAAACATTCTATCCCTGTTTCCAAACACTAACCCAGCAGGGTGCCTCATAGTGTCAGAGAATCCAGGGAGAAAAAGTTAGAAGTCACATTAGAAAACACAAATATTTAAGAGCTATCTACAGGAATGGAGAACACATGAGTAATACAATCAGAAGAGCTCAGTTCACATCTAGACTTTCCTCCTCACTGGCTGTCCGTTTTTGGAGAAGTTTTGGTTTCTTTGTGGAAAATTAATGCTCATTTGAAATAATGAAAATAATGTAACTGCACACCCCAAACCATGATATGTATTAATTTTTCTACCCATATACTTACTTGTGATCATGCAGTTATGTTATTGTGCCTTACAAGTCTTTAAATTCCAGCTAACAACACATCTACTTAATGTTTCGTCAATAAACTTAAACGGAGGCTGCCACATCCATACTTAGTGATAAATTCAGATGTTACAATGGATGTTTTGATGTGAAGCCCTGGCCATGTCCATTGAACATCTATCACCACTTACCAAGTAGTTTGTTTGGTGGCTACCTTCTTTTGGTTAATGTATGTTCAGTGACTGAAAATAACTTCTCACCTAAGTTATTTATATTTGTAATGTTTGTTAAAAAATTCTATGATATTTCAAAACCTAAACATTTTGTGAACATATTCGAATTATGTCTGAAGTTCTGGAATGTCTCTACTTTGTGTATTAGATTTGTTATTTGATTTCTGTAAAGGAGAATCTTTTAATTTTTAGTTCTTTGGCTAGAGGGAAGACTTTATTGTTGGTTATTTTTCAGTGAGAGTTTGAAGGGGGTGAAGTAGATTACTCATTCTTTGTATAGACTCTTCTCATTTTGGTTTTGTATCTGTCTCCTGTCCCCTGTTATTCCTGAACATTCTGCTTACTAAAATCCATACTCTGTCCACAGCTGTGGGCAACACTTGAGTATCCCAGGTTTCAGCTTCTCCCTCCCTGTTTCATTAGTCCCTGTATTTTCAGTAGCTTTCTGTGTGCCAGATAACAGAAGTCCCTTATAGAATTCAGGACTGAAACACATGTAATAAAACCACTTTTAATATGTGGTTATGACAGGCTTTTCAACTTCAACAATATTGAGTACTATTGACATCAAGAGCCAGATCATTCTCATGGAAGGCTTTCCTTTGCTTTATAAGATATTTAGCAGCATCCGTTGTCAAGTAACACCACGCACCAATTGTAACAACCCTGTTGAGAATCAGTATCGTAGAACCATACTAGCGTGTGATCACGCAAAATTCCATCTCATGAACAGAAACCCAAGAAATGTAAATATCATCTATAGAAAAACAACTATCAATGAAGCAATGCAGCATAATCTGCAAGGCCATAAATTGCAGCACACTACAGCATGGAAACATAACATCATAATGTATTATCCCAAACTAAACAAAGAATTTTAAATGTTCTTATTTTTATGGTAACATGATGATTTTTTCTGTGTTCTACAACGTTTTTCTAATAATATTAGAGAATCCAGGGGAAAAATGCTTTTATTAGCATTTCCAAACAATTTAAAATTTAGTATTTTTCATTTCCAAATGCCTTTTATCTGATAATAGAAAAAGAAAACATGATATGCTGTTATTTACCATATTTTTGCATTGCTAGAGAAGAGATAATTTCACTTATAGGACATATAATTTCTTATAATTTACTATTGTTCCTAGAAGCTAATTAGTGACTGTAATTGTTTTCTTCCTTGTCAACTGAAGTGTAAACAGTACTTGGCGTGCTTACCTGTTTGATTATAACTATTATGCCAATCAGCAAGCTTTTCCTAGTGTTCATCAGAACTTCTCGCAATAATTATGCTTTATTTCCTTTTTCTTACCACTTTTTAACTTTAGCTGTAAGTACACACAAATTAATTTAAAATGGTTAAAATCAGAAAATCAAATTCAGTTTTCTTCATATTTATGTAAAATCTACTGTACAAATTTTACAAAAATTGAAATATTATAACATCTTCATTAATTCCATGTCTATGCATAGTCTTTATTGTTTACCCTCCATGTTTGTCTCAGCTCAGGACTGAGGTTCAGTGGATGGTCAGGATCAAGTTTCAGTGGGTGATTGAGTGAGGGCTGGAACCTGGCACGAGTCTGGATGAATCAAGTAAGAACACAAACAATGTAAGCCGGGGCTTAAGAGGCAAAGGCAGAAGATGAAAGTGAATAAACACTGAACTTTCAATTTATCCTAATGTTCATTAGCTTTACCATTGATATTCCTGAATCATTCTCTTTTGAGAACAATAAATGTGCTACTTTTGTGATTAATGTTCCCTCAGAAGTTTAGTGAGATATTGGAAAGTGATTGAGTATAAATTTCTAAATTCCATCATTCCTATGGTAGAACAGTACTTCCAAATAAAGTTGTTCAAATGAGAAAAGACTAAATTAACATGATGATATTCAATTTGGCAGTTGAATATGTTCCACATAACAGTGAATCAAGTGAGTATGTGAGTTTTCATAATCTTTTGGGTAAACATGACTCTGATTCTATTTTTGAAGAAATAAGTTTGGAAATTCTCTCTTTAAATTATTATGAAGGATGCTAAAGCAAAAGATAGTAATGATTTTCCAATTTAAATCTTATGATAAACAAATGTGATATTAGCCAAAACACTAAACTGTTTTAAGACCATTTTCTCAATCTTAGGGAGACTGCAAAGTCACAGTGTTTCATCAAACACTGACTCAATTTTCAATATAGAAAGTAATGATAGATAGTAAAATTGACCTCTATACACAAAGGGCAGCAGCTAAACTGCTTTATGTAAAATTATCTCTGGGTACCTGCAGTAGGTATTATTAGCATTCCCATCACTGAAGCAAGATACCCAAAATCTAAAACTTCAAGGAAAAGAGGTGTATTTTGGCTCACAGATTCAAAGGATTCAGTTCATGACCCACTAGCTCTAAAGTAGAAGCACGTGGTGAAGGCCATGATAGAGGAAGGATGCTCATCACATAATAGCCAAGAAACAAAGAGTGACAGAGGATCCCAGGACAAGAATATACTCTTCTAGGTCACACTCCAATGGTCAGGCCCTGTCAACCAGGCCGCACTGCCAAACTTGAGACTTTTGAGGAGCATTTTAAATCTAAACCCTAATAATACCCAGTGGCCCATAAATCTCTGCCTGTTATACTGTTTCCTAATATCATTAAATAGTGTTGCAATTCACATATTTATTCAATCTCACAACTGAGCAGTTTCCCTTAATGCACAGACATTCACTTGTATTCCACATCTGGTCCATCAATTAATATGTTATACCCATCCACAAAATAAGTACTTAAAGAAAATACTATAGCTTATATCACCTAAACCAGGGTACCATCACCTCTTTGTGAACTGGTTCAACGTACTCCCTCCTGCCTTCCTTCCAATACTCTGCTCCACTGTTTCCATGCCACTCCATCCTACTAGACACGAACACCAAGGTGCCAGCGTGAAAGTACTGGCATTTAAATGCTACCCAAGGCCCTCTGACTCATAAAATTCTCCTTAGCATTCCATAATGTTTAGAATAAAAAGCAAGTCTTATTTAGGTTTCCTCAGGCCCTATCTCAATTGGCCCATAGCTGTGTCTGAACTCACTGCTTCTCTTCAACATAGCAAAAAATGACCTGTTCTACTATCTTGCAAACATGCTACGTCCGCTCACAGCTCAGCATCTTTGTGCTTGCTCTTCCCTCTTCTGTGCATGAAATTCCCCCAGATAGTCACATGGCTCATTTCTTCTCTTCATCGGATATGTTTCAAATGATATTCAGAGCAAACTTTTCTTTTTTATTTATTTATTTATTTATTTTGGTTTTTCTCTGGTACTGGGAACTGAACTCATGACCTTACACTTGCCAGGCAGGCACTTTGCCACTGAGCTAAATCCCCAGCCCCTCAGAGCAAACTTTTCTGACAGTCCTCTCTACAGTAGCACTTGCATTAGTCTCTGTCTTTTTACCTGCTTCTTTTTTATGGTATTTGTAATCAGCCAACATTATATTATCCGTGTACTTATTTATGTGCTGATTTTACATCTTACTTTCAAGAATGTTTGCTCCCTGAAGGCAGGAATCTTATTTGACTTTGTCCTAGTAGCTGGAACAGTGCCTGACAAAGAGGAGATGCTATAAAATTTTTTTTTTTGTTTGTTTGTTTGTTTTTTGTTTTTCTCCGGTACCGGGAACCGAACTCACGACCTTGTGCTTGCCAGGCAGGCGCTTTTGCCACTGAGCTAAATCCCCAGCCCCGCTATAAAAATATTAATTGAATGAATGAATGATTGAACACGTTTATTTATTTTTATCATAAGGAGCTCTTACCGAACTAAATAAATAAAAGATTCAGTATCAAAGCCAGTCTAATTAATTTCTTGATTCTCCTCAAAACATACTTTTTAATAAACACATTCACATAGTAGCAGTTATGCCCTTTGACTGGATGTACCTTTCTGTTCAGTTGCTTTGCCTCCCTCCTGGAGGCTTCTGAGGCTATCAGACTCTTGTAAGTCTCTGTAATTGTGAGCAAAAGACAGATTTTACCAACTTCAAAGCATTAGAGGCAAGTGAAAAAGTAAGGAGTCCTTTTCCCTTAAATGGATTTTCCTTTTCTTTCTTCTCCAATAACCATGAGATTGTGCTCATAAGACGTATGCTCCACTATTAGAAACTGATGTTAAAACATTCCAGACATAAGAAAATGGAACTGAAATCTCAGTCTGAGTCATTTGGAGATTAAAGCCCTATGGGTGATCCAATTTCTCTTTATCTGTTAGGAATACAGAAAGTTGTTTTGTGAATTTTTTTAAGTCTAGAGGAAAACATGCACAAATAACCCATTATAAAATGGAGTGGGCCCATGGAGTTACCCTGAAGCATATTTTATTGTCAGCAGTGGAAATCTGTGAATATTGTTTTGTGACAAGTTTTAGTTGATAGATTTATGTGGTGTTATAAAGAAATTATCCCCAAGTATAACTCCCACTACAGTGAATCTTAAATAGGCTCTATTCCATGACCATCCTTACTAAGGACTCTATGTCTTATGCATTCTTTATTTCTAATTTAATATTAGGTTTACTTACTTATTAAATACTCTTGAAATTGAATTATGGAGACATTTGTATTATATAGACTGTAATGTCCATGAGGTATTACAATCTTTAAAAGTTGTGGTTTTTTATTTAAAAAGTCTATAGGTATATTGAAAGGAATAATTAATGCTTAATTTTTTGACCAATTTTGCATGCTTATACCTGGTAATCTGAACAACTAATTTGAAGACAACAATATGAAAAATAACAACCATTGTTGAATTCCCAACATCTTGTTCAGTAAAAGTTATGTTTTGAGTTTTTTAAATCCCAACACATGGCCTGGAATACCTACAATTATGCAAGAAGGAGCAGAGAGGAAGGGGAAATAAAAGGGATCAAGATGTGATACATAAAAATATGTATGTCACACATATACTAATGAAAATTTTAAATAAATAAAACTGTTCAAAATGAGTTCTATTGTGACTGAATTTTTGAAGGTAGATCAATTTATCTGTTATAAAAACTAATGTAAAAATTGATTTTTTTATTTTTATTTTATTTTTTATTATTTCTTTTTTTTTGGTACTAGGAATCGAACTCAAGACCTTGTGCTTGTCATTCAGGCACTTGTGCAGCTGACCTGTATCCTCGACCCAAAATTAATGATTCTTAAATCTAGTGTCTAGAATCTTTTTAAACTCTTAGTAACATTCTCAGTTCATTATTTCCCAAATAATATTTCCCTTTTAAGGAGTACAGAATCCTAAATGCTATTGTTCCAATCTGATAGGTATCATTAGAACACATTTATTTTTTATCAATTGTATGAAGGTCTTTAATTTATTATCCACTGAAGCCTCACACAAACATATATGGTAAAACTATGTCACCATTTACATATAAGAAGGCTAAGAAAGAAAACAAAGATGTTAATATTTTCTCCACTTTACCAAATCAACAAACCAAAGAGGAATTATTTAATCCTTGTCTTCCTGAAATCAAAATGTGTGAGCTTCCTTATTCTACCGTAATGTTTCTAGGAAACGAAGGAACTAGTTTAAATATATTATGAAAATTATTTATGACTTAGAAAGAACTAACTTTGTGGTAGAATAACCACAGATATGTAAGAAATATTTTATATTCTCAGTAGTATTTGAGGGATTAGTTTGTGAGGGGTTAAAGTTAGATTAAAAGGATTATCATTTAACAGGGAAAGTGTATGCTCCTTGTAGATGCCTCACATTTCTCTTCTTAAGAACAATGGAAAGACAAGAATCCTGACTGATCAGCTCTGCTTTTTGTTTTATGAACACTAAACCCTTTTTCACTGTTCTTGTAAGTGTACAAGAAATGAGGGAAAGAGGGAGAGACTCCATTGCTTCCTGAATAGTTAAGAAACATTAATATAGATAAGAAATATATGTTAATCTTTCTTGTACATATCTTCATGTATATTGACTTCTAGATATTTCCCTTACTGTGGTTACTAAACAAGATGAATGTCCCTTAAATTCCTCCTTTTGTTGTGCAGAAATTTTTGTCTATTGAGACATATCAATAACTCTGTAAGAGAGGTCTACTTTTGTAAAGATTATAGCAGTTTTAATTTACTTAATAGCATTTTCTGAAGACTCAAATGAAGGTTTGGAAAAGCTCTAGTGAATGGGTGCAGAGCTAGATTTAAAGCATAGTTTGTGAGATAAATATTGTGTCTTTTGGTAGACAAAGTATGATTATTTTTTAAAATCACTCTTGGTTTCACATCACTATTGTTGAACTCTCTTTGGTTCTCCAGTGATTTCAGTTAATGTTCATGTGCTTGTATGTGTATGTTAGAGAAAGAAGAAAGTGTTCTCAAAAGACAAGTTGTTTTCTTGACAATGAAATGTCAGATATTCTAGTCATGATCTGATGCCAATAACCTTGCTTTCCATTATAAATCATTTGTTTCAATTTCCTTAGAGTTCTACCTTTCCCAGTGGAGAAAACACAAAGCAGTTTTCCGTTTGTGTGTGTGTTTATTTTTACTTGTCATTATCATTCCAGTTTTTGTTTATCCAGTTCTATCTGTCAATTCGGTACAACTGGTATTTATTAAACATCATCGGTTTAAAGTGTTAGAAATATTAAAATAATGAAAAATTCTGTTCATGTTCTTTCCTGGCAGCAGCAAAATTTGTCACCCTCAAATGACTGTGAACCTGAGCTACTTCTTAGCCTTAGTGATCATTTCCTCTTCACAATCATTTTGCCACGGTGTCAAAACAGCAGTTCAGCTGTTGTTTTATCTGGAACTTTCCACTCACTTTCATCCAAGAAAGGCGAATCATACAAGAGGCGCCAAACTGATACCTGTCACAGTGTAATACCAAAACATGAGACTTACAGACGAGGACAGATTGCACTTGCTCTAAGTTCTGATGATTTAATTGCATGTTTTCACTCTTCTAACAGATCTTACAGACCTTGAGGGGAGACTTTGTACAGGCTTACGCAGGCCTGGCTTGACAGAATTTTCACTGAGTGCATAACAAAGACTAGGGTAGAAAAGATCTAGCAAGGGCTTTAGCTTGAACTTGCTTTGTTACCTTTGGCAAAACGTTTGATCTCTGTATTTCAGATTCCTGATTTCTAAGACAGAGTAGTTGAATAGGCCCAGAATTTCTATTTTGGTTATTAAACTACAGATCACTGTGAAGTATAGAGGCAAAACCCAGAGGTACTGCAAACCAACTCTCACAGTGTCTATCACATTATAGCATTTCCTACATATCAAATGAATTTAAGTCAAATTTGCTTATTCAAAATCTTGAATGAGATACTAGATGCAATAAATAGAAGCAGAGCTACTTTTGTCAAAGAGAAGTGGACAGTATCACAAAGCGTAGAGACATTTCCTGTGGTCCAGTCCTTACCTCCTTCACTTCATCTGCCTGGAGGGCAGTGTGCAAATAGCTGAGTTTAATTTAAAAGTTCAAAAACAATCCCTTAATAAACAGAATTCTCTCAGGCTCCAACATTATATGATTTCACGACTTAGACTTGAAAAATTCCTATGCTAACACAAGTTGTCATGTGACCGAATAAGAAAGGTCTTAATGGTATCATATTGTGCTGCAGAGGGGTGGTGGGTTTGCCCGGAGACCCTCAAAATCATTTTACATTCTGAACAAATGTGCTACATATGGATTTTACTATCTTTCCCTCCAGATCTTTTCCCCTCTTACCACAGACTAGTGTGGGATGTGTTTGAATAAGGAACATTTTTCTCAACAGCTCTCTAAAACAAACTGCCAAATTATCTACTGGTGACTACATAATCGCAAGATTTTATAAACTGTCTAAATAAACAGCTATTTTGACATCAGGGTTCCTTTTGAAGCTCACCTAAATAATTTGATAAGCAGGATCTAAAAAATGTGACTTTTTAACCTATTAATGGTAAGCCATTTTGCCAACAGTTAGTAATAAACTGATTATTTCAGTAGTAGGAGAATAAAATCTGTTAAGATTAGATAGCTTAGGCATAAAGTAAGGATAGTTAGGGTTAATCAAAGTGATGTCATGTCTTTGAGAATTTCAAAGCTGTTGCTCTCATCCTACTACCCCAACTTTCTTTCCCTCTTTATACCTGTATCTCTGTTAAACAGTAATAAATTTGAATGAATAACATATTCTATTATCTGTGAAGAAAAACAATCAATTGTATCTTGGTCACTCATATTAACACTATTAAAATGCACCCAGGTTGTCTAACTTGGGGTGTGTCATTCCTTTGCTCTGCCTGTTTTTTTTGTTTTTTTTTTTTTTTTGTTAAAGAGAGATGGATGCAAGCTGCTGAGCCAGCTTGAATTCTTAAATCCTCTAGTGATAAGTACTTCTAGCCAGCTCCTGGCAGTTCTGTCTAGATCAGCCTTGCAGTTATCAACCAAACTGGCATGTCCTCCTGGCAAAGCAGAAAGCCCTGAAAGCAAAAACATTTAGTTCGGCAACCCTTAATTGATCATTTTTGTACTTGATATAAAGTAGAAGTTGCAGTGACAGGTTTCAAGGGACCTAGGCAATTTAATCAGAGGGGGTGGGAGGAAAGCTTAATGAAGAAGAACTGACTATTTGTCTAAAGTTCAGATAGTCTGGTTTAGCTAGGAATGAATTATTCAGTGAGAAACTGATCTTGAAAATGCTTAATAGCAAACTCAGATTTGTAGAGTGATAATTGAAATTGACGAAAGCACAAGCAGAAATGTGTGGAAGCTTCAAATCAAAGAGAGTATATCACGCAAATTAGTGAATAAATACTAAAAATGTAGCAAATACAGTAATAACGTGGTTAGGCTAAATGGAAAATATCACTTAAAAATATTTTCTTGGTGTGGACATACATGCACATGCTAATTTAATGGCATATTGCTACCCCATTCAGAGAACATACATGAGGAAATAATGTAATTACTAAATTGAGAGTTGCGAGGCAATGTGACACAGCATATGGAAACTAAGAATGGTATTAAGAAGAATGACACATTCCTATGTCCAAAAATGTTGTAATACATGCCTCATACATCAAGTGTAGTTTTAACACAGGAAAAAACATAGGGCACCCTATTAAAAGAAAAACAAGGTATAAAATGAAATATTTTGTGAAACACATTCATATCTTCTTAAGGACTGATCAATCGTGATGCTGTAATTCAACACCATCATGTGACTGTCAATCTGGACATGTTATATTTTACTCTTGTACAGTCTAATACCTTTCGCCTTGCCTGAAGGTATTACCTGCAATGTGAAAGTTATTACTTGGTACAGTGCTTTGACACTACTTTGAGAATGAAAAATCTTTGGGAAAATAAACTGTATTCTTTCAGTTCATGCAGCATAAGTATAAGCCTCTGTATTGTTACTATTGTTGTCTTTCAGCCCCTCTGACTGATAAGCCACCCAAGCTTTTGTATCCTGTGGAAAGTAAACTGACAATTCAGGAAACTCAGCTGGGTGAGTAATTCCTTAATTACAGTTAATACACTTTTCTCCAGTATAGTCTGACAGTTAATAAGTCTGGATTGCAACTGTAATACGCTGAGCTGAATGAGTATGTGGCTGGTATTCCATTCTCTGCAGTGTGTGCTTTGGGACAAAGCTGGCTGCTATTTGGATGGATGTTGGGAAATGAGATAGGATGAAGATTTTAGTAATGATATTGTAATACCATGTTATAATATTTGAATTGGTTTTGAAACCAACAGTGTGGAACTATTTGTCTTATAGTAGTATCCACTAATACATTAAAATGCAATTTCTGAAATTTTGGGAAAGGGGTGCAAATTCATTAAAATAAATGTCATAATTATGATTTAAAAGCATTTTAAAATTAGAATTCAATGTAATGGACATTATGATACTCAAGTTTTGGCTAAAGTATTATTAAAATATGAGCAAGTGACCTTTAGTTAAGGGACTGGTACTTTCGGACAAAAAGTCACAGACAAAACATGCTCTAGTAAAAATATTCAGTTGTACACAAATCAGAATTATAACATGTATATCTTAGAGATAAGACTTTTTAGGCTGTTTTAGCTATGTTAAGTTACATCAAACTATGGGAAATTTTTCCTATTAATTATAAATATATACAACAAATTTCATTCTGCTTTTCTAGGCTTTATTTTTGTTTGAAATGTAATATACATCTGTATAAAATTATTTGTTTTTAGTAGTTTGGTATAAAATTATTAAAGGGATAAGTTCACCTGTACAGGCATATTGCTAAGAAATTTCCTTCTATTGATCAATTGAAAATAAAAATGCATTTAATGTATTCTACTAAAAAAGAATCAGTAGCTCATCCCATAAGTTTTGATGTTTTTGTTGTTCTTGGAGTGAGAACTTGGATGAAAATTGTAAATACATTTTTTTAAGATTAAATGTGGTAAACTACTAATTACGTAACTAAGTTACATTGTACAAAACAAGGTGATTCTTTCAGAATTTTTAAAATTAGTCAGTCAGTGAATTTCGAAGACTGGAAATTTTTATATTTGCTAATTAGAGTCATGGGTGTGTGCAGGCTTTATGCAAGTCAATGTTTTAATATGCTTCTTTGGTAATAAATGCAAGTCTTTTGAATTACTGTCATACATATATGCAAGCAGTATTATAATTGCTTTAAAATAGAAGGCCATATGTAGAAGTAAAACAATGTCACATCTAAAATAAACAAATATACTAAATTTGTACCTTATACTTTATTAGTAGTAGCCTATCTTGAATTATTTATTGCTTTTTGATAAATAAAATGTGAAATAGAAATTCTTTTTTATAGTATTAGAGTTGAATCCAGTGCCTTCTCACTATGTTACATCCCCAGTTCAGAGTGTTTTTGTTATTATTACATGTTTGAGATATATAATGAATGCATTCCTTGTGAGGAGTTATTGCATATGCATACTTTGTTTACTTCCCCTTTCCTCATCTGTCCTTTTGTTTTTATTTTGAGACATGTTCTTGCTAAGTGGCTACTTTATACAGGCTGGGCTAGAATTTAGGATCTTCCTGCCTCAACTTCCCAGAGTTTCATGATTGCAGGTGTTTTCACCATACCCAACTCCTGAAATATAAGTTCTCATGAGTGGACATATTTATACAGATTTTTTCAGTAACTCTTAGGAAGAGGTTTTTCTAAGGAGCTATGTATAACTCTGAACATCTATGCATTTAATGGTACCAGTTATTGCTAATGAACACAGCAAAAAGGAAATTTTTATGTTTTCCATTTTATGTCTTTCCTGACAACATAATTAGGAGAATTCTATGTTTGTCGTTTGTGTGATGGGTTTCATTGTTGTTGTTCCTGAATTTGGAAGAAATGAAATTGTTCTTTACCTCCTACTATAGGGTCTTATAAAATGGAATAAATTGGAAAGATTTTCTCTGAAATATTATTTTCTTGAATGAAATCATATATCATTGAAAATATTTAAATTTCTTATGCATATTTGGAAGATTTGATTATGCATTCATTTGGAGGAATAGGGGATATCTGTTAACAAAATGCTTCAACAAATACTCTAAATATTTATTGCATAGAATTAAAAGAACTCTCTTTAGCCACTAGCTAAAATAAGATATCTACCTGGAATCTGATTCTTTAAAAAAAGCTTTTTTTTTTTTTTTCTAATTTTGGTCTCAGTGCATCAGAAAAATCATTTACTAGTTACAAAAATTTATCCTTAATCTTTAATTGTTTTACTAAATTTCCTGGAGTAGCTGCCTTGCTCGTGTTTCTAGAAGGTGATCAACTGATCAAAAGAGTATGAGTGAAAATAAGAAAGTCTAATAAAGACACACATACAAATATACCCAAGGTACCTAAAATATACTTGTATTCTACAATGTGAACTTTGATTTTTCACTTTCTTGAAGATTTAAGTTTTTCCCTTTCTAGATCTGAAAAATCTATCAATTCCAACAGGTTTCATATTTGGTAACCAATCCTAAGAACGGGAGATTGAGTAGAGAGTCTTGGGCTGCCAGTAGGCCAGCAGCCTGCATTAGAGATGGGGTGACTTGTAAGTGATGTCTCCCCTAATGAAAAGGAGGGAGTCCCCAAGAGAAACCCACTGGTCAAGAGTTCAGGGGTCTGTTTCAGCCTGTTCTTAAACTTAAAGGTGATCTCAGAATATAATAAAACTCCTGTATGAGAGGTATTATAAGAAAAATCATCAAGAACTTCATAAAACAGCTGGTGCACACCTAGTGATATAACTTTAGCACCCTTTCTAGATTACACAGATGTCCAAATCACTCTAATAGCTCTAAGTCTGTTGACTTTCTGGCTTCTTGTCAAATACATACCATTAATTAACAACGATCTTCAATAAAATCACTGCTTTCATGGATTTGCCCTTGATCTTCACATTCACTTTTCACTGCCATCTGCTGGCCATGTCTGCCTTTCCTTTGCTATATCATTCTCGTGTTCTGTCCTAGTCCCTTCATCTTCTCAAATTGGAAAGACCACTTAAAGTATTTCATTGTAGAAGGCAAAACGCAATAAAAGCAAAGTACTTAGAGAACAATAATATAATGGTAACTAAATTCATGTCAAATATGTAAGTTGATGGGTTTGAATTACAATCAGTGTGTGGTCACAGCCTGGCATTTCCACTTTAAATGACATCTCTGTGTTATTTCAAAATGTGGGAAAAAAAGAACTCCGTCCCTTTTAAATAACTTTCAGGCATCAGCAAATATATGGACAGCATTTTCTTGGGCAAAAGGCCCAGAAATCACACTGTACAGTTCTGAAGGTCAATCCAAAAGGTGATCCTGACTTAGTTCTTTCAGGCTGCAGTAGTCAAGGGAATCAAAAGACAGACATAATTGACTTGCTGAGCTTGAGCCCTGCAGATGTCATTCAGAGATCTGTGCAGCCTGTTATGGAGAGGAGCCCACTTTCAGAAGTTGCCTGAGCAGGGACAGCATATTTCATTGCTACCAGACTTTCAAAGAACAGAAATCCCCCTTAATCTTCACCTGGTAAGACACATCGTATTCTACAACTCAGGATTTGCTGAGAATTACTGTATTGCTAGATATAGGTATCTCTATATTTATATTCTGCTTTTCTCTTCAAAGATAATTATGTAGGTTAATATAGAAATTTGGCATAAAGAAAATTGTTTCTTTTACTGCCAATTTCAAGTACATTTAGACCTTCTAAAGTAACCTCAGAAAACATCTACTTTAAGATTCCTTGGTATCTATGTGAATATTGTATAATTTCAAATCTCATGCTTTTGATTGCAAACAAGTTTGTGTGCACACAGAAGCATTCTGCAAAATTTCGTTTTTGTCTGCAAGCTCTGCATCGGGTGATAAACATGACCGCAGCCATCTTTCCCACGCAAACACAAACACGGCCATCATTCCCAAAATCATAGAACAAATTGAGTTCATGAGTAACTTAATTAAGTTCAGTACCACTGTAGATTACTGGAAATTTGTATTTTTTTCAGTTTTCCTTATCTCAAATAATGATGTGAAGATCTTTTTAAAATATTTTTTCTCCCTGACTTTATAATTATTTCCATAGGATAGTTCCTCAAAAGAAAAAATACTGGATGAAAGGAAATAATTTTGCTAAATATTCTTGCTACATATTTTTATAGTTCTTACCAGGTAAATTGTACAAACTCTCACCAGAAGTATTTAATGAGAATAGTAACTATTGAATCTTTAATAAAATGATATGTTTCTGTAACAGAGCTCCTAAAGGAAAAATGTCTTTCCTTTGATATCATAGTCACTCCCCTGACTCCTTTGACTTCTTTTTCTCTCTTCTCTCATTGTTTTCACACATTAAATACAAGTGACTTCTCGTTTTCTGAGTTTATTCACATTCGGTGGGCTTCAAATAAATCTAATTTGTTTTTTAAAAGTGACTATGGTCTGTGAAATATAGAAATCTAATTGAATGTCTACAATGTTTATCCAATTTCTCTTCTCACTCATTCTAACAAGCAACTGAAATCTTCCTTTGGAGTCCATGTTTCTCAGTGAAGTGTGCACAATTTTTGTGATGGGCTCTAGGCATATGGAATTTCAATAAATAGTAACTGATAATATATTGTACAAGAGGTACACATCTCCATATTTTCTGCAAAGTAATGGAATGAGGACACTGAACTCAAGAGGCTGACCAGCATACACTTAGCTGTTTTCTTTTTTCTGTTACTAGTGTATTCACATTTGTTAAATTTGCTAAAAAATCAAAGATGAAATATATCTGAGTGAATAACAAGGATCCATCAGATGTTAGCATTTAGAGGAAAGTGGTTGACAATATAATGAAACCACAATTTTACAAAGGTCTTGGTACAGGGACACACATGTATGTAACGTTATCCAATTTAACTATAGGATAATGTTTTAAAATACCACACTAGCAATTAACTGGTAATCCTTGCCTTGTTACACAAAAATGTGGGCTACAAAATTTTAAATCTTATGTACATTGTGGAAAAAGGGTTTATTCCTTATATAGTAGGCTTCATAGATATTTTACAGAGAAACTACTTCTCATGAAAATTTTTTATTAGTTTACTATGTTGCTAAAACATTTGTCAAACATACTCTACCTCTATGTTTTGATGTTGTAAAAATCTATATATAAATATATTTTACATGGACTGCCTTCTACTACAAACTTACTAGTTCAGTTTTTTTTATTCAGTGAAACCCTACAGAAAAGTATTTCATGGAATGAAAAATAACCCCGTAGCATTTTTGCTCCACTCAAGGTCTATATTTTCATAACTGTTATTGTCTTGCAACAAAACACTTCTTTTCTGAATAGTTACCACTCTAACTTAGCAAACTTGGGAAATTTTTTGTTACCTTTCTAGAATGGGGAAATAATATCAATACCCTTGAAGCAAAATTATTTGGTATTAAAGGCAGCATCTAGACCTCAAAGTGTAATGCAATATTGTTGATCCTAAAAAACACAGCGTTGCTGCGTTGTACAAGTAATACCAATATGACTTTCCTTCACACAGACAGAACAGGGAACATTGACTGGGAATTTTCTCTCTACAGTTACTCTACTGTCTTTCATGAGCAAATGTTATATAGTTGACTTGATTTTATTGCACTATGGAAAATGTACAAGACATATTTTCACTGATAAAATCAAGTTAAAGAGCATAAAACTTTCCATCTGGAGCAAACAGTGATATTCAAAGTCTAAATTTTTTAAGTGAAAAATAGTGTTTGTTACACACTTGCAGATCAACATAGTTCCACTTTCCAAAAGAAACTTTATTAGACATAAATGAACACTTTTGGGCAAATAGATGTCATACATAAAACATGTAAAGACAAACTAGTGTTATAATTGCTTAAACTGATGGCAGTTGATTATACTCAACCCAAATTTATTGAACTTTGATAAATGAAAGTAATAACTCGACCTCTGTTTTGGTCTTATACTTTATTTTTGAAACAAAAAATCACCCTAAATATTGTGATTCTCATCTAAAAATAATATCTGCTACACTAGTACTTCAGTTAATATTTCATATCCTAAAATTAGAAATCAATAATTTGAAAACAGTATTAGTATTCTTAGGTCACTATATGACCTAATTTATGAATATCACAGCATCTCAAATTCAAAGTCGTTCTTTAGTGAAAAAGAGGGGGAAAGAGTTTGGGGGAAAATGCAACTTTGCACGTGTGTTTTTAAAGCTGCTCCCCAAGCAAAAGAAAAACACCTTTTTTAAATTTTAAGTGCTCAAGGCCCAGTTCTAGGACAAATTGGAAACATCAGAATAGGTGGACTTAGAGGTTAGAATAAATTGTATAGGCCAAGAATATTTAAAATTTTGGGAGCCAGTATAAGCATTTGTTAAAAGGCTTTAAAAACTGAGACAGTTTGTTTTCCTGAGAAACCACTATTTATTTTCCTGAGAAACCACGCTGAAGATATCAATAAGTAATACAGCAACTGTGGTTAATTTCTTACAATTTTGTCTGTAACTCTGTTTTGTTTGTACTGTTCTTATGCTATTTTGTAAATGGATGTCTGTTTGTTAATATGTTTTCCTTCTTTTCTTTTTAAAATGAAAGAAATAAAAACTGAGACAGAGACAATATAATTGAATCTGCTTTCTGTGTTCCCTTGGAAAAAGGTTAGAAGGGAGAGAAAATGGGAAGAAAGAAAAGATCTAAGAAAGAGTGCTGCCACAAAACCAATGCAGAGAATTCACTGAATTCCCCAAGCCCAAGTCTAGTCCCTTTGTTGCACAGCAATGTAAACTATTCAGATTGCTCTTCTGCTGCAGCATTAAGAACGTTATTTTATTTGTCACTGGCCAGGGAGGAAACTATATCGGTGTAACTCTTCATAATTCCAGACTAAGAACTTTAAAAGGTAAATTTTTAAAGGGAGTTGGAAATTATCAAGTCAAACCTTTTTCATTTTACTGATGAGAAAACAGAAACCCCAAATGATTATGCTTTTCCTTAAAAATTTTCCAGAAGCAACTCTGCCATCATCACCGTCATCATCAGATGGTTGTTATTATTATTTTCGTTATTGTTTTAATTAAGAGGTAGCATATTGGCAGTGGCTGAGTTGAAGTCATTGTGTCAGATAAGTCTACATCACAATCCAGCTCTGCCATTTACTGCGAGCAAGCCCTTAGGTAACTATTACTCAGTTTCCTAATCTATAAGGAAAGCACTTTAGAGTGACTGTGGGTATGTAATGAGATATTGCAGGTAAAGATCGCTGTGTTGTCTAGCACATATTAAGTACTCACATGTTTCTTGTTAGAAGTTGAGCTATTTTAACGTTATCATGCAGTGCTTTCTATGAAAGGATCCTGAACTACATTTTGAATTTCATTGCTTTTTTGATCATGCCTACAGTTTTACTAGAATGTGGTACTATACAGGGCCACAGATATGGATTTCATTATGAGATAGACAATATTTCAGAAAATGAAGTTCCATCACTCCTCTAAAAGCCCCAAACACTTACTACTTTTGTGTACTTCACTATGACTTTTTGTTAGAGAAATTACTGATTTCAGGTTACTTAATTCATCAATAGGTCTATCCAAGTGCATAGCATAAATACATAGTTAGAACAGAATAAAATTATCTTTATTCTTTGTTAGAAAGAACAACTTAATTGACCCTGTGCTACACAAATTCATAAATGACCATACAAGCCAGATTAAAAACAACAACAAAAAATACTTTCCTAAGGAAAAGAAATTCAGGCATACTCTTTCTTAGAACAAGGAACATGGCGAATATTTTTGCAATATAAAGCATCAAACTATTATGCCTGTCAAGTTCCTCATGAAGATTTTGGTAATAGTTATATTCGTTTTATAGAAAATACTGATTTTCCTATGACAAGCACTGTTATCGCAAAGCTTTTTAAATCATTCTTAATGATTGAAGTTTACTCGCCCAGAAAAATGCAGTGAGCGTCATGTTAACAAGCACTGCTCATGAATCTTTAAAGGAAATGCCAATTTATCACAAATAAACCTATCAAAGCGATGGTATGGTGAGAATATTGGAAGAGTTTTCAGAATAAGAATGTGCAACCCATGGCCAGTGTCTGTTAAAATGGAAAATATAAAAAGACTCACATCATTTGAAGTTTGAATATAAAGAGAGATGTTATCCGTAAATTTTTTCTTGAATTTGGCCTAAATATCTGAACACTCATAAATTATATGCAGACTCTCCAAGAAAAATAACTTACACCGGAATATGATTATGGAAAAATACCAGCATTTTATAGTTTAATGTTAAAACACTTAGCATTCCAATCAAATGTCACTTTGCCAGCTTAGTATGTTGCTATAGATTTGTGACTAAATTGAATCACCCTAATTTCAGAGATATGTTCCTTTCAGTTTCGATTGATCTTCAATTAGCAATGGCTTAACATGTCAGCTTTAAGAGATTCTGTCTCTCAGTCTTGTTAGAGCAGCTAATGATCAATAAAAGATTCATATGCACAAGGAAAATATGCTACTTAAAGTAATTCCGTGGTGAATAATTTTATACAAGAACCCTTTTGTTATTGACTAATCACCTCTCTATCTTTTCTTTGTGGTAATGCTGATTTTTACACTTTCATAAAATGAGGTTTGTCAGTGTGAAACTGCAAGTGTCATTTCTAAATAACGCAAAGGATCATATGACCATCGCTGAGCATGACTTTCTCTGCTCTCCCGCTGAAAATGGTTATGCCCCTTTTGACTTTCTGCTCTCTCATCGCAAATTGTAATTTTTATTCACCAGTTTTACAGCCAATAGTATTTCATTTAAACTAAATCTTAAGTACATACTTTGAAGGCGATCCTATTATCTTACCTGCCTTAGTTTTGTTGAAATATATATTAATAGAAGAAGTGGCATGATGTCATTTGTTCATCCATGATTGTAACAGGTACACTTTCGTACTTCTAAATTTAAAAGGAACATTTTTTGTTTTAATTCTATTGGAGTTTATATGTCCCTTTTTTCATATGCTTCTGCTAATCCTTTCTTTACTGTCTTCATATATGCTTAATAATGGTTTTCTTTTTAGTATAAATTATGCATAATGCAGTTTAACTTGTAGCTTTGTGAATAAAGTCATGATCAAGATTTGTTTTATATGCTCCTAAACTCTAACCCATAAGATTTTAAAATTTAAACCCCATGGCAAAATCTTGAAAAAGGCCCTTTTCCAGTTCACAATGCACAAACCCAGTGCTACATTCTCAGAGATATACAAGATCTCTTTTAAAAAACTTGTGATTAGAATGTACAAAATCCATTTATGATTATAGTAACTAAATGAATAATAAAAAAAGAAAAAGAGGCATGATTCTGTTTTTCTTTTCCAAAATTCCTCGATTTTAAAGTAAATCTTGTATCAGTGATTTTATCATAAGTGACCTCCCCATGTCACATCTGGTCCACAAGAAACTGGAGAGAAAGTCTTCAAATAGCTTAGGACTCCAAGAGAATCAATATTTCCCTGTCCCTTCCACTTCTCCCCAGTGGCATTCTCCTCTAGTTTATAGGGTTTCCAGCTCTCTGAATGCTTTTGTTTTCAGTTTAATAAAACCAGAGCACCTCAGACTTCCCTGCTGAAGAACTGTGTTTACAGAACTTCGGCAGCTCTTTGAGTGGGAAGAGAGCAAAGGAAAGTACATTTCTTTTCTGGAAAAAAAGAAAAAAGAAAAAAACAAGTGCATCCTATCACATCAAGCCATAACTAGAAATAAAATATACTTACAATGTGACAAATCCTAGAAAATTTGAGATTGTTACCACACATTCAGTAAGAAGCTATTTTGTGAAGTAGCTTAGGGAAAGCTTAGTAAAAGTGTTTTTGATCTTTTTGTCTTAAGAGACAAAATTTAAGTATGTCTGATGAACATACTTTTCTGACATGATAATGAAATTGTCTTGGCTACTTTAAGGCATTCTTTATTAATTGATTACAGTTTTAGGGCTGTCTGAAAATGTATGCTTTTGACTAAAATTACTAGGGCTACACTGAGCTTATTCTTACATCCTCTGCTTATTGGGCACACCCTGCTTATAAGTAGTAGGCCTATTTAGCTCAGAATTATATATCCCAGGTTATAATTAATTGATTGTAGAAGCCCATTTTAGCCATAATGATTGTAATGATTGCTTTTATAAAATCCCAGGTTATAATTAATTGATTGTAGAAGCCCATTTTAGCCATAATGATTGTAATGATTGCTTTTATAAAACAAAAGTCTTTCTCTTTGCCCTAGAGTGTACACTCACTCAAAAAATGTTTATTAGGATTTGCTGCCAATTAGAAAGTGAAAATAATATTTTACATAATGTGAAATGAAGAAAAGAAGTAAAACTTACATTAGACTAAAACTGAGATTTGACCTTCAGGTGAAATTGTCACAGACAATATAAGTGACTATGTATGGAAGAAATATTCAACCAAGATGGAATTTTGTTGTTGCAGATTCCAGGAGAGAAAGATCAGGATTTTCTTTTCTTTCAGTCATTCTTTATGTGCACAAAATAAAATATGAGACAACCCATAAATAATTTCAAGGCAGAAAATCCAAAGACTTTATCTGTATCTCAAACTTGGTGATTTCAACCAAAAGTTAAATTAGGAATTTTTTTTTGTTAATGTGTATCCTGAGTCAAATTATTTTTATTCTTCTTTTTTAATTTGCTTTATGCTACACTGGATTTCACTGCTGCAGGCCTAACACTGGGTTTAAAGTTAGAGATCTGGACTAAATTCTCTCTGGTCCTCCAAGTGGGAGGTGCCCGTCTCCCTACTAGAATGCTCAGGTTTGGGCATGGGGTAGTAGGGGCAGCTCTTTTTTTTTTTACTTTCATCAGTACATCTTTTGGATTTGTTATACTGAAAGCAGCACTCTGGTCTCTCACCTGATTATTTTAGTTCTTGTGAAGATGGCTTTATGAACGAATACCTGTTCAACTTCCTGTATTTGTAGAACAAGACCACTAAATTTTCCTTCCCAACTGCCATCTTGTTCTGCTTCCTCTACCGGAGAAATTCAACCTTAAAGAATCACAAGTGCAGATACTTCAGTCAGGTCTCTAGTCTCAAGTGACATATCACTTAAAAGGTATGAGTGGTGTTGGCCTCAAGGAAAAGTAAAACAATGCTAGAAGTTTCTGTGTCCTCTTTTTTCTGCCTGTCATCATTTTTGAGGTAGAGAACAGTGGTACTGCAGAGGGAAGAGGGCATAAGAGTGAGGACACTGATTTGCTCAGTGTTTATAAGTAGGATAAAGCAAGAGTTTGGAAAACAAGGTAGAGTTTGAAATTCCGTGAGGGAAAAGGCTGATTGGCGTAGATTTGGTGATGGATCCAAGCTTTGGCCAAATGTTTATGGCATCAGAAGAGAGGTCCTAATTCCAAAGCTGTTATTTGTTCATTCTCCTGTAGTGAGGAAGCCTAGAGTTTTGTGAGTACATAGATGTCCTGGGGGCTATAGTGCTTGCATACATGAAGGTGGATGAAGAAATAATACTTATCACAATGTCTATCCTTTCCTTCATATCCAGTCTTCTAGTTAACATCCTTAGTTAATCCATTCTTATTTGTTTAGGTATTGTTTTTATTATGTCTATTCATTAACTTAGGGCAGAAGAAGCCATCCTGATGCACACTGAGCCTGCCTCTTACAATGTAACCTCTTTTTTGCCTCTTCTTCCAACAAATACTGATATCCCTCACTCTGTATATATAGCACATGCTTCTCAGCTCGACCTACATTTTCTTTCCACTCTCTCTAACCTGTGTAGCATGTTATCTCCCATCCTTGAACTTAATATCAATCAAGAACCAAATATTAGAGTTTCAGCAGTCAAAGTCATTTTCAGACAAAAGTCTGGTTTTTGAAGGATGGAAATACTACAGCATGAATAATAAATTCTATCTCCTATGATACGCATGAAGAAAATAAAGTCAGATGTAATGAACAATGAAAGGTTATGGTGATGTGGGGAATACATGCCCCACAGAAAGGATTTCAAGTTCCTTTTAAGTAGCCAATTAGAACTCTAAAGGTAGCTTTATTCCAGTAGCCTTTATTCCACTATCTGATTGGCAAATTCAGGGCTCATAATAGTTGAATCGTGGAGCCATCTTAAAAATGGTGTCGTTTTATACTGGGGACTAGAATAGGTATCATGGAATATATTCTATTATGTCATAGATTGGAACATGATACAAGTTGATCCATAATGTTTTTGGAACAGCTAATCTAATAGACCTGATCATCTTAGAACCAGAGTTTTAAAACTACAGTTAATTATGGAAGGGAAAACATCCCATCAGATGACAGAAGAATTGTGGAAGTAGAATTAAATGCCCAGATGCTCTTTAACAATCTGGAAGCATGTAGTAGTGATGCCTGTTTTGTTATAGCACACTTTATAACACAGGTAGAGATATCTGTTCACTATTGTTGTAGACATTTTTACTTGCCTTCTCTACAAATTTGATCATGGATGCTTTGTTGATCCTATTCTCTGCCCCTTACTTAAGACATACATGGATGTATTTTCTGTCCCTTAATTGAGAAATGGCATTGCCAAATTTATTTGTGAATGTGTGGCAAGTAAAGGAACAATGATTATCTTTGATTACTAATTACAACTGACATATAGTGGTTTTTATGGAGTTAATATAATGATCATTCCTATGTATGGTCATGAAAGGTAGGAGTTGGGGAAGTAAAGAGTAAAAATCATACAACAGGCATTGGGATTTTAGTCCACATTAGCAAAATCAGAAGAATGAGTTCGTCAGACTCTCAGTTTGCTTAGGTAAGAAAGTCATCTTTTCGCTTGAAGTAATACCAGAATCTGCTTCAAAATGCCATGTATTTGCCTGCTACCTAGAATACAAATGCCAGTCCCTTCACAACCTGACCTTATTTTATCTTCATAGTTTCATTTACCCTCCTATTAAGCCCACACCATGGGCAGAACACTCCTGACACTGTTATGAGTCTGCACAATTCTTTCCTTTACAAATGCTGTGCCTATCATCTGGAATTCCTTCTTATATCCGGTTCCCTTGTGCCTATGTACTCAAATTTTAACACCTACCTCAACATCACCTCTGCAAAGCCTTCCCTAGCAATACTCCCAATAGGTAGGATTAAGTATGCCTCTCAAGTGATAGGAAATCTTTTTTCATATCTCCATTAAAGCGTTTCTATCACCATCTTGTGTACCTGCTTTTGTTTCTGTTTCCCTTATTGCATTTGGGACTCGTAAAGAATGGACTACATGAAATGCTTCGATCTTTGCATCCCTTGTATCTAGGTCAGTACTTGATACAGAGAAATATAAGCATGAACAATTTATAGGCATTCACTAGAGTGGAATACTCATAAATAAAAACCAACATTTATAACTCACCTTTTTCAATAGCTGTATACTACAGAAGAGTGGAGTAAACAACACTAAAACGGTTAGTTTTTATTTGATTGCATGGCATGATTGAAGATTATCCTTCATGGATAAGGAAGACAGATAGCTAGAGAAAGGCTCAGGAGTCTTGCTAGGGAAGCCCAGTAATAAATCAAACCCAGATCAGGTAGAGAAGGAAAGATCAAGTGGATTTTGAAGGTCACAACAGAGTGGTAAGTTGACTTTGGACAAAGAAACAGAGGTGAAAAGAACAGTTACATTTCATAGTTCAGCTAGCAAACTGGTCAAGTGTAGAGGGTTAACTGGCACCTTGAGTTTTGGGTGGTTCTCTAAAGTTTAATCAACTAGACCCTAAGATCTGAGGTACCTGAATGAGAAGTGGATCCACTAGTGCTATTTATGTTTTTTATTTTGTATGAACTGAGTACTGTATAAAAGAACTAGTTAGATAAATAGGTACACAGACTTTTCGGTGAGTACACAGATGAAGATAGATAAAAAGGTGAATATCTGTCCACAGGATTTTGTGTTATAATCTTAATTAACATTAACATCATCTTTGTTGCACAAAAAGGAGACATAGTGTTATGTCCTCCCTTATAATTTCAGCTGTGAATGAGGGGCAGCTGTCATTCAAATGAGCTATTCAATCACTCAAGTTTCTGTGGTATAGCTTACCTTTATTAGTCATCATAATTTCTCTTTTATCATGGAGAATCTTACATTGGCAAAGCATTTTAACACATTGTATCATTTTGTTTTTACAGCTATGACATCTACTGTGTCTCCATTTTACAGATTGTGACCAAAGTTTACATGCTTGGAGCTTTCTACACACCAGTGTGCTCATTCTGATTTCCTCCTTTACAGATTTGTTGAGTTCTAATTGTGAGAAGTACTATTTATTTATTTATTATTTATTTAGTGCCTTTTTGAGACAGGGTCTCACTATGCAGTTCAGGCTGGCTTTGAGCTCACTTTATAACCCAGGCTGGTCTCAAACTTGCAACAATCTTGCTGCCTCAGACTCTCGAGTGCTGGGACTATAAGCATGCCACACCATGCCCAGAAGTACTATTTTATTTTTATTATTTTGTTGTTGTTGTTTTTTTTCCCAGTACCAGGAATCGAACTCATGACCTCATGCTTGCCAGGCAGGTACTGTGCCGCTCAGCTAAATCCCCAGCCCCTAGAAGTACTATTTCAAATGCATGATTTTCTTATAATATTTAAAATAGTCTCTATCATTATGGACTGATTGACTTCTACTTTATTCCACTATTAATAGATTCAACATCTCATCAGATAAGTCATCTAGTAGTATTGCAATTCAACACAAACTTGACCTTGAAATGTTTCTATCTTGGTCACTTTATACTGTTAATACAAAATATCTCTCTGTGGGCAATTTATAAACAAGAGAAATTTATTTCTCACAGCTCTGAAAGCTGAAAATTCCATGATCAAGGCACTAGCACATTTGGTGTCTAGGTTAGGTTCTGTGCTTCATAAATAATATTCTAACTGTGTTCTCACAAGGCAGAGAATCAGTGCACCTCTCTGTGTCTTTTTTAAAAATATAAGAGCATTAATCACATTTACAAAGATGCAACTCCTGTGACCTAATCAGCTCTTAATGGCTCCTACTCCTAATACTATCCCACTGGTTACAACATGTTAATTTTAGGGAGACAAAGACATTGAAATTGCAGCAGTTTCTCAGGGTTTTGGGTTTTCCCTTCATTCCGTTGCACGCCTCTTGCGTCTACTTCTGTTCATCTTTGCTTCCTATTTTCCTTTCCAATTTCTTGTACTTCTGCTCTCAAGTACATTTTAACAGACGCTTTTCTCCTTCCACTGATCTTCAAGCATGAAATTTCTTTTCGAGGCACTTAGGAAAATGGGAGTATTTAGAATGTTCATGAGCAGACAGTCTCGTGTGCTGCAAACGTTAACGTGAGAAAAGCTGATAGAAGTTGGTTAGTTCATCAGAGCTTTTATTCTTTAAAAGGCAGTAAGTTATAAACCCTTCTTAAATAGCAAGCAAAAGGCAAGTGGTCTCATTTAACTTCTTAAAATAGGCAAAGCGAAACTAATAATTGACTTGTCAATTTACTGTGACTATTAATTCCTTGCACACAAAGTTGCCCTTTGTTAATTTAGAATTCACATTTTCATTCTGAATATAATTATTTTACTATATATAGATACCTAATTTAAACCCAGGTAATGACTATTTGAGCACTTGAAATGGAAAACAATGTAGACATTAGTAAATTATCCATTTAGAATCCCTGTAACAACTAGAAAAAAATTAATGTTAACTGAGAGTTTAAATTGGCCTTATGGTATTTTATGGCATTTACAGTGTATTTTGCCCGTGGCATGTAAATTTGTGATGATGGTAAAGAACTTTGCAAGGTTTATATAAAAGTATAAGTTATTTTATTATGTAAATGAGTGCTGTGTTTACCTAAGAAAATAATTTGCAATTTTTCCTACTTGCTGACATTTACCAGGTATAAGGATCCATAAACAGGAGTATCAAAAACCTCAAAACAATTACGAAAATGATTCTAGGAATATAAATATAAGCTAGAGATAGAACTTAGGGATTGCACACATGGCTAGCATGCACAGTACCCTGAATTCAATCCCAAATGCTGTAAGAAAAAAAGGGGGGGGCAGAACATCATTGTTATAAGTTAAACACTATTTTAAACATCAGTGACTAAAAGAATCTAACTACTGATTTTAATTGCACAACAGCACAATATTAAAATAAGTTAGAACCTCATTTTATTTAAACAGATGAGAACAGTTTCTAAATGGGACATAACACTAAGATTCTCAAAGTTTTTAAAATAATGGTCAATATAATCAAGTGTAGAAAGGCATTTTGCATTCAGTTTGATAATCCATCAGCTTTTCCAAAACTATGTTTTAATTGTTTTAATATTATATTCTAATACCACATGTTACTTTTCTTTTTTTTTGTTTTTTTTTGTTTTTTTTTGTTGTTTTTTTCCGGTACCAGGAACCGAACTCACGACCTTGCACTCGCCAGGCAGGCGCTTTGCCACTGAGCTAAATCCCCAGCCCCACACATGTTACTTTTCTTTCCTCCGGATAAAGAAGCATTGAGGGATTGTGGCATGTACACACAAAACATTGAGTAGCGTTGTCGCTGCTAGTTGAGTATCTCAGTGGCCTGAAGACATTCACTTCCAACTTTCTGTAACAATTATTCTTAACAGGAATGTAAATTATAAATACCATACCTAGATAGTAATTTAATGAAAATATATGCAGCAGATTTTCTTATTCCCTTTTGTCTCTCCATACTCCAATTGGAAAGGGAAGCTAAGAATCATTGTTTTCTGTCATTTTGGGGATATTCCAGGTCTGTGCAGAGAAAATTACATATATATATATATATATATATATATATATATATATATTCTACATCTAATATATATCTACATATATACATGCACAGATCTATCTCATTGTCTAACTGGTAAGTCAGTGTTTTGGTGGTCATGATCATATAATCTCTGTGTTTTCTGGACCTCTTTGTTATGCATGTGAGAGAGCTAACAGATGCATCTGGGTTATATTATCAGAAAGGTTGTAAGTATCAAGAAAGGAATTCTTTACTTCAGGTATAGATTGTCTAAATGAAGATCTCAAGATTCTTCCAAGTGGAAATTTGTACAACACTGTCCTAGGTAATGAGGATGGTGAGGAGGCAGAGGAAGAAGGCACTCTCAAACACAACAGAACCTGAGCAGGGATTTGAGTCCTTCGCCTTCCTAAGAAGTTAATGTGTTATTTGTATTGGTTTTCTGTGCCCATGATAGCAACTAAACAGAAACTTAGTGGTGTCAAACAACAGAAATTTTTTCTCTGGCATTTTGGAAATCTGACTTTTGTTTTGTTTTGTTTTCTTTTTTGTTGGTACTGAGACTCGACCACAGGGACTCACACTTGCTGGACAGGTGTTGCACCACTGAGCTAAATCCCTGGCCAAGGAGCCTACGAGTATGAAATCACAGGTTATATTACTTCTGAAGGTTCTAAAGGAAAAGCAATTCCATTTCCAGCATCCCATGGGTGTCAGCATTGCTGGACTGTGGCTGCGCCACTCTGATTTCTGCCTCCATGCTCAACATTTCACATCTTCTCTACGCTTTCTCTTCTGTTGGCTCACATTTTTTCTGTCTGTTTTATAAAGCCACTTGTCATTAGGTTTAGAGACCACTCCAAACATTGAGGATGACTTTCTTACCTCAGGATCCTTACTCACATTAGCCAAAACCCTTTATCCAAATAAGGTAACATATTTAGATTGTGAGGATTAGGACATAGCCATATGTTTTGGGAAGATGGTATCTGATGCAGCTTAGACCGACAATATCCACCAAAAGTTTTATATGTGTGGAAGGTGATTGGGTCATGGGTGCACTGAACGCATTGTTAGGAGGCATGGCCTGCGTGCCTGTGGGTCACTGGAGGTATGATCTGGAAGGTTGTGTTGCTCCTCTTTTCTCTCTGCTCCCTGGTTACCATGCGATGAGCACCTACCCTCTGCCAGGCCCCTCTGTCATCCCCATTCTGCCTTTATGCCAGCCAATTACAGACTGAATGCTCTAAAATACTTGAGCTAAAATATACCTCACTTTAAGTTATAGGAGTCAGGTATTTTATCACAGCAATGGGAAGGTTACTAGTACAGTACCATATAAACCACTACAGTGTCTTTCTTTTTTTTATTTTAAAGAGAGTAGTAAATGAGAAACAAAGAAAGAAATAGAACAGTAGCAGCTTACCAGTATCACAAACATAAACAAATCAAAGCAAGCACATTCAAAGTGGTACAAAGTCTCAAGACAAAATAATATGAGTCAACAGAGGTTGTTACATTACATATCGCTATCCTCAACTACATTGCTCAGATTACTAGATGTAAGAATGGAAGATTGCTCAAAACATTATAGGGAATAAGAAAATAATTCTTCGATAAAACAGTAGAGATAACTGATGCTTAGTAAAAGTCCATAAGATGAGTGAACAGTGAAATATCAATACGGATTCTCATTGAATAATTGTCAGCATGAGTTTCCCTGTATATGCATCTGTGTGTATTGGCACAGGCATGCATATGCGTTATGTTTTGTGTTCTGTTTTTCTTCACATGAAGGGTACTTTTTCCAAGTCTCTCATAAATTTCTTGCTAAAGGGGAAGACATCAGAAACTGTCCGTAGCACAAGAGCTTTTAAAAGCCTCTCCTTAAAGCAAACGGAAGCATCCCTCTGACTCCAAGAAGGGAAGGCAAGAAAGTCCTGGTAAATCAGACAGGGTGCAGAAGTTTCGATCCTAACTCTTCACAAGAAACTGTGGAAATATTCAGTTGTTCTCATGTTCAGCAGAAGTTGGTTCACCTGCAATAGAAAAAGACGTCCATCATAAGCAGATCAGTGATTATCTCTACTAATAGAAAATGGTACCTTATTCCGCACCAAAATATTCACACATATAAAATTGGGAAGAAACATTGACAGACAATGATAGACAAATCCTAGCATCTAGCCATAATAATTGCAGGAATAAATTTTAAAATATGGAGATACTTTCACCCATTATTTATAATTTTGCATTTGATGATTAATCCCCAAATTTATGATATTAGAAAGTTTCAAAGGGTCTGCATATGTAGCTTGGTGGCAGAATACTTGCCTAGCATATTGAAGGTCCTGGGTTTTATCCCCAACACTGAAAAAAAAAATTTAAGGTAAAAATAAATCATTCATTTTCTCATGTACAGGTTGAATTTTGTCATTTATCTAGCATCTTCTTAGGAAAGTGATAACTACACATGAAATTGAATGTACTGGGTCAGTTTAGGGAAATAGTTTCCAAAGGCAAAGTCAAGCAAGAGGTTGTGGTGCAAATTATTATGGGATTGGTACCATATTTAGAAATGAAGATTTAGGCGGGCATAAGTGCAGAAAGACAGTGCAGAAATATCAGAGAATTAGGAGAGGCACAAAGATGATAAAGCCTTTGCTGGCTTTGGGAGCACAGCAGTATTGCAGCTGAATGAAGCAGAAGCTCAGCCAACTGAACTGATGAAAAATTTAGTGCCAGGAAAATCAGTGAAGCCAGATTATTCACTGAGATACATTTCTGTCTATGTGAAGGTTTATTTTGTTTAAAATGAAAAAATTAATAAGATCGTTACCTCAGAATCTCATAATAGTAGAGTGAGTTAAAGAGCAAGAGATCAGAAAAACAACCAGGAAGCTAATTTTCTAGGTGAGAAATAATAGAGCAGGATTTGGAAAAGGTCAAATTTGAGGGGGATCAGGTTTCAAGGATAATCAGAAGCACAATTCTTATCAATGTATAGATGAGTAAGAAGTAAGTTTAACAGACAGGAATCAAGGAAAGTAGGTTTAAATTACGGCTGACCGATAAGAAGGATGTCAAAAAAGGGGGCAGTATTTGGGAGAAATATGCTAAGTCAAACTGCGGTGACTGGGCTTTTATAGATTTTGGCAAGTCTCTCTCACAATTGGAAGTACAAATGAAGTTTGGGTAAAGTGCTAGGACTAAATTTGTGTTTGAAAGATGCTCTGCAAGACATAATTTAGGAAGTAAGACGCTTATGAGTATGAGAGATCTCATTTTTCTTATTCTACCTCAAATTATGACTGAATGATTAAGTATACTGATTACTGAAAGCCTTATTTTCCTCTTGATGACAAGAGCTATGTCTTATTTACCACTTAATAACCAATTGATAGATTGTCTTCAATAAATGCTTGTTGAATGACTGAAGTTTTAGTTGCACTGCTTTTGAGATTATCTTGTTTTTCAAATTTAATGCACTTTAGCCAGATGTGGTGGTGCCCGCCTGAAATCCCAGCACTCGGGAGGCTGAGACAGGAGGATCACTGTGAGTTCGAGGCCAGTCTGGGCTACAAAATGAGTTCAGAGTCAGACTGAACTGCATAGAAAACTTTGTCTCAAAAGGAATAAAAGAAAAAAAATGATGGATTTAGTATTTACTGTGTCCTCAGAACAAATCTTATTTTTATTAGAATGATAGAGTATATCATTGCCTCCAATCTTTCAAGTTGCTAAACATTTTAAACTTTTACACTGTTCAATGAAAACATAAAGATATGACTAAAAAAACTACTGATTATTTTCATCAATGGATTTTAAACATTTAAACTCACTCATTTACATACATATCCTATCAGATTAATGTACTATTACTGCCATGACGAATCATACTCTTTTTCTTGTTTTGCTTCATTTTCTTTTCTTTGTGTCCAGGAGAAGGTAGTATACATACATGTTATTAAAATATTTTGTAACTTTGAACAGTATAGATAAAAAGTTGAGACTATGAAAGAAAATTTTTAAAAGATTAATTGATTCAATTCAATTTTTAAATTTTATCAATTTTTTAAAAATATACAAGCATATACATTTGGTATTTATTTGGGAGTGTTTCCATTCACATTTAAATTCATTTGACCTGCTTGTCAGTTTCAGGTTTTGTATTGTTTCCTTCTCCCTTTGTCTGTCTCCATGCTGTATTGATTCCTCAGTGTTTGAGGAACTTGTATTTTCCAGCTCATTTAAGTGCATTTCATCCTGCTGGGTTGGTCATCAACAAGTCACAAAAATGATATTCAAATGGCCACATAATGCAATGTGATTTGAAGCAAAGGGGAATTCCACTTGTCTGCAGGCATGGGATTTTTATGCTGGATTGCTCAATGTATTTAGAAAGTAAAGAGTTATGTGATATTTCTTCATAGGAGTAAAGATAGGGCTCGATGATTTGTCTTAAAACATTTAGATTTTAGCAACCAGTTGAATTATTTAAAAGATAAAGGAACAAATAATTGGTTCATCATACAACTGCCAAATGATTTTGTTTGCCAAATGATGCAATTTTCAAAATAAAGAAAATAACATGTCCAATCAATATAATACATAATTTCTTTTTTTCTGTCTTTTTGAGACAGGGTCTCACTATGCAGTTCAGGCTGGCCTTGAGCTCACTTTATAGCTCAGGCTGGTCTCGAACTCACGATGATCCTCCTGCGTCAATCTCCCTAGTGCTGGGATTACAGGCGTGAGTCACCACGCCCAGTTTAATATATAATTTCTTAAAAGGATAGTTTAAATCCAAAATTTGGAAGATTTCTTAGAGAAAACTCCAGACATTTAATGGAATCCTTTTAATTTTAAATTTCTTTAAAAAGTCCACTATATTTTCCCTCCTTTCTCTGTCAAATTTTATACCTGAGAGCACCTGAAACCTGCTACAAGTGTTACTGACCATAGCCTGCCTCTAAGAAAATCTATAATAGTAATACTTTTTGATTTTTCCACATTGAAAGAGTTTGACAATGAACATGAATTCAAACATACAATTATATTTCCCCTTTGCCAGGAGTGAAGTGTCTTCATTGTTCTATGTTTTGTATTTCATTGACAACGCAGGTCACACAACAAATTTATCTCATCAGAGTTGCACATGTATATAATTTGCAGTCATGTTGTGAAAGCTGTCTTACATACAGTGTTTCCCTTCTACCCCCAGTCACAACATTATCCTGCTTTCCGGGGTTAATCACCAGCAACTGTCACAGCTGACATTTGATATCTACTTCCATGTTTCTAAATGACATGTTTATGCATGAATCCATTTACTATTATTTATTGAAATTTGTTTTTGATATATGAACATTAAACATGAATTTAAAATTAATCATTGATATTAGTCTTGACTTGAAGTTATTATAGGTGAAAGCATAGTTATCTTTCAGATTCTCCCTCCTCTACAAATGTGCAAATACACAATTGTGCCTTTTCTGCATTCCCATTGTCCTATATAGTAAGTCAGACTCTGTTATATCTACCGGATACTTAGGACGGTGGAAGCAGTAAGGAAAGTAGAGCCACCTGCTAAAAGAACTTCCATCTCTTTTCCTCTTTCATTTGCTTTTGGGGATACTTCCTAAACTTTGTCTTCCAATTCTCCTATCACTTTTTTTTCTTTTTTAATATGTATTTTCATCACTAAGGGGTTTCATATTTTTCTGTGTACATCTTTTTCTACAACAGCTTGTTTGTTTTTATGTGTATGGGAAATTATTTATTTATTTATTTTAAAGAGAGGAGTAAATGAGAAACAAAGAAATAGAAGAGTAGCAGCATCCCCGTATCACAAACATAAACAAATCAGAGCAAGAACATTCAAAGTCATACAGGGTCTCAGGACAAAATAATACAAATCACCAGTGGTAGTTACATTACATATTGCTATCCTCAACTACATTTTAATTCTTGTCACAGGGACATAATAGTATGTCTTTTGTCTATGACCCCATTCAAGTAAATTCTTTTGTTTTGTTTTGGGAAATTGTTGTTCTCTATATGTAATGTTTGTTTTCTCTGAGCTCTTATTGTCAGTTTGGTTGCATGCAGAAGTCTCTCTCATATTTGAGGCTTCCTTCCTTTTTGATGTCCTTTGATTGGCTGGTCATCACTATGTGCAGAACAGGAAAAGGATGCTTGACAGTTCTTCCTAACCTGTTGATCATATGCTTCCCGGTTTGATAGTCTGGCTACTTGGGAAGTTCTTGATGTCAAAATATTTCAGGTCTTTTCCCTTACACTTGTCAGATTCACAGAGGCAAGATCTCCAGTACTCTTCCTGACTGCATCTGAGAGATGCGCAAGAAAGAGTTCCACATGCAGTGTAAGTATTCCTTCAGGTTTGCTTGGTGCTGTGCAGAGCAGATACTCTTGTTCAGACACTAAAGGAAATAAATTGCAGTGCCTGCCATGGCAGAAAAAAGAATCAATATCTCTAATTCTTAAACCAATGCTTGATTCTACTTGTTTCCCTTACACTTTCACTCCTCTTTCCACAGCTGCATGCTGTTATCAATTATTGAGCCTTTGAAGAGGTTTAAACTGCTAATCAAGTTGATTCTTTGCTTCAGCCTTTGTTGGATCAGCGTTAACCTTTTTCTCAGATCAAATGAGTTAGTATTTGTGCATTACTTTTCCAGCTTCTAAAATTCTATTGCTGTGATTTCCTAAACTATTTACTTTGTCGTTATGGATTTATGCTAAACTAAAAGTCCTTTCATTTATATTCCCATTTATTTTAAGGAGGAAAAAATGCCTTCTATACTTTCTGTGTGATTCACCATTCTTATATTATAGTCAACATTAGACCTTAAGAAATTGGTTCCTGATATTTTATAAGATGATGGCATAGGAGTAAACAGTAAACAAGACTTCATAGAGAATTTATTAGCTTGAGCAATAATTGCAATACTCTATTAGCTAACCTTACACAACCGTAAATTAAAGTGAACCATTTCATGTTCACTATTGTCAATGCACTGTGAACAATATGAGTGGCTGTCATTTTTAGTGAATCCATGGATAATTGTAGTCATGTACATAAGTCCCTTCATTGGTCACTTTTTAGCACCCCTAGCAAGGAAGAACTGAAATGACTAACTTTCTTCTTTTCTGATGTGGTGGAGAAAATCAAGTATTCTTTTGGGGTAGGAATCATTGATAAAGCGCCTTTATTTGGCTTAGCATTTTCATATCTTTCTACATTAACTATCTAATGTGAGATGAAGCTTATTAGAGTAATATAAGATATGACAAGCATTTTTATTGTGTCTTTTCTTTGGGGGAGTCTAATTTTCTTTAGTGTTTTATATATTATAATGTTAGTCCTCTGTCAAAGGAATAGCTGGAATTTTTTTCCCCAAACTGTAGGCTGTCTCCTCACACTGTTTGTTGATTCCCTTGCTTTACAGAAGCATTTTTAGTTTGATAGAATTGGTCTCATGTGTGGTTTCTCAGTATTATTTTTTGTGCCATTGAAGTTCTTTTCAAAAAGTCCTTGCCTATGCCTATGCTTTCAACATCTGTAGCTGTTTTGTCTTCCACCAGATTAAGTGTTTTTGTTTTAGCAAAATAAGATCTTTGATCCAATTTGATTTTAGTTTGGTACATGGTGAGAAACTCATTTTATCTATATATCTGTAGATATCTACCTATATAATACATATCTATATCTATATAAATATAGGTATCTATATGATAGATATAGATATATAGATACACAGATAGATATAGATAGAAATAGAGAGCAAAACAAAAGATAGATATAGGAAATAGGGAGAAACAAAGAGAAAAAGGAAATAGGGAGAAGTTCAAGTAATTCCCCAAATTACTTATTTGTTTCAGAAATACTTTAATATATATGGTAATTTGTTTCATTTACAGTGCTAGTTTCTTTACACTGAAGAGAAAGTTTTGTGTTAATATCTCTTTGCTTCTTCTCTGTAAGAGAGAATCACTTTTTTCTATGTCATGTACCTTGAGTAATTACTTTAAAGATAATGAAGCAGTGTACTATCTTTATTCTTTTATTATGAAATTTTGTTTTATTTTTTCATTAAGAAATGATTTGATATGCAGCACTATTCCTACCTAAAATTCACCATGTCAAGTGATTTGACCCATTTCAGGAAAGTCCACATATTATGTCTAATAAGCAACTATTTCTTATTAAACATTTTATACATATTATGGACAATAGAATCAAAGCACAATTTATTTCATCATTTCATTGGAATCAAGATATCTCTATACACTTGGAACATGTGTGCCCTAGAACTGGCTATAAATGGATCTTGCTAAGATGTGCTTTTTCTCAATCACCTTATCCTGTTGAACAAGAGACTTTCCTCATTTTCAAGTTCTCATGCATTTATAAAAATGTAATTTCAGCTTGCAAATTCGATTTTATCTTTTATTGCTGGAGCAAGAGTTTTCCTAGTTCTGTCCTAGTTTTCATGTTTATAGAGAGTCCCGTGTGCATGTGGCATGCACCAGATATAAATCATGGTCTTCCAGCCGGGAAGAATTACATCATATATACAATGTTCCATTTGGCATTCTATAATAACATACCATAAGCTGAGTACCAACTCAGTTTACTTTTGTAAACAGAGCTAATTTATTTCTCACAGTTCTAGAGTTTGGGAATACCTAGACCAAAGCAAAGGCATGTTAGGTACCTGGTGAAAGCCTATTATCTAGTACACAAACAGCCCTGTCACTGTGGGCTCACACGGTGGAAGGAGTAAAGACTTTCTTTCAGGCCTCTTTTATAAAGACACTAATGTCAGTCATGAGGGCTCTTCCCCACAATCTAACCAATTCTCAAAAGGCCCACCATCTAATACTATAATTTTTGGGGTTAGGATTTCAATATAGAAATTTGAAAGCTAGGGAAATGAGCTAGCAAATTAAATTGGGTAACCCTCTTTAAAGTACGACATGGATAGAGGTCTTGCCCCTGGAAAGCAGTATCCCCATACACTGCCAAAATCCTCTGTAGGGCCAAAATGATCCCAGCACTGATTTGAGAAGCTAGTTCAATCTTTTCACTTTTGCGTAAGAAGAGAGCTGAAGTGCTATGATGAAGATCATACAGCTCAACAGTAGCAGAATTTTTATTAGATTTCAGGTCTCCTGATCCCACATCTGTATTTCACATGCAACAAATTGCCTATGTCAGTGTCTTCCATCTAAAGCAATACTCCACAACATATGGTTTCAAAAGTGTGCATACATTGTCCCTAACAGTTCAGTAAGGCAGATAAGACAGGCAGTATAAATCCAATTTTATCAGTGAAGATACATAAAAAGAAAGATTATGATTTGTCCAGTGTGACCTACTTAGGGGTAAAGAAAGCCAAACCACAAGAATTCTTACAGTAGCTCTGATGTTCTTCCAAAATCAATACTTACCCCAGTTGGTTGCTGTGGGTTTTTCTGAGGAACAATCAACAGAAACATGTTTGGAAAACATTTCTGCATCATGGTTTCCATTTGCATTACCGTGCTCCTTTCTGCTTTGTAGGTATAATAATAAAAATAGTTTTTTTAATTGATGGCAGAAGCAAGTTATAATACCTTGCTACTTACTAAGTTGTGCCTAGTTATAATTTTCTTATATCTGAATTATTAGAGAGTATCCACAAAAACTAGAATGGAAAATTACCTATATTTACTATGTATGCCTCAACTATAGAGATCTAATGACTGATCATTACTGAAGACTTTTATTTTCTGGTACTGAAATTGAACTCAGGACCTTGCACTTGCCAGTCAGGCACTTCTGTCACTGAGCTAGATCCTCAGCCCAATTACTAAAGACTTAAAGAAAGGTATAGTTCAACACCTTTGCTGCCTTGAGTTTTGTTACGGGTCTCTGTAATGCAGTGACATGAAATAAAAACATTTGACGACCTTAGTCCTTCCATTCATCACTGTTTCCAATCAAAAGAGGCTTTTCTGAAAATAAGTTAGGTGACTTTGGCCAAGCACCCAACAGATCCCAATGATAAAAGTATCATTATATTCTGAGTAGCAAAAAGTAATCAGTTCCTAGACGATCTCCCAGGTATCACATTGTGAGTTTGGTTGTTTTAAAAATAAACTGAATCTGAAAGTAGAAATTATCTTCAGTTTGGATGGTGGCTTACATTAAACTGTAAGAATAATTAAAGGAAAAAGAGGAACACTTATACATTTGGATATTCAAGTTTTAATTTTTTGTAAAGTAACCCTAAGCTAACAGAGAACTTGGCCAGTGTTTTTAATTTAGTGCATCCTATAGGAAAAAATGTGAGTGTGTGTGTGGGGGGTTATTACTTTAAAACTGGTTTAATCTAATGAAACTGGTATCTATAAATATTTGGAATAAGTTCAGAAATGTTCTGTATATCATCTAGATAGTTCAATAAAAAGCTTTTTAAGTGCTCCATGCAATTACCAATTGTGGAACAAGTGCAGCATTTGACCCATTACATCTAATGAGCTATATCCTCAGCCCAAGTACTAAAGACAAAGAAAGGTACAGTTCAAAACCTTTGAACTTAAGTTCTCTAGACAATAATCTCTAAATATATTCTAAACCATCTCACCCTTCTCCTTACTGGCTGACATGAACACATTAGCCACTGTCAGCATCTCATTAGGAGTCCTGAAGTTGCTCTTTAATTCTTCTTCCACATCTACACTTGCCCCCTTCTAATGAATTTGGCCCAAAGCAACTGCAATGACCTTTCTAAAACATACTATGGACCAAGGCATTTTCCTTCTTAAACCCTTCCCATGGCTTTCTGTTGTACTTGGAATAAAGTTCCAAATTCCTAATACTATATAAGGTCCGGCATCATCTAGCTCCTCCAATCTCTACTTTAGGGTCTTTTCTGTACACTCCCTGAGCGTCATGCATATGTTATCATGAATCAAGCTCTTCAAGAGCACAGGCTTCACACATGCTTTCTTGTTTCTGGAATAGTCGTTTGGATTATTCACTGATTTAGCATTCTTCTTGTGTTCACCGGAACCCCAATCTCATGTGAGTCTAGATTACTTATTTAATGTCTGTCTTCAGCTCTGATGCTCAGAATGACACAGTTCTGTTTTGCCCATAGTGTATTCACAGTGACTGGCTCAGTGCCAACAAAGGAATGAAGGGAGAAAGCGGGGCAGAAAGGGAGAAGAGAGCAAGGAAAAGCTAGGAGTTCTTGCCGTTAGGATTCCAATTATAAATTTATTTAATTTGCATTATGTTCCCATACAGATTGCAGCCCTGAGACCCAAAAGAACATCTTTAACTTGGTAACTAAAAATGATCTTTTAAAATAAGCCAGCAGTTTTAAGTACTGAATGGAAAGACTAATACTATGTGTACAAATAGAATCATAGGGTTTATGCATTTGATTGTTTCATTCAAAATTTTACGTCATCTTTTGTAAGAGGTAATGCTTTCACATGGAATGTAATTCACAAGTTATGGAAGGATACACAATGAAAAGTTCACATCCCAAACCCGGTTACCTGGTCTTTTTCTCCAAAAGCTATTAGGATTTCCAACTACCTGTCAAAATATGGTTTTAATTTAATTATTTCTGAAGTGGTTTTTCAGTTTGTTTTCCTTTCATTGTTTTTGTTGTGTTCAGCCTTGATTTTAGTCATTATTGAAATAGTTGCTATAATAATAATGAATCATATTTACACCATGTGATTGAAATGTGTGCCTATAGTATCTTCCTGCATGCTGGGTTCTAATTTACTGTTATTTTATTTCTAAGTATTTCTCTTTCTTAGCAATCTAGTAATTTATCAAATGGCCATGCTTTTGCAGTCAATTCTGGAGGTATTTCTTGGACTGTCAGAATGTTATGATTGCCCAAGTTATTCACAAAAGAGTTTTTCAAGATTTTATTTTAAAAACTCTTCTTTACAAAACCTTAACCAGAAATAACACGTTTCTGAGTGTATGTCTTGTCACAGCAAATTAGGTCTTAACTTTCTGTTCCTTGTAAAAAGTGACTAACTCTCTAATCAAGACTTTTTTCCTTGATAGTTTGATTTGTCTGACCTTTTCAAGTAGACTAAATGTTATTGATTTTTAAAATAGCTTTCAACACATTCCTTGTGATTGGCTATATCTAGACTGGTCTAAAAGGAAAGGATAACTTCACTACAAAGTTCATAAAAGGCGTGTGCTGGTAGTCAGCCTGTTTCTTTGGAAGTTCATTTTTTTTAAAAAAATTTGAAATGCATTGGAACAATTTGTTACATTATTTTTTTTCTGGCATAGAAGTAAGAAGCAAGTTTCTTTTCCCTAGTTGGTATTTCTCTGTGCAATCTTGTGTTACCCAGTTGACCACTGGGTGCCTCTGTTTTCTCTTTATTTTTTTTCTTTTAATTTTTTTTTTTTAGTACCACGGAATCAAACTCGGGACCTTGCGCTTGCCAGGCAGGCACTTGTGCCACTCAGCTATATCCCTGGCTGTTTTGTTTAAAAGGACAGTTAGGGAATATATTGTTTTGAAGAAACTCTCAGTTTAAAATTGTATTGAATAGAAAAGAAGATTAATGAAATAAAACAAAAACATAATGTGATGACAATAACTGCTTCCATTTTTTGTCACTATTTTTGATATAGAATACATATCACATAATTTATACATGATAGCATTGGAGCCTATTAGAAATTACAGTATCACATTGCATCAAACATAAAATCTTGTCACAAATCTAAAAACGGTAGAACTTTTTTTGAGAGATGTTCTCACTCTAATTTAGGCTGGCCTTGACCACACTTTGTGGTCTAGACTGGCCTCAAACTCATGGGGATCCTCCTGCCTCAGGCTCCCAAGTGCTGGGATTACAACGGTGACCCACCATGCTTGGCCTAGTAGAAAGTTTTTAATATTTATTCATCTGTGTGATGAAATAAATATATATTTTACATTGGAATTCAATTATTTTTTACAAATGGAGTTCAAATTTTAGATTTTTAAGAGGCTGAATATGCTTTCTTGATATTATGAATCTCTTGATTTTCCTCTCTCATTGTGTAATAAAAGAATGTGGAAGATAGAGGTATCTTGAAAAGTCACAACATTAAAAGAATATTCAAAATTATTTAACTGTCATTCCATTGAAATTTTCCACACATATTTTATTGAATTTTATTTTTTATATCTCAGTCACTAATAGTATTATAGCTTTGCAAAACTTTATATAGATAGAAGAATGACATAATTTTCTATGATATATTTATACAGGAAAAGATATTGATAGCATTCTTCTTTATGCTTACATAAAATTACCTTTGAAAAAGTGTTCACTTCAAATATCAAAGAAAATCAATTTGTATATTCCTATCAGGTATTGTACTTTATTATAAAAATAGCTGAACTTGTAACAAGATGGAAATGGTTATGATTTCCTATAAATATTTAATTTATCTATAGAGAGTAATAGCATTTGAATATAGTCAAGAACACTTTCTGGAGTATACTAAATCAAAAACTTTCCGAAAATTTAATTATAAAAAATACCCAAAAAAGAAAAAAGCTGCCTTTAAATTCTCATTTTTCTCCTCTTCCTCACCCTCCCTTCTCCCCTCTCTACATCTCTTTGTTCTTTTCTTTTATATTAAATATTGCTCTTGCTATTTTCCGTTCTCTTTTATTTTGTACTTAATTTGCATTTTGCATTTTTCATGTAAGAGAAACCATATAATATTTGTGTGTCTGATTTATTTCACTTGATATTATGGTCTCCAGATGTATCCATATTCTCATAAATGATTCATGTTTATCATTCTTTGTGGCAGAGTAATACTCTACTGTGCATAAAGAACACATTTTCTTCATTCATGGATTGTTATATATTACAAACGTGTGATATGTATATATCCAAGAGATGCAGAGAGGGGGAGGGCAAGGGAATGAAAAAGAGAATTAAGATATATTGTGTCCATGTCACAACTCCCCACAATGGATGTAATCATTATTTATTTCAAACAAGTACCGATAAAAAATTTTTAAAATACATAAGAACTGATATTTCATGTTAAAAATTGTTCTAACAAAATATTCAGTCTTTGTTGAACCTCTCTAAATATAGCATTAGTTTATAGCTCATACTTCGAAGAAACTATCTATTCAATAATACATCTAAGAGGCAGAATATCAGAGTAGATGGAGCCAGAACACCTGGTTTCAATATGTGGCCCAGCATCTTAAGGCAACAACTGAATTCCTGTGGGGATTAAATTCATCCAATATGGAAATGTTGGTGACCTTCGCACTTGGTTTGTATCAGATTTTGAGAAGATAATTATGCAATGTTCAGTGAGTATGAAAATGAATGGCCAGGAGAAATCTTTGAAGTGGATAACTCAAAAGATTTTCCAGGACCCTTGTAGCCTCCATCTGCTTTGAGAATATCAAAGGGTCTGCAGTGGAAAGGCAGAGACAGATTGGCAAGATTTGTTTAGAGAGAGCTGTTACAATGCATCACCTAGGCGGTGGTGAGCAGGCTACTTTCTTTATCCCAGTCCTAACAGGTGAAATGTCCAGTAGGACTGCTCAGAGAGGTCAATGAGCAATGCCCTGAAGTCTCATTGACATATCCAAAAGTTACAGCATGTATGCCACATTTGGGAGAGGGGTAAACTTAGCTATAAAAATACTCCTGCATAACTAAGATGGGAGAGGAGAAAAAGGGTGAAAGAGCGTAAGAGTGCTACCCATGGAGCAGGTGTAGGAGACAAGGAATGAAAGCCCATCTGAAGATGTTTTAAGGCTTAGATATTCTGTGGATTGATGCTTGCTCTGACAAGCCAAAGGGGAAACTCCTACCGTCTTATGATCTGAGTCCAAGCTGAGGACCAATAACAAACCCATTGACATACCCAGCAATGAAAAAGTTTATTTTTACACATTTACCATTCACTACCTAAAGCAGAATAATCCTGTCCTTATGTCTGTTTACAGTTCCTTGTCCCTTTGTTCCTAGATTTGACTATGCCAAGGAATACAGGGAAGCTAGCCATGAAGGTCACCCATTACAAAGAGGAAAGGGAAAGAGACCTTAACTTTGACAGAAGACTGAGGAAGGTTGGGTCTTGATTAGTGTAATCCTGCTCTTGACACTGAGGTGATACATGTACCTTAAATGACTAGGACCATACATTTCCTAAGAGCACTGAATCATAGAAATTTCTGAATTTTCATCCACTGTAGGGAAATTCTTCTTCTTTGCTACAGCAAAGAAGTCAACAGTGCCTTTAAGGTTGAAATGTTTATGGTATTCTACTGTATGTTTTTTATACAGAAGAGAAATTAATCCTAAACTGTATGAGCAAATAAATGAGTAAATGCAAAGGGTCATGACCTAATATGGCATTAATAAATGGAATACTTACATGATTCCATGCCTGGGCCACCACATAAACTAAAAATGACCTTTTAAATGAATTAATTTCCAACATAAATAGAATGAGAGAAAGAAAATCCCAAAGTTTTATATCTTAAATAAGTGCAGCAACAATAATATGCCATGCTACTAAATTATTAAAGTGATTCAAAAATATTTTTTATAATTACAGTATTAAGCTGCAATTTTAGTTCCTCACAAATTAGAAGAGGTAGAATATTTTTAATATTTGTGCATGTATGTGACACGCTGAATATACACTTTATATCAGAAGTCACTTATTTTTACAAATGGAATTCAATGGTCTGGGGGTTTATCTCAGTGGCACAGTGCCTTCCTGGCAAGTATGAGGTAGTGAGTTCAATTCCTGGTACTGGAAAAAAAAAATGGAATTCAAATTATAGACTTAATTTCAATCCAAAAGTTTCTTATATTAAAACCTATTTGATTTTACATATGCATATTGCATTAAACATTTCCATTACTAGTTCCTCTCTATTATGGAAAAGTTGAAACTTAAAAGGGGATATTGATTTAAAAAACTTGAGTGAAAAATATTTATTGATTAATAATATTTAGCACAGTTTCTCAAACATGAAATATATATTTTAATATTAAGTTTTGAATTATTTTGCTTTATTTTAAATGAGAAAAAATAGACAATATAATTGCTTGTTATTGGGGCTGGGGATTTAGCTCAGCGGCAAAGCGCCTGCCTGGCAAGTGCAAGGTCGTGAGTTCGGTTCCCGGTACCGGAGAGAAACCAAAAAAAAAAAAAAAAAAAAATTGCTTGTTAATAGGATATTTCCCCTTTTCAAGTTTATTGTAGTTTCTTTTAAAGTATTTCTAATATCAAACCTAGAAGTCTAAATCTTAGGAGTCATGAAAAATAATTATTTCCAGAAGTAATTGTAAATATCAGACTTAAATAAAAACTTACTGTGCTCATTTTTATTGGGTCAAATTTTGCATTTTCTATTTTAATTGTAGTTGTTGTTTGTTTGTTTGTTTTTTCCAGTACCAGGAATCGAACTCACGACCTTGCACTTGTCAGGCAGGTGCTGTGCCGCTGAGCTAAATCCCCAGCCCCTAACTGTAGTTATTTTTAAAGCTTCCTATTACATTTTAATAAAATGTATTATTTATTGATTAGTATTTCAGGGATATGATATTGATGTTACCTGATGGTAAAACAAGTAATATGTTGAAAGACACATAAAGATAGAAATTCTGTTTTAGAAGTATAAAAATTTCAACCAGGTTGAACCTCCTGTCATACTTTTCCTATATGCACCTTAACAGATTTCAGATGTCATTAACTTTGTCTTTTTCCGGTACCGGGAATCAAACTCTCGACCCCGCACTTGCCAGAGAGAGGCGCTGTGCCTCTGAGCTAAATCCCCAGCCCTTCAAGGATTCTATCCTTTTTTTTTTTTTTCCGCAGATGTCATTAACTTTGGGTGACTATTAAATTCTGTTTTACTATATTATTTTATAATAATATCTTCTGTGACGCAACTTATCCAAAGTAGTAATTGCAATTAAACCCATTTGCAACTTCAAGAAGAAAGCATTCACACCTTCAAATATGAAGGTGATGGTTCAATTTTAATAAATTTAACAAGAGATTGTTTATATTAGAAGAACAAATATGCAAAGACTGAACTGTAAGGAGTGATGAAATTGTAGCGAAATAATAATGAATATGTATGTTTTATAAAGTATTTCATGTCTATTTCTTCATTTGATCAACTTTTTCCTCTGAGTAGCCCACATGACAGATAATTTTACAGTCTCATTTCACAAATGAGAAAAATAACATTCCGAGTTGCTAAGGAATTTACTCAAAGCTGAGGAGCTAGTGAATTGTGGAGACTCCAGTTTCTGGAAAGTTACCTGTAAAATCTCTTCCTTTTACTCTTATGTGTAACTAGACAACATGGGCTTGAATTTCAGATATGGTACTTCACACCTATGTGAAATTAGGGTCACATTTATAACTGTAGATACTCCCTCTTTAATATGGGCATGAGATAAAATTCCTCTGGATTTATATTAAAGAATAAATAATGTATTTTTGAATTACTTCATAACCAGAAGGTAGCATTTCCTAAATTGCTTCTCAAAGACTGCTACAAGTACTTCTCCACAAATGTTTTGATAGTTAAAAAGCTGTAATAAATGACAGATACATGACCCACTATTAGACCTTGATAACTTTAGGCTATTGAAGACTCAAGCCTGTTCACTTCCATTAATCATGACACTTCTCGACGTACTTGACTAAAACTCAGCCCTCTCCTTTGAATTACATGTAGCATTTGGTCTGCCGACCTGATTGTCCTTGAGAGACTGTTGTGTTGTACTCTGCAAATATGAATTGTGTCATTAAAGTGGGGCTCAAGAGATATAAAAATACATGTTGTTTTTAAAAAGTGTATCTCATATATTCTATTTTAAAAATAAATATGCAACTAATTTAGAATGATTTAAATATATGATAATAATAATGACAACTATATAATCTCATATTGATGTAACAGATTTTAACCTCTTATTTCTTTCATCCTTCTCTCAAACAAAATATTATAGATATAGCTTAGACATAACTTTTAAAAACTTGATAATATTGCAACAATTAAATATATTTCATGTGTAGGATAAATTATTCTTAGTCTGTTTCTCTCTCTGTGTATATCTCAATATCTCAGTTAGCAGTTTTATATATGAAATGTATAGGACATCTTCATAGTTAATAGATATCAAGAAAGTCACTTTCTGTTACTCATCTAAATATTCTGATCCATTCTTTAGCTCTGCTGTGAAATGTGAATCTTGGGATCAGTTTCCCAAGTTATGCAAAGATTCCTATTGAAATCAATTTTTGTTAGTGAATCCCATTTGTATATTAATCTTGAGTATTACCACATTTAAAATGCTGTCTGCTCATTCATGAATATTATATATAAAATATATCCATTTATAATATATTTCCATTATTTAAGACTTTTCATACTTTAATTTTTAAAAAAATGCTTTAGATCTCTTTTGTTCAGTTTATCAGATTCAAGTTTCCTCATATGTAAACTGGAAATCATTATTTCTCTCTCACGATGTTTTGGGACTATCTTTGGATAAAATGAAATTATACTTGTAAAAAAATTGAATACTTTTTAAGATTTTATGATTCTCAAAATTACTTTCAAACACCAGTAGGGATGTATTACATGCTTAAAGACACTTCATGATTATTTTGTGATGCTATTTAATTACTCTCTTTCTCTTCTAATATAAAAGTTAAGATCTTATAATTATTTAAAGTAATTGTCGTGTTTCCATATTAATAAATTTATTGTTTTGCTTAATGATGTCTACAGTGCTCAGTGAACCATGACTTTTTATTAATCTTATGAAGTATTTGATTAATGAGGAATATAAAAATCATTTCATCAATTATTTATTATATTACCTAGTATTTCATTAGCACTAAATAAGCTGTGAGATAATTGCTTTTTGTTTTAGGAGACAAAATAAATGTAATAAAAAGTGTTAGGGACCTGCTTCTCCTCAATACTTTTTTGAAGTTTGGTGGCCTACAGACTACTAGACACAGAAATTTTAAACCTCATCTTTGTTATTTCTATTTTGAGGCAAAACATGATTCCAATTTTCTTTAAGTATTAAAAATTCTATACTATAAGTGTAAATTTCCTATATATTACTGTTAGCAGTTAGTCGATGGTGGCCATATGTAAGTCTGCTGTATTCACTTAAATATTTGATAATACTTAGCCCATATGAATACAAAATATTTCCATTAAAAGAAGAGAATATTTCTTGTGGATTCTCCACTGGTATGTTGTATTAAAATATGCGAAGTAAGTTTAAGAGGGACATTGATACGTCAAACATTATTGTGATTTATGTAACTGACTTGATGAAAGATCTGAGAAATCTTTGAAAATAGGTCAAAAGGCATACTATATTACAGTGCAAAGGGAAGGCTATTGCAATGTACAAGTGAGTTCAATTATTTGAATAACTGTTATATGGAACCAAACTTAATTTAATTTATCCCATAACTCCAAACCATTGAACTATTAAATGATAGGTTTTATTTCAACCAAAATTTATGTAGCCAAAAATTTTTGTAGCCAATTAAATTATCTAAACATGACAAAATCTCAAATATAACTAGTATAAGACTTTCCAGATCTGGGAGGAAAGCTTAACTGAGTAACTTTTTAACCCATTTATTTATTTAACATATGTATTAAATGTCTAAGTGTACTACATTCTGAAAATTTTTAAAATTACTGATCTTTAGTTATATGTGATTCTAGATTTTAATCTATAAAAGAAATTCTTCTTATAGTTATTTCATGCATGCAGATTTTATAATGATGCCATATATGTGTATATATACATGTATATTTATATATAAATTACATTTCTATATCAAGTAGGTTAGGTAATCTAGAAATACAGACATGAGGGGTAAGACTGGATTAATTTTACAAATGATTTCAGTAGTTGGATTAATTTGTCTAAAAAGAAGTATTTTCTTGAGAGAGAAGTGGAAAAAGTGGTCCGACAAAGGGATGATTGCAGAAAAGCACAAAATGAAAGAGGTTGGGCAAAGGTCCCAGAGTATGGCTCCCAGATCAGCAGCAGCCGCAACATCATCTAGAAACTTGCTAGAAATGCAAAGTCCAATTGTGCCACCCCAGACTTACTGAATCGAAGACTTGGTGAAGGGAGAAGGGGCAATGGGTAGCAAGCTGTACCTCACTAAGCACTTCAGTTGATGATAATCCATGTCCTATTTGATAACTGTAAGTGTAGATTGCTGGAGTGAACAGGAGCTTAGATACCATTTGCTTAGCTATGATTTGTGAGCCAATTCATTGTTACTGCAAATCAGTGGAAATAAAGGATGCAGATCCCATTGTTTCTAGCAGTTATACAATTTACTGACTATCTTATGGAATTCATAACTCCAAAGAGTGCTTAAAATGGTTTTGAAGCTCTTGCTTTGAAAAATAATATTGACATAGGTTTTTCTTTTTAGGTTTACATCTACCACCCAAATGATAAGGCTGTGTATCTTTGTCTGCCAAAAACAAGGCTTATTTATTTCATTTCACAGAGAATGAATCTTTTCTTCCTCTAAAATAGTGTTGGGTAATGTTCCAAAAAAGTAATTACAGGCCAGTTAGTAAATATACTCTTTGACAGTAGAGTGCCAGATAGCAAGAGCTATATGTCTGCCACTGCTGATTAATCAGCTAGAGAACAGACTGACTTTGTAACTTAATGTCAGATAGGGACTCCATTAAGGACAGAATCTGCATCACAGTTGCTAAACATATCCCTCGCATGTTGTCCTCTGTATTTATGTATAATTTCTTTTCTTTTGTCGTCTAGTGGAGTGACAATCAGGGCTGCACATTTTTTACAAATTGCTTCTTCACCTCCTGTCTTCCTCTTTTATTCAATAGGCTTGTCAAGCCCTGAGAAATTATGAAAGTTTAGGGAGTTAGAAATCACAGCCAATTCAGTCTCATTTTCATATAAACCGAACAGTAAATCATTTTCTTGTAACAGCTTATCACTTTCAACCTAAATCACAGAAAAGTAGTTGGGAGATCCCATAACAAAGATAGAATATCCCATTTTTGTGGTCGTGTTTCTTATGGTTTACTATTCTCTCAGCTTTGGAGCATTTTCTGTAACATTTTTATTTATTGGTTAGGAAGGAAATAGTCATGAACTGCTGGGCTGTTTGATGTTTTTCTCTGTGTCCTTAATTGCTTAAGATAGTTAAAAACCCATTTTGCATTCAGCTGCATCAGATTCCAGGATGATCAGGGAAAATATAAAAAGCTCTGTGTCTGGAGTTGATGTTGAGTCAACCTTGCTGCTTGTCCTCTTCTTCACATTGTATTTTGTTCTGATAATTAGATTCTTGCCTTGTCACTTCCGATCAGAACTTTTCCTCATATTTAATAATTGGTCTAGAGTTTTGCTTTGATTCACAGCCTTGCTCTCTTTTCATTTCAAAAATTACAGGGAGTTATTTCCATAATCTCCAATCTTACTACCTCCCCAGACACTCACTTCCCGTCTGATCAAATAGTTTGCCAAATCATTCTGCTTCCAGAAAATCTGACTTGACTCTCCTCACCCATGTTGGGGTATTTTACTTTGTAATTAAAAGATTTGTGTGGGCATCTTTGGCGTTAGAAAATTTCCTCACTGTCAGCTGTAAGGGTACTATAGAGGTACAACTCATCGATGTTTTTAATCTTCAAGCACACATATTCTACAGTTTCTAAGAGTACTAGGTTATAACTCATAGCTACTTTGATCACAATCCCTTCCATCTAGGATTGAAGGGTAGCTGTCATCTGAATCACATAGAAGGGTTTAAAACAACCATTGGCCTCAGATTCCACACTTCCTGACTTAGTAGGTGTAGAATGGGGCTTGAGAATTTGTATTTCTAATTTGTACTTCCAAAGTGATGCTACTGTTTTGGGTTTATACCTGGGTGAAGAATCTCTAGAGTAATCCAAGTAAAAATTTCTATTTCCTTGGAGGCTATGTGTCTAATATCCTCATGTCAAGGTAGTCCAAGGTTAGTCACTGATTGTTTGATCCTCTTACCTCAAGGTGGATCTATCTCTTGTTTTATTCATGTTCCAGAGATATATGGTAGGAAACGAATGAAATAGTCACCTTTTGAAAAGATATTCACATTTTCTAAGAGCACAGTTGAACAAAATTACCATCGCAGGCCATGCTTCTAGGCAACATGAGCTTGGCTTGAGGCCTCCACATAATTGGGTCCCTGGTTTCTAGACTCTTTGCTTCAGTTTATTAAATCAAGTCATATTGAATGCAATTGAATTCACGGGTGTTATATAGTATGTGGAAGACAATTATGATCTAGTCTCACAAGCAACCTAAATCATTCAGTCCAAAGAACTGTAAAGTAAACATACACTTACAGCATCATGATCACTGCTATGTTATATAAGTGCTGAGAATTTGAAGCTATAGGAGCTTACATCCTTGCCTTAGAGGGCATCATAACTTGGACAGCCTAGGACAGACATTCCTTTGGAACTTGGTGTGTAGGAGGTTTATTGGGGGAGTACTCTCGGGAATACTAGTGAGGAAGTGAAGGAAGTATAATTATGTAGGTGGAGAGGATGGGCAAAGACTCAAGCCAACCTGTGGGGAAATTCTAGAATTGGAATTTCCCTTGAAAGCTGGCTGAGGTGTGCTCAAGGAAGATGCACACAACATACACACTATAAATTGATCCTGGGAGACTCTTCCTTATGATCATCTCAGGAATGTACTGGCTTCCCACCAGATAACCATTGATTCTACTCAAACCAACAAGAATTTTAATCACATTTACTCTTAGGTACTAACAGTGATAGTATCAATATTACAAATGCTAAATGCAAGTAAACCTTAAATGTCCTCAAGATGTACCCTGTAGACAAACCTGAGAAAGTTCCAAGCCTTGTTGAAGTTACTCTGACGAGCAAAGCAGGTAACAATATTGCTGACAAGCAGCGATCTTCAGAACAAACATATGTGGACCTCAAGTTCAGAGGCTAAAGTCGATTTAATGAGAAACCTGTCACTATTCTTTTTACATGAATTAAATATATTCCACATAGCCAAAGTCATAGTGTAATGGTAAATAGTCTGGGTGAAGAGGGGAGCATTTGTTTTAGGGTGTTTTCAGGGTCACCCAAAGATGAATATGAGTTCCCTGGATTAAGCAAAATTCTATTCTGTGTTTCTAATATGTGGTGATAAAATGCAATAACCTAATTAAATTGAGCTGGTTTGAATATAAAATTGTTTATTGTACATTACACCTATTCTAAACATTGACATTTCTTATTGATGTAATTATAGCATGTATTTTTAAAGAGGAATTTAAACTTTTAATGAGTAAAGGAACATTATTAATAAATTTTCGTAAAGATAAACATATGTGGTTAAGACAACAGAAGACACGAGTAACCTTATACGTGCCCAGAGCAATGTCATAAAAACTGAAAAATTTCATTGTCTGTATTTCATGCCAGTGAACCAGTACATTCACACACATATGCCCCAAAGAATGAAATAGGTCCTTGCCTCTCCTTGCAGTAATTGAAGTTTTCCCTGATGGCATGGTCTTTGGCAATATTATGAACCAGTGTGAAAGAATAACAGACATAGCCTCTAGAAACTCTCTCCCCTCTAAAATGTGTGTTTAAATTACCTCATGGGAAAGCCAGTGACATTCAAAGATTGGGAATGAGGTTAGAAAAATGGAAATGTGTCTCCACTTATGAGAATATCTTATACCTGATCAACATTATGCACACATTCTGCTGAAGAATAATACCAAACTTTAGCCATCATTATAGATCAAGAAACTACTTTTATTTCCTCTGTGATCTAGTCCAGAGTTTGGCACACTGTGACTCCTGGGTCAAATCCAGACAAACATTTTTGTAAATATATTTTATTAGAATACAGTTATGTTCATTTGTTTAGACAGGGCTTTTTTTTTTTTTTTTTTTTTTTTTTTTTTGCTGCTGCTGCTGCTGCTGCTGCTGCATTGGTAGAATTGAGTAGTATAACAAAGGCTATATGGTCCACAGAGCCTAAAATATTTATTTTCATGCCCTGTTCTATTTTGTTCTAGTTCACTATATCACAGATTTATAGATAGTAAGAATCACTTGCAGTACCTGGTAAATATACAACTTCTCCATCCCTTCCTTTGGAGAGGGTGATTCAGCTAGGCTGAATGAAAACCAGAAACTTGTCAATTTAACCAGTTCTGAAATTCAATCTCCAGTAATTTGATCTCCAATTTTCTTGTTACCAGCCAGCTGAAGTCCTCAATGCTCTCTTTTCCTCTCAAAACATACGAGGAATGTTCAGAAGGAAAAAGACTTTATACAAAGCTAGCTTGGAGGAGATGGAGGGGCCACATATTGCCACAAATCACCATCTCACTGTGTCCAGGTGTGTAAATTGTACTGCGTGGTGGATCTGACAGATTCCAAGTTCTTGTGTTCAGCAAACAATAAATCGCAAAGCGCACACTCAATGGTGGAAAAGCAGCCTTGTTTATTGAAGGTCACGAACAGAAAAATGGAAGACAAGAAAGGAACACTGCACACTGTGCAGATAAATCAGGCTCTTGAGCTCAAGCATGAGAGAGGGAGATAGGGCCTGCCTTTGCTTTGGTCTGGGGATATAGGGAATGCTCTTAAAGTGGCATCTGAGCTCAAGTTGGTGGAGGGGAGTGATTAGGGAGGGCTGGCCTTAGGGTGATGATCCAACTCAGCTGGATGGATGGAAGTGAATGCCTCAGTCCCCAATATCCTACCTGTACTGTAAGGTCCTTCTGTAGTAAGATCAAAAAGTGAGAGGGAATAAGATGAAGCAATAGGTGGCACAGTCAGTGTTTACAAGGAAAAAGATTGAATACATGACACATAATTTATAAGATTATTTTATACTATTCATGCAAAGAGTCAAGTGCAAGAGTGTGGGAGATCTGTCCATGCACTAGAGACCCAAAGAATCCAGCTAAGGGCCTGGATCCCATGGCAATGTCCTGCACAAGTCCATCTGAAGACCTAGAACTTTTGGCATTGTCCCCCATGAGTCCAGCTGGAGGCCTACAGCCCACAACAGTGCCTCACGCAAGTTTGCATCAAGGACCTATGCAGGGAAGGCCCAAAGGTCAGTAGTAGAAGCTAGAAAGTTTGTGCCAGTGGGATGAAGGATCTGTGCCAGCAGGCTGAGGGATCTGCCGTGAAGCTAGAAAGCAATGCTTATGGTGAGGACCAGAGCTCCCCTGAAGAGAACCACAGCAATCCTCAGCAACATCGAGGACCTAAGCTCTTCTGACAATAACAGCTAGGTTCATATCAGGCAAATCAGTGGGACAAGCTTCTCCAGGAGAATCAACAGTGCCTCATGTTCCTCTCCAGTTCTCTTTTTATGCTGTTGGCAACAATTCTTGGGCGGGCCTTCCGAGTACAGCCAGCACCATACTGATTCAGTTCAGCTGGGTGTTACAAGCTATCCTTTAGTTAAGCCACTATGGAAAAGTCTAATCTTGCTTCATTCTTCCCTGCCATCTTTCCCTCCTTCTCTTCCCTGTGAAAAAGAAAGCGGACCCCTACTTCTGGGGGTCAGTATCTGCATATTCTTTTTATTTATCTGAGCCAAAGAGCCAAGGCAGTAGCAATTTATGCCCTCAGTTGGAGGAACTTTAGAGAAGCCTCTTGTCCTTAAAGGAAAGCATCTGATTTTAAAGTTGCATTTTGCCCTGACTGCTACATGCAATTTTTACATTCATCAAATCTGCATTCTTTCCTTCAAATTCATCCACATCTCCCCACGTAAATCAAAGGATGACAAACGTGTGGTGTGAAATTGTCATGGGTGGAGGTGGCTAGAAGCAGAGATTGTGGCAATTATTATTAAGAGGGAGCCCTATAAGGTACAAGGAAGTCCTGCAAGCGGAGGAGGTAGGAGAGGAAAGTTAAACAAAGCTGTCTCAGGTGGAGTTGTGCTTTAGTCTAAACCCATGGGGTCCTTTTCAGCATGAATTGAACCAAAGAGTTGTAAATACAGTTTTCTGAAATACAATTTCTTCACATATAAGGAAACTATAGCTTTGTATTCATAGTATTTATTTTTCTTAGACTGGAAGAAATGGGAATCTTAACCACTTTCAATATGGCTATAAATAGAGCAGCAGCATCTGTTACACCTGAAAGATTTTTTAAAACAATATTTCCTTTAGTAACGAGTCACAGCAGTACCATCTTGTACATGACAATGCTTTCCACAGTTATGATTATCTACAATCAACTGTATTTCAAAAATATTCAATGGAAAGCTCAAGAAATAAGCAGTTCCTGAGTTTTAAGTCATGTGCCATTCTAAGTAGTGTGATGAAATCTGGTGCTGTGCCGTGCCCAGAATATAAATGACCACTATGTCCAGCATATCCACACTGCGCATCCGTTCATGAGTCACTTAGTAGCTTAGTGATCAGATCCATCCACACAGTTTCACAGTGCTTGTGTTCAAATAATTCTTACTTTGCTTAATAATATCCCCAATTCACAAGAATAGTGATGTAGCTCAGTATGATGGCACATACCTTTAATCCCAACACTCTGGAAGACTGAGGCAGTAAGATATCAAGTTCAAACCCAAGTTGGGCAACAGAGCAAGACCCGTTATCAAAATGTAAAAAAAATAAAGTTGTATAAAAAGAGCTGGGGATGTAGCCTAGTGCAAAGGCCCTGTGTTCAATCTCCACCACACACACACAGGCATGCACACATTCTAGAGATGTTGGCAATTTGTGTATGCCAAACAGAAACCATGAAGTTCTTCCCTTGAGTGAAAAGTCGAAAGTTCTTGATTTAAAAAGAATATCTAACCTATCTATCTGTCTGTCTATCAGTCTAGTCATTGCTAAGATCTATCGTAAATTGTTTGTTCTAATATCTTACTATGCCTAATTTATAAATTAAACGTTAGCACAGGTGTGTATCTACAGAAGAAATCATACCATACATAATGTCTGGTACTGTCATTCGTCTCAGGCATCCACCAGGGGTCTTAGAACATATTTTCTGTGAGTAAGAGGACTACTCATATTCCTGAAAACTTTACATATAACTTTACATTTCTTGCTGTGAATGATTTATTTCACTTCCCGTATGTGGCTGATGGACTCAAGGAAAACTGAAACGCAGTATGATTAACATGAAGACTGACCACCAGTTTAGTTTTTCTAGAAAAATGAGACCATTCATATTTTCCAGATAATTGAGCTAGCTAATAAACAGTGAGAACTAATGAAATAAACTCCACTGTTACGATGTTGTATGTCAGGTTTTATGAATCAAGCATACAGTGTATCATGTATATACTATTAATTATATGACGATATTAGTATGATTGGATGACACCCTCCTGGAGTTAGGATAGGGATTAGAAAACAATTATAGCTCCTTGTACTCCCAGATCCTCTTTATTGTATCCTTGTTCACATTTTATCCCTGACAGATGCCTGAGTACCACTGCCCAGTCCCTTAGGAAATCTCTCTAGCAACACGTGCAACAGGCATCAATAGAAAAAAACTGCAAGCTATTCTAGCCCTCTAATTAGACTCTCCAGTTTCATTGCTGGAAACGAAATCGAGGAAGATAAATTTGCCTGAATAAGCTGCCCTAGAAACATTACAATGTAATACATCCACAACTAAAGCCAGTATGTTCCTGAGAGTAGTATCAAACCTTTCTTGGCTGCATTTGAGTATCAGTTGAAGATGAGAATAACTTTGCTATTTGCTTCACATGCTTTTCCACATGTTTCAAAGGAGACACTTGCAGATAAATATACTCCAAGGCAGGCCTACTTGCTATACTTAATTATTTATACTCTAGAGGTAGACCTGGGTTCAAATACTGACTCTACCAATTAACAGCTCATCAAACTGCATCAGTGACCAGAGGTGATCCCTCTGGTTGATTTGGATTCCTGTTAAGTTGGAATGGTGCCATAGTTCCAAGTCTCTGCTGTTTTCCATGCAGCTTCTGGCCAGGAGTCCATCCTCAACTTCATTCATTAGAACAAATTTCTTCAGCTCCTTAGGCCTCTATGTTTTGTCAGAAAAACCAAAATAGAGGTTTAGCATTCCTAATTCCAATATCCAAAATCCTCCAAAATCTGGAAAGTTTTGAATTATGACATGAAATATGAGACTATCAGTGGAAAATTTCCTTCAATGGAACATTGTTTCATTCAAAAATTATTAAATATATTGTGTAAAATTTCCTTTAGGTTACGTGTATGTATATGGTGTATATTAAGCACAAATGAATTTTTCATTTAGACTTGATTTCCATCCCCATGATATCTCTCTCTATGTGTGCACACATTTCAAAATCTTAAAAAAAGTCTGAAACCTGAAATATTTCTAGTCCCAAGCATTTTGGAAAGAAATGCTCAACCTGTTATATGACCTACATAGATAATTTTACTACACATATATATATATAGTTTAATTATATATGTATAGGGTCTTAATACCTTATACATAATATGCATGCCATAATATTATAAAATGTTCTCCTTTTAGTTTCCAGCTGGTTTTAGAGTATTAAAGAATATTATTGGGGGCTGGGGATTTAGCTCAGCGGCAAAAGCGCCCGCCTGGCAAGCGCAAGGTCTTGAGTTCGGTTCCCGGTACCGGAGAAAAAGAATATTATTAATATTTTAGATTCATATAAGAGTACTATTGAGAAAGGAGCGGAAATTCTTAAGAACTTTTTCCTGAAAATTAAGGTGAAAAATAACTTTAATAAAACTCTTGTATTTAGAGTAAGACAGTCAATTGTCAATTATAAAGATTATCATTTCTATGACATAATAGTGGCTGAAGAAATATTGCTCTTTTACTTTATCTTAAACTAATCTTGTCTCCTTCATGATTCCTCATCCATTATATAAAAATTAATTATCATCTTGGTTTAAGCTTTTCACTTTAGGCACAATACCTTACAGGTAAGAACGTTCATTTTTTTATTCGAATTCCCTCTATTATTGCTTGTTAGAAATAATATGTTATTCAAGTGTACAGGGAAAGAGGGAGGCTTCCGAAATCTCCGTGCATGCACAGAGAAAGCACTGTCCTTGGGCATCGTGTCCCTTGGTTTCTGAGAGACTCTCCTTTGTTCTCAGTTGTTGATGAACGCACGTCTCCAAACCGCATCAGTGACCAGAGGTGATCCCTTTGCTTGATTTGGATTCCTGTTAAGTTGGAATGGTGCCGTAGCTCCAAGTCTCTGCTGTTTTCCATGCAGCTTCTGGCCAGTGGTCCATCCTCAACTTCATTCATTAGACCACCTAGTTCTGTCATTACAAGCAACAACAAGCCTGTTGGCAGCAGCCAACTAGAATTTCCTGTTTCTCTTCATATGAATGTGTGTGTTTATGTGTCTGTGTGTATGTATATGTGTATATATCCATCTATAACTATATTTGCATCAATATGTTACACTGTCTCATGAAGTTTATATGGTAAATTTTATTCTACTTCAACAAGGGTGCATTGAGAAATGCTCCAAAATAGAGAATATGTTTCACTTATTTTTTTACTTTCCAGAACCTCACCTGATGCCTGAAATAAGAATAAGCATTCGTATATTTTCTTCTTGACTGAAAAAATTTCTCCATTTTCACTGATACCGGTTTTATGACTATGAAACATCCATGTAGTATTACTATAAAAGCCCAAAGTATTGAAAAACCATGCCTGAATAGAAAAAAATACTGGGGCACATTTTAGGTTAGTTAATGCATTGTCAAATGTTCCCTGGATACCTTTTGATTGAACTTCAAAATCTATATTGTGAATTTCGTATTTGTACTCAATCTGTTCCTCAAGTAGTGAATATGAACCAAAATTCAAAGACCATAGTGAGACAAACACAGTCTCTTGTCTTTTATTCTCTCATTACTTTTACACAAAACTGAACATCTAAATGGCAGGTTGAAAAACAAGGAAAGGAAGGAGACACTGCTTGCAAATATTTACATGGAAAGGCCTTAAAGATTTATTTAATTTTACAAAAGAGAAAGTAAGAATGTCCTCCATTGAGAAAGGAGTGTATGGGAAAGAAACAAGTAATTCAGAGGTGGTTTGATATTTTGAGGTTAAACCAAAATGATGCCTTCATTGCAAGGAGTGGTTTGCCGTCTGTCGAAAGTGGTACACAGCCACTGACAATGACTGCATTCTCTCTGACTTCAGGTTAGCAGTGTTTTGCAGTGCTGTATTATTCAGAATGAAATAACTGTTGTCACTACTCTATAATTTGGCCATGAAATATCTGGTTACTTTCCGACAAAAGAAAATGTCTCACAATAAAGGGCTTTGTATGATTCTGCTCTGTCTTCCAGACGAGAAAAAAGACATATTTAAGAATTTATCTCTGTTCACATTGGGGAAGAAAGCAAGCTTTAAAATTTACTCCCCATTCCCTATCATAACTCTGGTCTGGCTTTCCATCAGGGGAAATGTTACCTTCAACATATATTGTGTATGAAATAGATAGTACCAAATACTTCAAATGGTCATCATCTTGAAGGATATAAAAATGAGGCATCTTCCCTACCCTGTTTAATTTACATGTAGAGGGAAAAGTCCCTTTGGATAAATTAGCACTTAGAGGATTTAGCAAAAGCAATTAGCAATGACAGACTTCCCTAACACACCTATTTGATGATCTTGCTATTATTTTGCCCAGTTACTTGAGATGCTACTCTGCTTTGGGTTACCATGGGCTCATTAAAATGTGAGACAGATTCTCTGGAAGAAAAAAACAGATTAATCTTGATTTACAGACAGTATGTCTTGCCTAATACCATTGCTTTTGATCAGTCATATCTTTTCTGGGGTTCTATATTTCTCTCACACACTCATTTGAGAAAACAAGGAAGTGAATTTAAATTTCAGTTGCTACGACCAAAGTTCTGTTGAACAGTCTCCTTAGAAGCAATTAGTGAGTATGATCCTAAAACTGAATACATAGGTGAATTTTTTAAAATGTACAAATTGTATTAAAGCTAGCTTTTATTATGAACAAGAATATAGAACAAAAGAAATGAACACAGAAGCATGTGGTGGCTACATTTAAAAGAAATAAATCCACTATCTTTTGTCCACAATTCCAATATGAAAAAGAGCTCCGAAAAAGCAAATATCTTCGTGATGACTCATTCAACACAACTTGGAATTTGTATTCCAAACTGACCTGAGTTACTGTGAGATAGTCATCTGCAGTTACTTCTTTTCCTGTGTCTGTTCATATGATGGGCTGCAGGAAAATTAATGTACTTTATCACAAGGATGTTGTTGACTTTGCACATTCAATATAGAATGAGATACTGTTAACTTATAAATCTGATATTCTGAATATTTCAACCAAAAATTTGAACATTGGAACAAATCTCTAATATACTCTCTTTTTTTTAGCTAAGTGAGATACTGTTCTGCCTTACAAATTTGTCTCATTGAAATGATATAGCCTCTTTTCGAGATAGACTTTTCTATGATCTTCAGATCAGATAATGAAACTGAGTATTATAAATAAGTTGTTTGTGGTCCATCTTGCAGTTATACATTGTTGCATAATAAACATCCCTGAGATGTGGTGTCCTCAAACAGTGCTCTATTATTAAAGCATACATTTGTGGTTTGACTCAGCTCAGCTGAATGGTTCTCCAATGGATGCTGCCAAATGGTAACTAGGGTTGGAATCACCTGTGTGCAAGTTGGCTACACATTTTTACCTCAAATGGAACACTTCAAGACTGGTCAGGCATCTGTCTCACCTCACCATGTGGCCTCTGTGTGCTAACATTATTTCTCCAACATGGCAACCTCAGCAAATCAGACCTCTTACATGGCATTTGGCATGCCTTACACCATGTGTTCCAGGAGACAAGAAGTACAGCCTGTCTGTATTAATGACTGGGGGCCTAAGTGAGCTCAGTGTCACTTCTACTTATTACTATGGACAGAGACATTAGGAGCTATCACCGAGAAATCTCCTAGACCCCAGCCCTCTAGTAGGAATGGAAGCTACTCAGACTATAAGTTGTATTAATCAGTTTCCATCACTGTAATAGAATACCTGAGGCAAATAACTCATAAATAGTTAAAGTTTATTTTGGCTCGTAGTTTGGAGGGTCCAATCTATGGTTAAATGTCTCCATGGATTTGGTCTCTGGTGAGGCAGCCAATTATGGCAGAAACACACTCACAATAAAAGAAAAAACTGCTTAACTCACCATCCAAAAAACAGAAAGAATGAGAGAATGAGGAAGAATGAGTCCCATAATTCCCTTCAAGGGCCTGTCACCAGCACACTAAAGACTTCTTGCAAGGTTCCTCCCAAAGATTCCATCATCTCCCAATATAATATCTGGGACTAAGCTTTTAACACAGACTTTTGGTAGACATTCAGCACACAAACAATATTTATCTGGGACTTGAAGTGAAGTCTACTTGATGTCAACATCTATTCACAATTGAGAAGCGCCTGTCTCTTCCCCATCACTTTCTCTGAATGGCACTTCCACCTTCCAGAGTTCTGCTGCTTAATATTCCATTTTTCTAACGTATGTTCCTGTAATCTACTCCTACCAGGCCAACCTTTAAGAAGGACAGTCCAACAATATAAAAATTGAGGCTTGTAGTATTTTTGAAGAGATGGGGTGGGATAAATTGTCCTCCTCTCATTTTATTCTAAGTTTAGTGGCAGTACTGAATCCCTGTTTTGATGGGAGATACCTAGATAATAACAAACGAGGAGAGATTCAAGGACAAATTAATGCCAGGATGGGCACTGGAAGAAAAAATGAAGATATTCTCAAGCTATGCAGTAAGCATCTTTACTTGTACCTCTACCTCCTCTCTACCTCAAAACTCTAATACATTTCCCTTACTCAAATACAATAAATCTCATGTTTCTTTTTGCAAACAGCTGTCCCACCTACTAATGCAGCCAGTGGCATGTATTATTTCCCATCTCTGTGGCAGAAATGAATGTATGAATCTCTGTATGCTGAAGGATATGCTCCCTAGACTTTGCACATGTGACCTGTATCTGGGTCTGCCCTCTATTGAGCTAAGAAAAGAGAAAAAGAAAATAGCTGAATCGTGTGGGTGATCCATGTTAGCTGGTAAGGTTTACACCTTGACAGTAATGACACCTTGAGTTGTTTTTGCCTTTGTTTAAGTGGGAGGGCTGGTCAACTTGCAGACAAACAGGGAAGGCCTTGAGAACTGCAGTTCTGTATTGATTTATGGAGGAAAATTCACAGTACTGTTCAGAAGCACTGATGTATTTGATGTCTCTTTAGGGTGAATTAGAACTTCACTGGGGTCTAATTAAGTAGCAGTCATGATTTTGTGCCCTGTCTTCATTTGGCTGAACCCATCGCATATGTCAAAATGGCATGGTTCCTTCTGGGGGTGTTGGGAGTGAGATTCACAGTAGGCAGCTGTGCTGCTAGAACCCAGCTGAGCAGTAGCACCATATTCGTTAGCCTCGCTCAGGGACATGGCGTGCTTGTCTTCCCTGCCCTTTGCCTTCCAACCTTCCTTTGTAGTTACTTACCATAGAAATATCGTGCCTTCCTATTTCCCTCTGTTCTTCCAATAACCAAGCAACTTTTGTTTTTTCTTGAAAAAATTCAGTTTTTTTTTTTTACTTTTGCTAGATTCTTTCTGTCAAATTTCAACTGAATTCTCCTTCCTACAAAACAGCATCACTTCCTACAACATTGCTAAATTCTGATTCATTAGTGCATTGTGTACATATCACATGCAGCTTTTTAGGGTTTAACCTTTTGGGTTGAGTGAAGTGCTATAATAGCTGAGCACATGTTTAATAGAGAATAACAGCTCTCATGGCCAAGAAATAGACAGGCCTGCTGCTTGTAGTTGCTTTGCTCTGAACATCAGCCAAGAATGTGTTGCCTTCCCAGTGATCACACTGATACACATTAATGTGGAAATACCTCTGGGACCTCTTCAACCAGTTACCTCATTTTATCTTCAGATCTGCAATGTCATTTTAAGGCTATACCCCAAACCTCCTGATTTCTCCCAGTTCAGCAAACTTTCTGCAGTGCTCTATTCTATTCTCAATTCTACGCTTTGCCCCGTAGGAAACCCTGAGTGCTTTATTTTGTTCTACACTTACAGATTCCTGTGACTTACACTCTTGTGACCTCAAAACTAATTTTATTTTATTTTATTTTATTTTTTAGTCTTTTTGAGACAAGGTCAAGCTATCCAGTTCAGGCTGGCCTTGAGCTCACTTTGTAGCCCAGGCTGGTCTCAAACTCTCAACAATCCTCCTGCCTCAGCCTCCCAAGCGCTGCAATTACAGGCTTGTGCCACCACGCCCGGCCTTCAAAACTAATTTTAATTTTCTAGGTCTTCTTTAAAGAATGAATACATCATTCATGATGTATGAATGAACACATGATTAAGAAAGCTTTCCTTGATTTCAGTTCATTCGCTACCAACACGTACATTACTGCTCATGCATAAGTTCTTACAGTAAAACTAGTATCTTTCTCAACTTGGGAGCTGGAGAATCAGTCTTCCACAGGCTCTTAGCATGCTTGAGAAACATTCAGATAAACATCAAGACTTAATTTTCCTGGAGCTATAATCTATGTAGAGGGAAAAGACTGAGGAAGGAGCCTGGGAAAGTCTGGGAAGGAACTTCCTCAAAAGGTCTTAAAGTAGAAGCTGGATACATTGAAAGTGGGACATAAATCCACTGTACTCCAATAAAAAAGCAACCCCATCCTCCTAGTCCTTTAGTCAGCTAATAAATCACAAAATCAGACATATACAGCGTTGACTCAAGGCCATTGAATTTTGTTTTCTTTTAGTTTTCTAAATGTTAGTGGTGTGTGCTTCAAAAATTTGGATGTTTACTGTCTTCGAAAGGACTGCCTCACTTAGAGGAAAAAGGAACAAGAAAGGGCCAAACTAAGGCTTAAATAACAAGACCCAGTGATGCAGTAGTACTGTGTACTGGAAGGACAGGTCTTCCTTAGAAGTAACTCACGAGAAGATTTTGTGAATTTTCTTGGTTTTTCCTTCACTGGTCACCTACCCTGACACATATACTTCTTTTATAATAGACAAAAGCAGAGAAAATAAGATAAACAATTTATCAGACTATAGCTTTACTTGTTTTCAGTTTTTATCTCATAATTTGCTAGTGGTATAATGGTGAAGCTACATTTGTTAATTTAGAAGACCTTTCAAAATGTGACCTTTGGATCGTTACAAGATCAAGGCCAGCCTGAGCTACAAAGTGAGCTCAAGGCCAGCCTGCACTGCATAGGGACACCCTATCTCAAAAAGACAAATATATACCTTAACTCAAACTGATAAAACCCACCTGTGACAAACCTACTGCAAACATCATACTAAATGGGAAAAATAACTGAAAGCTTTCTCTCTAAAATCAGGAACAAGTCTAGGATGTCCATGCTTGTCACTTCTGTGCAACATAATACTCAAAATTTTGGCCTGAGCAATCAGGCAAGAAGAAATCAGGCAAGAGTTACAAATGGAAAAAGAAGAAGTCAAACTACATTTATATTCTGATGATATGGTCCTTTACATGAAAGACCAAAGAAACTCCAGAGGTTTCTTATAACTAATAAATTCAGTAATATGTCAGAATGAAAAATTAATACACAAAATTAAGAGCATTCCTATACACCAGAAAATGTATCCACTATGAAAGCAATCAGGAAAAAATCCATTCGTGGAAATTTCAAAAAAAAATTAAGCTTCTAGGAATTAACCTAACCAAGGAAGTGAGAGATCTCTATAATTAAAACTGCAGTGTTCTGAAGTAATGATTGAAGAGGACATTAGAAAATAGAGAGATGGCCCCTGTTCCTGGATGAGCAGAACCACTATTGTAAAAATGGTCATATTACCAAAATGATATGTAGATTGAATGAAATTATAATCAAAACAATGATGGCAATTTTCAAAGAGCTAGTAAAAACATTTAAAAATTTATATAGAACCAGAAGAGATCCAGAATAGCCAACCTGAGCAAAATTAACTACGCAAAAGACATTACAATACCAGATTTCAAGTTATATTACAAAGCTGTGGTAATAAAAACTACATAACATTAGTGCAAAATAAACATGTAGACCAGTGGCACAGAATTAAGGATGCAGAAACAATCCCATGCACATTCAGCCATCCAGACTTTTTTTTTTTGGGTACTGGGAATCGAACTCAGGACCTTGCACTTGCCAGGTAAGGCATTTGTACTGCTGAACTATCTCCCCAGCCCAAGCCATCTAGATTTTGACAAAGGGTCAGGAACATACACTGAAGAAAAGATAGCCTTTCAAATAAATGCTGATGAGGAAACTTGTTATCTAGGTCCAGAAGAATGAATCTAGAGAAATATTTTGCTCATAATAATTTTATTCAAATTGTAGTAGAATTAAATCGAAAAAGAAAAGACAAATATAAAAAGGGGAAAACAAAACTTGTTGAAAGATAAAAACAGGTAAAACACTTGAAGACATAGGCCTAGGCAAGGTATTTGTGAACAAAACCTCAATTGCACAAGAAATAATGTGAAGAATGAACAAAATGTATCCTATTAAAAAGCTTCGGCACAACAAAGAAACAAATAACAGAGTGAAGAGACAATCTACAGAATGGAAAATATTTGGCCAGCTTTGCCTCCGAAAGAGACTAATGTCTGGAATACATAAAGAAACCAAAAAAGCTTAAGCCCAAAATAAGACTCAAAAGTTAGCCATTAAAATGAATGGACACTGCTTAAAACAGGAACTACAAATGGCCAAAAGTACATGAAAAAATATTCATCATATTTGGCGATTAGAGAAATGGAAATCAAAATAATGTTGAGACTGCATCTTACTACAGTAAGAATGGCTACCATCAAGTACTCAAAAAACGACATACGATGGTGAGGTTATTGAGAAAAAGAACACTTCTACACTGTTGGAGGGAATCGGGATCACTATGAAGATTCCTCAAAAAAATAAAACAGAAAAAATTTAGAAATTTCATTTGACCCAGCTAAGCCTCTTCTGAGTAGCTTTCTGAAAGAGTTAGTCTTCATATTACAGTAATACATATATACCCATGTTTATCTAAGCATAATTCACAATAACTAAATAATGAAACCTGCCTTTAAGCCCTTTAACAAATGAATGGCTAAAGTAAATTTGATATATATCGTATGTATCACGTATATATGATATATGATATATACCTATATCCAGAAAAAACGACAAATTTGAATGATTTGTAAGATAACAGATAGACTTTGAGGCTATAATACTGAGTGAAATAAGTCAAGCACAGAAAGATAAATATTGCCTGTTTTTATTATATGATTATCCCCAAATAGAAATAATTTAAAAAGCAAAGTAAAAGATAGATGATAGGAAACAGAGAGGGAATCTTTGTGGACGTTAGAAGGGAATCTGAAGAAGTGGGGAGAGAGCAATTGGGGGAAGTAGAGTAAAAACAATCAAGGTGCAATATGTATATTTCCCTGTATGAATGTAATTATTATGCATCACAAAGGTGTTCTAATAATAAGGAATAAAAATATATTAAGATATAACTTTAATCTTCTTCTTAAGCATCAACTCATGGCACCTCCCTTTGATTCACCTCTTCTGAGCCCTAACTCCAGCAAATAAACAAAATGGGTGTGGACTTTCAGCAAACAGCGCACGTTCTTTCCTTAAGTGTAATGTATATCTCCTTTGCTCCTACTGATGCATTGTTACTTGCCTTATAAGGTCCAGATGACTTGTTTCTCCTTCTATAAGAGTCTTGTCTAGGATGTTATCCTGTCTTTCTCATATGTCTTCTTTATAAAGCTACTTTGGAGAGTGTCTCCCCAGCTGATCTCAGGCCCAAAGCAGTTTCATTTCTCCAGTACTATCTGTGCGTATTTCTCTTGCCATAGTTTAAGAGTGACACCTGGCAGCTTTTCCCTTTCATAATGGTTGCCAGCACCTTCAGAACCAAAGTTGTAGCCTGTCTATAACCACGAGTATGATTTTTCCCAACTACATCCCAGGTTATGTTTCCCTGTCAGATTTTTCATTTTCTTTTTCTCTTTCTTCTACTTTAAATGTTGAGTTTTTTTTCTTTTATGTGACTTCACAGAACTCTTTTGTGGGATAAAGTGGCTAGGGAAAGCAGGAAAGAAAGAGAAAGCAAGGGAAGGCAGGGAAGAAAATGCAAACTGAAAAGCTACTTTCTTTACAGTTCTGTTACCTGGAGGAATGAATCACTTTCCCTTTGAACTTTCCCAATACATTGAAGCAGCCTCTATTACAACACTTATATCACTGTATGACAATTCTTTACTTTCTTAGACTTTTTGTTTTACTCCTTCTTAACAGCCAATTCCTTAAAAACAAAGGCTATTTCTTACTTCTGTTTGTCTTCTGAGCTTCTGACTCAGTTCCTAGCTCAAGTAAATATATGTTTATTGAGTACAGAGTAGCTGAAATGTAGTTCCAGACATTTCTACCAATTAGTTGACTATCAATTGAGTTAACTAATTGGAGTTCTGTTCAAGATTTGGATTCATTGTCTCAGGCTTCTGACCTTCAGAATCTTATGTGTGACTACTCATAGTCGTATTTTTTATTGTGAATGACTCCAACTGACTTTCAGCAAATAACCTGCAGCTTTGCTTAATACAAATCAGATCCTAAAAAATATAATTAAAAATCTCTCCATGAAATAGGATAGGATCCCATTGGGGCATCACAAAACACAATTATACCTTCATTGCAAATACTCTTTCTGAGCAAATCCGTTTGTGACTATTAAAGTCTGACAATCCTTTCTCAAAGTTGGTATCATCTAATATATAACACCCTATGCCAAGTGAGAATTAAGAAGTGATTGTCTTATTTCTATCCCAGCTTATTTCTCTAAGCATAAGCATCAACATTTATATATACCAGGAATTTATTTGTTTTTAATAGCAAATCAGTTACACTGGTATAATAGGTAATTATATCTACCCTGTTTGAGAGGTGATTAAATTCTACAACATGTATTTAGTAAAAGCATCTCAATGAACAATAGGCAGATTCAAATTTCCTTTGTGTGCAAGCTGATATGGGTCTGTCCACTAGAAAGTTTCTTCACTTCACATGTTCAAGGTCATTCTGGGGCCATTGTCAGCAATAAAATTTGAAACACTGGAATATAAATAAAATCGTCTAAAGAAATTTTTTCTCTATTTCTTTCTCAATTGGGGAAGGAATAAGCAATGGAAGAAATAAGAGTGCTGTTAATTGGAACATGGAGAATCTTACACAATTTTAAACGTGAGAAAAGAACTCAATGTCTTCAGATAGTTATGGATGCATTATCATTTAAACGAAGGGACAAGCAGAAGTGATTTAGTCTGTAACACAGATGTGTGTTTCATACACATGCATTCACACTTAAACATGTGCACTGGAGGGTCAGAGTTGCCCCTGGTTAAACTATAATATCACAGCAGTCACCAATCATGGCCAGACACTAGGGCAGAGTACAAGAAAAAATGACCCACTAAACTAGCTGCAGGTCTTCAACGTGTCAGCAAACTGTCTTGCAGTTTTTCATGAAAGAAGAGGAAAATGAATCAATATCTGCAGCGCATCAACTCACAAGCTAATATCGTCGAGAATTCCAAATCTTTCTAAAGATGCATAGCTTCCTTGGTCAGGCACCTCATTAGTGACTCAACCACTTAAAAATATCTCCCTTTAAATTATGTCCAATCTTCTCAAAATCAGAAGGGTTTCACATTTTCAAAAAAGCACAAACTAGTCCTCTTCTTTATTTGCCTTCTTCCTAAGTTTCAGCACCATCAAATGCGGGAGGCTTGAATAGAGGAAATAATGGTGTACAAAGAGGCAGCCTGAAGTTGTTAGAAGAAAGGTGACCTTCCTCCCCTGAGCACCGAAGGGGAAAGCACCTGTCTGGAACTCTTCAGAAGGAGCACCCTCTGGGTTGCATCCTTGCTTTCTCTTTTTGCTCCACATTCATTAAATTTGAATGATTCTTCTAAATTGAGTACTTTTTCTAAGTCATCTCTATTCCCTTTCTATTATAGTTGCAGCAAATTATCAAAAATACCATGATTTACAATACTTCTAATCTATTATGTTGTAACCCTGAATATCAAAATTCTGAAATAGAACTCCCTGGGCTAAAATGAAATTGTCAGCTGAACTGTGTTCCTTTCTGAAGGCTTCAGTAGAGAATTTGTTTCCTGGCCTTTTTTGGATCCTAGAGACTGCCCACACTGTTTGTCTCTGGCCCTTTTCCTCCATCTTTAAAGCCAATAATGCTTCCTTGAATCTTTTTCAAGTCGCATCTTCCTGAAGCTCATTCTTCTTCCTGTTTCTTTTCTCGTAATGACTCCCTTCCAGATAATCAGGTGTAGTCTCCCTATTTCAAGGTCAGCAGATCCTGTCCTTCAGTTCCCACTGCCGCCTCAATTATCCCTTGCCATGGAACATAGTTAATTCATAGATTCTGCAGATCAGGAAATGGGCATTTTAAGGAATTTTTTATTTTACTTAGCAGAACATCCTTTTGAAAGCCTTGGCTTCTCCTCAAAGGTACTGGTGTCAGTGTAAGAGCAACATTTCACTTCCCCCTTATTTGTTTCTTTAATTGGTATCCTTCACTTATTCAGTCTGAAGTAACAGTAGACAGCAACATTTCAGGAGGCTACACAGCTGCTGCCATCAGGAGCTCTGCAGACCTAAGCTAAACAGGACAAAAAGCCTGAGATTTTGTCCCCTCGAGTCTGAGAACAAAATCAGTGTTCTTATTTGTAGTTCCACAAAGATGCATTCGTTGTCTCGTCAATATTTTATGTGAGCAACTGTTAAAAGCATTGTTGTTTACATATAGACCCCTAATGGAAAATTAGTTCTGAGAAGCAGACAGCAAACAGATGGGCCTCCGACCAGATGTGTTACTGAAACAAAACAAACAAACAAACCAAACCAAACAGGTTTGAACTACAAAGACATAGCAGAGAGTGTAGGGCTGTAAATTCTGGCTGAAAGGTTAAACTGTCACATATGTGGCAGTCAAGCCACAAAACCCATGAACCTGTCACCTGGTTGGCTCTATGTGGTTCCTGAAGCTGAAATAAAGAACTTATTTAACCCACCCTTTTGTAGCAGGTTTGCTGGCTACCATTGTAGAAAAAGACTTTGCATGTTAGTAAGAGGCATGGAAAAGATTTATTAGACAGGGATTTCGGACACACTCATGCATAAAGTGTGGGTACTCAGAAATGAGACATATTAAAGTTCGTAGTTGGGAAAATGTATCCTCTTTAAGGAGTGGAAAGCCCAGGTAAAGGTGATCCACTCCCGAACATTGTACAAGCATGGTCAGCTCCCCCGACTTAGGAATAGGTAATGTAAGCATTCTTTGGGTTTACGCAGTCTGCTATTTTATCTTAGCACCAAGGCAATTTGTGGCTTTTCAGTATTCCTAAAGAATTTCGGGTGTAATGGGTCGGATAGTGTAGGATCCTGAATTTAACCAAAGGAATACTAATATGGATCACATTGGGTAATTTTGGCTGTGCCTTGGAAGTTTGTGTCTTCTTGAAAGTACAATTTTTAGCTTTGATTTCCTTATATCATTTCTATCTATCTTTTCTTTATTTGTTATCCTACCTCTAAATCAGAGGGAGTACATCCTTACAGTTACTCAAGATAATTTGTTGGGGTGTGGGAAGAAATTGTAAGAATTTCATAACTACATCTCTATTTTAAGTAGGACCTTAAGCTTTACAAGTATTTAAAATAGAGTTTGACCCTACCATGCTCATTTGCTTTTTATTTCAACCACTAGTGTACCATACATGAGTAAAAGAATTTTTCTCAGAAAGAGTCCAACCTCACAGAGGAGATGACTGAAATAATTTCAATCAATATGCTATCATTTTAGTGTGACTAATTGCAATAATCATGAAACCACAAAGTAGACTATTATATTATCTAGTTTTAACTAACACTCACAAAACTGGACCAGTGGTTTAAAAATAGGGAAGAGTGTGGGTGTGGTGCTGCATACCTCTAATCCCAGCACTCGGGAGGCTGAGGAAGGAGGACTGCAGCAAGTTCCTGGTCAGCCTGAATTACATAGTGTCTCAAAAAATAATAAATAAATAAATAAAGGCAACTGTCTTAAAGATTCCTGTAAGAACTATCTACAAAGATACTACTTACAAGATGAGCATAGATAAATGCCAAGCAAATAGAACAAGTGACATTTCACCAAGCTCTAGTACAGCCTCTTCAGTCAGAAAAATCATTAATCTGATTAGATCTGACCCACTCCATTTTGAGCACAAAATATTTTTGTATTTTAAATGAAAAGAATAAAAATGCAATCACTTTACATTAATACTTCATCTTTCTCTGTTTAAATTTCTCCTTAGTATATATTTTATAGTGTATGTAACATGTTGGCACACTAGTCCATGCCAGAATGTTATTTTTATAGATATTTTACTTTTATTGGTACATGTTTGCAGTTTACAATGATTACACACCTCATAGGAAGTTCATACATATACATAACACCTCTTAATTATCTTTATCCCTTTCCCAACCCTTCCCTCCTTCCATCTTCTTGGTCCTCTTCCTTTTGTAAAGGATCTATCTCCCTATTCTGAGAGGTACATATATATTCTATGGATATGTGTTCACATTTGTTTTATGGATAATGGTGCATGATCAATATACTTTATAGACTTTTGCTGTAGAGAACAGAGCTTTCAGATAAAGGCATCAGACTCTGAAGGAAAGATTTGGTATGGAAAAATGTTAGAAAAAGGATGTGAGGCAGGGTCCTTGTGTAGGTCATAGGATATACTACACTAAGTCATGACCTTCCCCGACAGGACACTGACAGGAGCCTATGTCATCACACTGACCTTTGTGTAGTACTTCCGTCCTGTAACAGGGTCTATGACTTACTTGGTAAAGCAAAGACATAAGAGTTCCAGCAACAAATTTTAAATATCTGCTTTGTTGGGAAAATGCTTAGAAAATGAATTTTTGAAAAGGTTACGACAAAATACACTTTTCCTATGATTCAGAAGCATGAAGCATATCAGAAACACATTTGTTTAGACATTATCACATCAAATACTCAGTTTTTACGAGAAGCGATTTAATTAGCAACTTAGCTGCCGCTCGCATACAGTGAGTTCATCTACTAGAGAACCTCTTTACTGATCAAAATGATCTTACATTCAGTTATACTTTTGTCAATGTTTAACGAATGTGAAACAATATGCATTATATGGCAAATGGTTAGAGAATTGCTGCTACAGGATGCTTCCTCCTGTGAAGGCTGACTGTTTCATGGCATAGGAGATTTTCATAACTTCTGTTCTAGCATAATACAGAAACATCCACTAGAATGTTATCTTTAAGATCACAGAAACTAAGATATTTAAATTTCAAAGTGAGTATTAGCCATTTTCTGTTCATTTTCATCGTACTTCCAGGCAAACCCTCTGATGCCGCCATCATTTGTTAAAGTTTCTCTTTCTTCCAGGCTACTTTGGGAATTAATTCCAGGTCACAGAGAGAAAAAAAACAAGTTTCCCCTTTCTCTCACTACAAGCTCACCTTCCCAGACAAGAATTTTTATCTACATTAAATAGATTCACTGACCCAAGACTGGTAACCTAACCACAGCAGCAGATTCTTCAGAGTTCAGCGAAGCACAGAAAAGTCCCATAATGCCTGATTAAAGCCATCAGTAAAGTCTGGGATAATTCTAAAAGATTCCACCCTACAAGGCAGAATTGCCCTACCAGCCAGTCTTATAGGTCTGTATCATTTCAGGATCATGAATAACTTCCCTTTATTTCTAGCTCCCAATGCAAAGGATCATGGGAATTTGAGCAGGACTCACCTGGAGAATTGTTTCATTACATCTTCCAGGACAGGAAGATAAATTCCTCACCCAAGTAGTGAGCCCTGGCCAAAACTTACTTAGGAGTATACACCAAAAGATACCATATAAGTACAGTATTACTTCCGTTCTGGAATGCTTCTGTTTGAGAGGAGAAGCGGTCTGCAAAATTTTGCTTTGGATCATGAACTCCACATTGGGTGGCAAACACTATTGTGTTCATCTTATCCAGAATCCTGGAACCAATTTGTAAAACAAAGTACCACTGTCTTGCTTTAGGGATGTTTTGAATTGGACTGTAGAAATAGACAATCTAATAGGAATGATAACCGCCAAGCTGAACATTAATGTGGTTCTCCTATTATCTCATTTCATACTCGCATATGAGAGAAATCCAATTAGGTGATATTTCCCTACTTTATAGACCAGAGAAGGACATTTCTGAAAGGTTAATTGCTGTGCTGACAGGCACATAGTAAAGTGCCTGGCTCAATTCAATATCTAGTTCCATATTCCTTTTTATATCTTCTACATTATGTTGTTCCTTCTAAGTGGATTATTAGGTAGATAATGTTATTTGTTCTAGCCAAATAACGATAATAGATCATATGTTCAGGATGCTGAAATTTATCTCAATTTTGTTGTCATCTATAACTGAAAATGTTCAGAACTTTTTGATAATCACGATTTTTGGAAAAACAAAAATTTTTCATACACATTATTTCTTCAGTATTGTTAAATTAAATATAGCCCCTTTTGGTTATGGCAGTCTTTGGAATTGATTCTGTGGATAGAAGCATTTAAATTTCTTTTTGTTTTCTCCAACAATTACCTGGAAATATTTGGGTAACACATCAGGTTCTTTTAATGTGATCACTTCATAAGTAGTAATAAAAACTGACCATAGTTATATGAATATTTAGTTGTTAAAATAATGCAAGTATTTGCTTTTAAGTCATCCACTCATAGCTGTTTGGTCAAGCCTTAATAAAGTTCCAAGCATTCTCACATCCATTGATTAAGAAATAACATGTTACAAATTCAGAGTCCTTTTCTCTTAGTCAATTGTAAATACTACTTTTCTCTTAAAACATTTTTGTCAGTTTGAAGCACCATAGGTCAGATCATGCTCTCTGCCCCGGTTTCTCTTTACAAATTAAAAGTCCAAGGTAATACAATAAATATTTTACCTTTGAGATTTGACAGAACCTCACAATATACTCTTTCATTTGTATAAAATTTGCTTTTAAATCAGGTTCTGTGACCAAACAATTCCGCAGAAATTTACTTCTTCAGCCCTCATATTCTAGTAGAAATATCCAATTGAATGTCTCACTGAACCCTCCAGTTCAACTTGTATAAAACCAAACTCATTATCTTTCCCCCAAAGTTGAAGTGCTTCCAGAACAATCTTTTTCAATCTCCAATTCATCATCCTACTAGTTCCTTAGGGTTGAACTTTTGTCATCCTTATGTCTTTTCTTTTTCTCTTCTCTGTTGCCTATATTCTAGAAATTATGCTGAGTTTATACTGTTCTGCTTCCGTTGCTAGCATGTTACCTTCTGCTGTGACTACAATGTGTGCTTTAACTAGTCTCCCTTCCCAGATCTTTTCTTCCTTCCATCTGTCTTCCAAACTACTCTAAGGTTGCTCTCTCTAACTCTACATTTTGCATATCCCTTCACCCTCCCTCCAAAGCATGCATTTATTCTAAAGTTAAACTCAAAACACCATGTAAAAGTTCTTTCGTTCAGGTTCAAAACCACTACTCTTGCAAAGCTCCCCAGATTGGTAAGTAAATCAAATTTCACAACAGCGTATTATTTTCATTTCCATGTGCTTCTTCAGTTATGACTTCTCCATTAATATCACCTAGGTTGTGTTTTCACTGATGAATAACCTTAGCTCCCTAGTAGTTCCAATACTTTCTTGGGGAAAATAAACATATAGAAATAGTTTAAAGAAACAGAAAATACTAGGAATTAGCATTAGTAGTGTCTTATTTTGCAATTGTATCGTCTTTTGATTGCCATGAGGGATCTTTTTTTTTTTTTTTTTTT
>NW_004955531.1:1254057-1287136 GCF_000276665.1 Chinchilla lanigera | reverse complement strand
TCTTAGTGATGTCTAGTGGGCCCTCTCATGTTGTGGGCCAGCACTATCTCTGTTTTTGCGTCCTGGCCTCCGGGATTGGGTGCGGCCTACCTGGCTCTGTGTGCGCTTTTCGGCTGGGAATCGCGGTGGTATGAGTCCGGCCCACACTCGGACCCAGGAGTCCTGCCGCTCCCGGAGAACTGGCTGCCTGGGCGCAAGGCGCGGGGGGCTGGGGGAGCCTGCTCGGCCGGCTCCCGCCATGAGGGATCTTTGTAGCTACACTTATATGAACAATCATTTTAAAAATTTTTAATTTAAAAGTGATGTATAAATCCAACTAGCATTGGCAGTCCAGTAGATTCTCTAGAGGAGCACACGCTATCCATATGCACTTCATTTTAACCCACAACTGGTAGGTTTATATCAATAACTTTTTCCACCTAGCTGTTATAAAACTAAAGCAGAGATCTAAGGTCTGGCTTCTGATTCTCACAAGTGAGACATTTTTAACTAGAAATGACTTTCTCTGCCCTTTGTTGGGACAGTTTGCAACCTTTGATTCAAGAAGAAAGCTCTATGTCTTTTTGTTGACCTAATACAACTTTTTAATTAGCATAACATTGTACTATTTCAGCCATCTTACAGAACTGGCTTCATTCTTCTGGAATCATTTTACTTTTCTTAGGGTGACTGATAGATAAACTATTTAATGTACTTATGTACTGGTCCTCATGTATGATTATGCAACCAGTAGGAAAACTAGTCTCTACAAAAGCTATGTAAATTTTTTCTTGGAGGAAGAAGAAAAGCATTTGCTGAGAAGATGAAATGGTAGCCCTGATAATTCTACTTGATATGTCTTAAACAAATTATAATACAAACTCTTCAACATGAAGTTTTAATGATTAGCAGAAATTAAACATGAATATAGGTAAATAAGTACTGAATTTCTTTTTAAGTACTTAACCTGTAAACTTACGAGAATCATATTAGTTGGCAGAATCAGTGGACAAACTATGACACAAATGAATTCAAGGTCAGTTGGATTTTACATGAGGCTAAAGGAAAACTGAGCTATGACTATAGCTGGTACTCATAAATCCAGTCTGGTGACTCTTTTGTGCTGAAAGGTAGATGATGACTAAAATACTGATTACTCAAAAGTCTCTTCAATGTAAAAATGTATGTCTTATGAAAGTTAGGTTTGGTGTAACCGTTTTCTATAAAACAGACCACAACAAAATATTCAGAATCATGCTATGAACCAATGAAACACAGGTTTATTCAGCATTGCAATCAGAAGTCATCTAAATAAAAACAGACATTTTTAAACTTTGTTTATTAATGATAGTAAACATTTAGTTATTACGCTTCACTTAGGAAAGTTCAGTCTAGGTTAATAAAATATGAAGGTAACCTGCATATTCCCTCTCTTCCCTTGGATTTGATGAGAAAAGTGGTTGTGTAATGGAGAAAATTTAGATGTCTTTGAGAATCTCAGATTACATTCCAGCTCTTGTTTGTTCTTTCTTAGGTGTGTGACCTTAAGCAAATCAACTAATCTCTCTTAATCTTTTTCCTCATCTGAAAGTGTAGAAAATGGTATGTTATAAAAGATCATTATATAAATATATGTATATATGTTGTGTATAAATAACTCATATGTAATATAACATTTACAGAAATATGACATAATACTATTCTTACATGACTTGCATATTAGATATTGATAGAATATACTTATGTTGTAATAAATACATGTATATTAGCTTAAATTTATATATGGGTGTGTGTACATGCTTTGTGATGTATGTGAAGTCAGAGAAAAGTACTCCAAATATTGTGTACTGAGAACTTTACAACTAAAAACTTCTTAATATTCTTAGACTATGGGCAAATTCAATGCTGTTGTCTTCTAATGCAATTTATATTTTAAAAAGTGATGGATGAGGTAATCTCTATTTTTCTTTTAAACATTGTTTACAAAATCTGGCTTTTGAATTGTCATATTAGGTAAGTGTTAATTTTCCACGGAAAGAGATTGCCAAGAAGCACACACATGCAAATAGTGCACCAAGGAGGGTAGAGCTCATGCTTAAATTCTTTTTCTGGAAGGTAATAGAGCTTTTTCTCATTACTACAAATGCATGAATGAATGAACAACATCACAAGCACAGACGTTCTGTACATTCCTTCATCAAAAAGACCCACTGTTGCCTCAGTACATTTTTTAAATTCAGCATCATTGATTTTTGCAACAATTGAGTTTGTTTGCAATAAGCTGAACCAGAACATAACCTTCCACTAATTAGAAAAAATGTATGAGGAGTAGCTTAAGGAAGCAATAGCATACCTTGTATGTTTTTTAGTGCAAACTCAAGGTGATGTTTTGTTTGATTGCTATTGTTTCTTTTCCCCTTGTGATGGGGTTAAGTCCAATGCAAAAAATGTCAGAAAGTCTTTTAAATAATTTGTGCCTATTCTGGATAGAAAATGACCCAAGGTCAGCTCTGAATGGGTGCAAAACTAGAAGGCATCTTAACATACCCATCTCTGCCATTAATCACTGTGTATATTTCTAAGCCTTTGTCATTATTTACAATTATTTTTATACTCTAGTACATGTTGAAAGTGAACACCTTAATTATCTTTTCTGTTTTAGCAAAAGAATCAAAAATATCTACTTGACTAACATTCATATATTGCTATTATCATTACAAAACCATGTTGAACTGAGAAACTGTAAAAGAAGTACATATGTGATTCATTGTTTTGTTTTTCACCATTTCTAGTCAGAGTGATTGAATTGGCCCATGCAGATTTCTTTAGCTCAGCAAAGCTCAATCATGTAAGCAATTTCAATTATATTATAAATGTTAGCTGCTCTACTTCAGCATATTCACAGTGATTAAAAATCACTCATTTTTCTTACATTTTGAAATTGGACAGTAGTCCCTGAATAAAATAGCTTATAGTAAAAATAAACTAAAAATGATCACAACCATGGTTATGGAGGTGCAAACAAGTGTAACAGAATAAAGGTAATATGTACTCTGGAATTATGGACTACGGATCAAGATGTCTGTTGAGATACAAATCAGGTGTTTGGAAAACCTCTAGGAGTAAAATGAAGCCAGAAATAATCATATCAGTATTACCATGACATGCTATTCTGGTTCTTATGTCAAAATCAAAATGAGAGAATCATGACTACAGTGTTCACATGAAGGAGACTAGATAACATAGAATTCATTTCCTTTTGAAGACCTTACTAGCATAGGGCAAGTATTTGGAGGTGCGCTCTTAGCTGAACAAAACTTCTAGGGATAAATACGTTGCCATCATTAAGCAACCCAGATGCTAACAGCTAAGAATAAATGAATTCCTCTGTTATGGTTTGGATCTAAAATTTCTCCCAAAGACAATTGATAGGCTTTACGGAAGTGATTAGATCGTGAGAGAACAAAACACATGATTATAGTTCATAGCGGAATGGGCTATATTAGGAGGTGGAAGTGAATAGCCAAGTTGAAAAGAGTGACTTATGAGGTGTAACTTAGGAGACTCTTTTCCACAGCCCCTTCCTCTGTGGATTTCTGTCTTTCTGGTTCCCCATTGCCATGAGGTGAGCAGCTCTGCTCCAACATGCCATTCTTCTGTGATGTTCTTCCTTACCTTAGGCCACAAACAATAGTTAGCTGACCATGGACTAAAAACCCCAAGTCCATAAACCAAAATAAACCCTTCTTCCTTTAAGCTGTTATTCTCAGATATTGTGTCATAGTGATGAAAACCTGACTAACATATCTTCCAAGTTCAATTTCCTCATAGTAATCTTATTTTCTGAAGATTTCTGTCATAGACTGAATTCTGTATGTGACATCTGAAGGTATGCACAATATAGTTAGACAACAGTGGCACTTTGAGAATGAGTTTCAAGAAGAAAAATGAGCCTTCTCTTTTGCGGAGGACTACTGAGGTGATTCTCCTTGAAAGAGGAGCAGTTGTCCACATTTTGGCTGAGCCTGATCCTATTTCCATGTATTGACATGTACAAAGCTGGCTACAACACTTCCTTTATCCCTTCAATTGGCTTTAAGCAATGCATGTGGGTCTATCCGAGGTCGTGATGGCAGTCTTTGCAGATGGCAGGCATGTTTCTCTGGACCACGTTGTTCCCAGGAGTAGAGCTGGGATGAGGCACGATGTGTGAGCCAATGCTCCACTCTGTCGGCTGTGATTGAGCCTCGAGATAGAGGCTATGACTTCCTTGGGCTGAAAAGATTACATATCAGAGCTGAAGCACCAACCCCAAAACACTACATACTATCAGTTGTGTCATGCAGGTTACTCTTTCTGCACATCCTTCTCTCCGCATTTGCAGTGGTGATTTCAGGCCTCCTGCCTAACCCAGCTCATGGCGCTCACTTGCTTCCTGCAATTCTCATAGTCACTCATCCTCAAGCCACTCCGTAAAGAACTTGGAAATTTGATAATAAATATAATTTAATGAATAATTTTCTGTGGTGAATCATCATTTCCTTCCAATAAAAGTAAATTTTCTCTTTGTCCATGGAGAAAATTTCTGTAAAAAAATCCAAAGGTTGTAAGGAAAAGAAAGAAATGTATTGGCAAGGAAGTTTCCTAAGTTCTTCTGCATTTCAGCACGTGTAGAAGGAACAGGAAGAGAATATTAAGCAAACTCTGCAGCTACACTAGTCTACGTGTGGCCCTCTGAGCAACAGAAAGGATACTTATTCTTTGAGATCCTTCAGGAGATATTGTAACACTTACTCTGAACTTTATATTGAAGTCTGAGCCATGTCAAAGTATAATTCAGCTGCCAATAGAATGTATAGGATTTAATTTCTATAATCATTTTGAACATGTAGTATGAGACTGAAGCAATTAGCTACATTGTATTGTCAGAGGAAAGCATTTTGTTCTCAATATTCTGAAATTATTTGAATAATGATTGTTATCAATATATGATTTTTCCATTAATTATATAAACTCTATTTGAAGTGAGACATTACAGAAATAAATAATTTTTATGTTAAAGATTCAATACTTTAAAAATGTAAAATGCTTACTGAAGCCTCCAAATCATTTATACTGTTTGCAATCTTTTGTTTTGGAACTGTCTGTGGTAAAAGAAAATAAACAAAGCAAACACAATCCCATTACAACCAAACAAAAACAACCTTTCACTTGCAAGGACCCACTTGGCTTCAAATTTTATGTAGCTGTCAATCAAGCAGAGTTTATTTGTTAAAAAGCATCCAATGAAATACTTAGAAATTTTTGTGGAAAAGAGAAAACACTATTTACTAATAATAAGTTTGAAATTTTCATATGGTGGCTTAAACCCTACATTATACCTATCTCGTGAAAGTTCATCATGTATAGTGAGTGCTCCATCTTAACTCTCTAATAACTTGTATGGATGTATGTGTAATCTTCCTGTCTCCAAAGGTAGTAGGCATCTTTCCTGACCCTTACTTCCTCATACACTGTAGCATGGACATTTCTCCTGACTTAGGCATTTCAATTTCTGCTCTATGCTGGTGGCACTGTTTAGCTTTTGAGTAATTGCATCCCTTCCTGAGCACTTAGAATCTTTTCAGAGGAAACAATCACTCCCTTTTTCCCATTGGCACCTCATGTCTCCATCATCACTCAAAAGCCTCTTTCATATGTCATTTCTCTTCAAAATCATTATTTAATTCTTCTCACACATCTATTTTAAGGATATCTGAATAGTATAAGAATATGACACAAAGCAGATGGTCAACTGATTAGAGATAACATGTTTCATGTTTTCATCTTTTTTTTTCTTTTCTACTTTAACTTTCTGAGAAAGCAAGTCTATGGCTTTGTATCCATAGCTACATTTCACTTTGCATAGCAATGACCAAAGTTTACAAGACAAGTAATTGTAAATCAGTAGTAATAAATAATGGGTTGCATCTGAAAAGACATTTAATGTTTAGTGTTAAATTATAATCTGGATTGGTGTGGTGTACTTTTGAGAAAAAGTACTCTCACCATTTTTTTAATTCATTGCAAATAGTTGTCAGATAAAGATACTATGTTGTCAGAAACTGTTCACAGTGGTATACATTAGGCACAAACCTTTCTAAAATTTTCAGTGTTCAGTGGACATAGTCCTTAAATAAACTATTGTATTAGGCAGCTTTCTTTCAGCTGGGACAAAATCCTTCACATACAATTCAACGGAGCAAAGGTTTATTTTGGTTCATGATCTCAAATGTTTCAGTTCATGGTCACTTAGCTTCATTACTTCGGGACTTTTACTGAGGTATAGTATCAAGCCAATGAGTATGTAATGAAGCAGAGCTCCGTGTCTCATGCTAGTCAAGAAGGAGGGAGAGTGAGGTCATATTGGTGAGTTTCCTCAATCTGCTTTGTTCCTTTTGGACTTCCATCCTATTTGGTGATGCCACCACATTCAGCATAGATCTCTCCCCTCCATTTGCTGTCTGACATGCCAATCATCCCTGTATACACCCTCAAAGACACACCCAGAAGTGTGCTTTACTAAGTTCCTAAGTGTTTCTCCATTCAATAAAGAATTATGCACTCATCAAAAGAAGTGAATTCTTAATCTTTGCAGAAAAACATTGGTGAATAAATTTGCTCCACAGTATGGAAAACACTCCACCTCTAAAAGAAAAACTACCATAATATAAGGATGAAAATATACTTTAAGAGGACATAAAAAGAATGCTGATTTAATAAGTGATTTTATTTTTTGGCCATGGAAGTTCAAATACATGGAAAATAGAACTTAAATATGTGTATGTAAACTGTGCCCATAGATCTAAAATATTTTTATTTTTCTCATAAATATTACTAAGATTAGCTATGAAAATTTTGCAGTGTTGAAGTTTTCTAAATATAATCTTAAATGAAAAAAGCCATTAAACCCACTTTTGATAAGTAAGATTCTATTCACAGGGCCCATTCACTTGGGAGTATTTGAATGAAAGTAGAGGGCACGCATGCTCTTTTGAATCTGAAATCAATATTTCCCTGACTTCTTTGGCCTTATGGTCATTTCACATCTTATGGTTTATTTTACATCTCCAGGTAGTTTATGTTAATTATGATTTTTCCTTCAGTTGATTTACAAATAATGCTAAGGAGAGTTCGTGCAATTAACCCGCCTAAAATTGAGTCATTCATTCTTTTACCTATTTCAAGCAACTGAAAACCGAAAGAGTTAGCTTTAGTCAAATGTCTCAAACCAGTGAGTTAAGGCACACATATGAAAACATTCACTTCTACCAGCATATCTCCTGTTAGCATCATTGATCAAGTGAGTACAATGTTGAGATTCATAAAAGTAGACTCTGTGAAGAGAAGACTGTCTTGTCTAAATTTATATATATCTGAAATAGTTGAGTAAGTTGAACAGTTAACTGAAAATTAAATAATTCTAGATAAATTGACCTAAGCTGCCTAAAGCATTCTGGGCAATTAAAATAACAGGTAAGTAAAGCTATGGGGCTTGTATAATTTCTTTTAATTATCAGTCAAAAGCAGAATAATTTCCACACTGTTAATACCTCACTAAAGTAAGAGTTTCTCAGAAGCACCTCCCTCATTGTTTGTTATCACTCCTAACAAAAATATGCTTGAGCACATGTCATCTGAAAATAATTGGCGTATCCCACAGAGATGCGGGAAACTAGTGTAGACATATACTCACCCAACACTTAATTACCTAAATCTATTGCCATGACTTGTCTTTCTATCCAAATAACCAGTTTGGGATATGATTTACTAAAATCAACTTTTGTAATATTATTTCAACGAAGGGCTGCCTTTTTGTATGACAGGCTATAATATTTAGCCACTGAAAGACCTACCGTATTTCTCTCCTACTGAGAACTATTTGTTATCTAATGTCACGTATAGACTACATGCAAATCAGATTATTATTTAGAGCTCTGTGTGGTGCAATACTGATTAAAAACTTGTCAAGCTATCTGAAGAATAAGGCCATTTCCCAGCATGGAATGATGTTATTTATTCTGAGCCCAATGACTGGTACCAGAACCAATGTTTAATAATAATGTCTGTGACACAGGGTGGTGGTAGAGAATCATTTGGAATGATCTCTCTTATCACAATCATAAGGCATGAAAATTTCTGACAATGCAACTGAATTTCTGAAATACTCATGCAATTTTAAGGAAATATGTCCGAAGGCAGTGAAACTCTCACTGAATTCACTGAAGTCAGCAGACACGGATTCTCGAGATCATTTAGTACTATTGACCACCATCCTCTTGTAATGTTATAACTTCTTCTCACTCCTTTGATTCTACAACTTTTTCTCTATTCCTTCCATCCCTTTGGGTTTTTTTGTTTGTTTGTTTGTTTGTTTGTTTGTTTGTTTGTTTTTGGTATTCTGTTCCTCCTTTAAATGTTTAACCATATGATTTGTCTTGAGTTTTCTTTTCATTTTACTTGCTGTCCTGGAAGATAAAACATTTTCACATGTGTTTATTATTCCCCATATATTCTCCAGGCAAGATCTTTGCCTTGACCTTCAGGCCCAAATGTCAGCAAGCCGTAAGACATCTCTCACTAATAACTCAGAGTAAACATGGATAAATGAACTCATTATCTTCATGTAAACTGGATTGTCCTTACGTATGGATCTAAGATGCACACAGTCATGTGGCATACTTCCCAGGAATCCTCCTTCCTTACAGTCACATCGATTAAAACTGGATGAGTCCACCTTTTAAATATTGCTCAAATACACTGTGTGTTTTCTTCTCCTACTGCTGCAGTTTATGTCCTTATCATCTGTGCACTATCACCAGGCTAAAGAACTCCCTGCCTGCAATTTTCCTGTCTCTGATCTAGTTTCCTGGGTACGTGTTTTGAAACACAGACCAGCGTAAGTTATTACCAGCCTTTAGCAATACAATGATACCTAACATTCCAAACATATTCTCATGGCAGAAGTAGCCTTCATGGTCATATCTGAAGCCATGTTTTTAGACTCTATCTTCAGCATTGTCTCCTTTGTGCTTTAAGTTGTACCTATACTATATTACCAAGGCATAGCAAAATGCTTCATACTCATGTGTGGGCAAGAATTTTACATAGTTCTACTTATAGAATATACTCTGCTAGCTATCTAATGTTATGTGACCAATCACCCCAATCTTCATTGCTTAAAATAATGCACATTTATTGCCTCATAATTCCTGGAAATTAGGAATCCAAGTATGGCCTACCCAGGGCCTCTGATTCACAGCATCTCACACGCTGCAGTCAAGCTGTTAGTCAGGATGAAGCTCTCATCAGCTGGGGATGGATCTACTTTCAGTGCTTGGTAGCAGAATTTAATTTCTTGAGGCCTCAATTCCTAACTGGCTATTGGCCAGAGATTCCCCTAATTCCTTACTACATGGGCCTTCTTGTAGGCAGCTTCCAGACAAATATGACAGCTGTTTCATCAAGCAATGGAGATAAACTTTTAGAAAAATGAAATTCATTCTCTTATGTAGCCTAATTTGCAAGTGATATCTCATCACATTTGCTGTGTCCTACTGGGTAGAGGCAAACAACCAGATCTAGCACATACTGAAAAGGATGCAGGGATCCTTTTTGGTCCACAGGGATGGAAATATGAGGATATGATCGTTGGGGGTGATTTCAGAAGTTGCCTATCACACTCTTCCCACATTGTCCCACTTTCAGCAACTTGCTAACCCTAGCTCACATTATTGAAGATCCATTTCAGTGATTAAGACTTCAGTCTCACAAAGAAAATTTCCCTGACCAACCTCACTGAAGTTGATTATTCCTTCTGTGTACTCCCAACACATCACGCACTTTATTTTTCATTTATTGTTTACACAGCTTTCCCTGTCTCCAATATTTTACCAATAGAATTTGTATCTTATTTTTCTAATACATAGTTAGACAGTCAATTGAATGACAGTGCTCATTAAATGATAATAATAAATCTTTAAGAATAAATGAAACCACAAGAATTACCAACTTTGAAACTCTCTGGAGATATGGTATCCCCTGTGGAAACTTGACACAAATGTTCTGCCTAACATCTGAGTATGACATTCATAGTACATTATATGTGGAAATCTTCTGTGAGAGGCATCGCAAAGTGACAGATTTGTCTATGTTTGTCATACTTAAATTGTTTCAATGAAGGAACAGCCATGAAATCAAATGCTCTGTGGCTAAGATAGTGTAATAGTAAAGATCTTAGGCTTTGGCATAAGACTGTGAGATAGAATGACAACTGTCACTTGTCAGCAGTGTGGCTTTGCCCATGATACTTAACCTCTGTGTTTCTTGCCTTACCAATCTGTGGAATGGGAATAATATTTGGACCTATATTAGAAACCTTTTTTAAAAGTGAACTGAAGTAATTCATGGAAATCTTTTGAAAGAGAATTGTATTTTCAATAAATGTCAGTCTTTACTATTTCCTTCACCTGTACTAAAATAAAAAGATAATCGTTATATGCAATAAGTGGAAAAACAACCTGAAGCGATATGTGCAAAATTAGACTTTTTTATTTTTTATCTGTGTATACATATTTAGTTCATCTATATGTATACATATAAGGTGAATTTTGAAGTATATGCAGATTTTAAGAATGATTTTTTTCCAGAGATTGGGGATGAGGTGTTTGTGTTCTTTGGATATTTTGAAGATACTTGTACAGTTTGAATGATTCTAGATGAGCATATACCATTTTTATTACCTCTTATGACTTAAATTAGTTGCTCCAAATATATGTTTAAAGCCTAGTACCCGTTACCTCAGGATGTGACCTTATTTGGAAATAAGGCCATTACATATGTAATTTAAGATGAAGGTCGGGCCCTTGATCTGATAAGACTAATATCCTTATACAAAGAGAAGAGGCACACAGACTCGCACGTGGAGAAAAGGCCATATCATGGCAGAGGCTGAGACTGAAGGAACGCCAGGGACTGCTGTCAAAACAACAGAAGCTAAGAAGCAAGGAAAGATTCCCTTACAGAGGCCAGAGGGATCCTGGCTCTGCTACCACCTGGACTTTTGACTTCTGACTCTGAGTCAAAATATTTGTGTTTTCTTAAGGTATCCAGTTTAGGCTCTTTGTTTCAGCAGCCTTGGAAAATGACCATAAAACTAAAATAAAGTAATTAATAATTGTTTTGAAGTATAAGCAGAAAAGTTAAGTAACAGTTGAAAAGCTTATGAAATTATAATCTCAATACATTATAGCATATGTGTTGTTTAAATCTTGATTCTTCAACCATGACAATAGATATATTTCTATTGGAAATCACAACCAAATCTTTGACAAGAAGTTCCTGTACTAGTGGAATGTTCTAAGACAACTAGAGCTATTTTTTTCCACTTTGTTCATTTCTGAGGTTTCTTCTACCCAAATTCCAATCACAAAAGCCATATCAAGAATCCAGATCATCTAAGAGTCAAACATTTGATTAGCTGCTGTGACAGCATAATCTTAAAGAGAAAGATGAAGCAGTTTGCCCACAGAATGTGACTCGTGATGTATATTTTAAATAACTAATTAGAAACAAAATAAAAGGCAATTCTTTTCTAGCCAGTTTTTCAACTGTTTAAGACAATATAATAATAAAATTGACAGAGACTGCTTTTACAACTACACCATTTACTAAAATAGAATCAATTAGACATTTCTACAAAGGTAAATATTAGTAATTGTTGAACACTGAAACATGTCAAATGTACACATTATTCAACACTAACATTTGTAGGTATCCTTAGAACTTCTGAAAGAAGTTTCTTTAATGATGAAACTTTCCTCTTTTGGTTTTCTTCATTTAACGCCTTACAGGAAGAAGAAGAAACCTGTCAGCAATGAAGAACTTTTTTCTTTGATTAAAATAAATAACAAGAAAGATGCAGGAAGATGATTAAAATTTAATCACTTTGATTAGTAATACAAATAGAGTTAGGTGTGGAAGAAGTAAACGCAAATGGTGGATCATTTATCATTATTTTTTATCTTGCCCATATCTTTCACAAGCATTTAGATATTCATCAAAGGATATTTCCTCCAAGGATAAAAGAAATTCTGAAGATTTAAATTTAACATGATCTCTTACTGTTTCGTTCTTTCTTCTGATGGGGTTGCTTGTGTTCATGAGAAGAATTTGTTCAAATAAAATATTATTAGGAATATCTGAGAATTATATTGCAAGATATGAAAAGATTAGAAGAGGGAAAGAAAACTGAGAGGAGAGAAAGCGGAGGGCATAGGAGGAGGGAGGAAAGAAGGAAATAAAATACATATTTTGTCTCTGTTGTTCATGTGTTGAAGTGTCAAGTATTTGCCATTATTGGTATAGAAAGAGAGGGAAAAAAACAACTTCCCCATTTGCCAAATTGTTCTGAAGTAGTTACTGTTACTTACTGAGGGAGCAAACCACCAATGTATTCCTTCCGTGCTAGTGGAAAGGTTAAACAGCCTGAGAATTACCTGCACCGTGGAAATGTTTTCTGAGGTTAATAGGAACAAAGTGTCCATCTTTGAGTTATTTTAACAACTAAACCCTAGAGACCAGAGATAAACTAAAGGACAGTAAGGAAATATAATTGCATTGGACACTAATGTCATGAAGAGTTAATTAGGCTTCAGTGAGTCGAAACTTATTTTGAGGATGTGGCATTTCAGAAAACCACCTAGATTGATTCACATAACCCTCAGACACTTGAGGTGTAATTGTTGTCATTATAGTTTTAACTGGTGGTGTAATTTAATGGTTATACATGTGGTTTGTTGCATTTCTATGCTTTGGAGAATTTCAATATTTGAAATATAGCCTGAGAAAATAATTATGCCATTTCATAGATTGGACATTTCCCTTTGTATTAATGATAAGGCTGCCTTTTCAAAATAATTGTGTTGATGAAAGCATATGCTGGGATGACTTACACAGCTGCCTTTTTTAGCACTGTATTTCTTTCTCTCAGAGATCATTGGTATTATGTAATGAGACAAAATTTCCACCATACTTATTGAGTTTGTAATACATAGTAATACAACACAGCCAGGCGTGGTGGTGCACACCTGTAATCCCAGCACTCGGGAGGCTGAGACAGGAGGACAGTTGTGAATTTGAGGGTCGTCTGAGCTATAAAATGAGCTCACGGCCAGCCTGAACTGCATAGACAGACCCTGTCTGAAAAGGACAAAAAAAAAAAGTAATATAACACAAAATCCTGAAAGGATGAAAGAGAAATCACCTACAGTAGCTACTATGTGTAAAACAGTATAGTTACCGCAAATTATGTCAGAAATAATATTTTATTGATGGGAGGTGTTGATTTTGCTGATTGCAAATGCTAGGCACCATATTATGCACACTGTTTGAAATATATGTAGTACAATGAACAGAAAATCTTACTTCCCTAAAATATGAAAGGAACGAAGAATCGTTTTTTGATCATCATATTTGAATATTTTCAGCAAGGGTTATTTTGCACCAAGCAGTACAATAATTGATAGATAATTACAAAAGAGGCTATGCCAGAATTACTGCTAGGCCCTTTATATTGAGCACAGTGGTCTTTATATAGTGTTTGCTAGGAGATCTATCATTTCCCTTGGCTTAACGGACTGTTCTTTTACTGTTACAGCTTCAGTGCGTCTGTTTCTAGACTTTCAGTTAGCAGCACTTGCTAAATCTTGGAAATGGAGCAAAGCATGCATTTCTAAGAGGATTTACTTGGCTGTATTTATTCTTGATACACTTAGTGAGTTCAGCTTTTGACCCTGGCCAATTTTCGGAAATTAGCTAGGAAGGACAGTCACAATAAAGTAGCCACTCTTAACTAGGCCGCATAATTGTTTTGGAGTGCCAAGCATCCAGGCCTACCCTCAGTTCTTCTGTATAATTGTTCCAAATCTGGTGCTCAGATATTATTTCTAATTCTTTCCAGGTGATTCTTATATGTGAACAGGGCTGAAAACTGCTGCTTTCGTAGTTATTAGATTCTTGTCAGAGTGAAGTCTGTCTATCATTGGTAGATTCTGTCAATTTCCTTGTGATATTGTATGATGATTTTGCAAGAGGCTACGATTGGGAGAAATTACATAAATGAAAAGTGCATTAGGATTTCTCTGCATTATCTCTTATGGCTGCGTGTGAATATATAATTATTTCAAAATTGAAGAAGTTTAGCAATGTTTTAACAGCCTGTCAGTGAACTCCATTAACCTCACCAGTGATTCTTTATAGTGCAAATTTCTGGGCTCCAGCACAGAGCTAGCAAGTGAGAACACCTGTGAGTGGGTCCTTCAATTGCCATTTCAACAAGTTCTACAAGTGATTCTGCTGATTTAGGCAGAGATTTAGGTACTGACATAGTTAGGTTCTGAGTAATCCTGGGCATCCAGCCAGTCCGAAGTAAGAAGTAGACAAACTGACACTATGAGCTCCAGCTTCATTCAATATTCTGGTTTTTCCCATTCACTTGTCTCAAAAAAGAGGGATTTGTGTGCCTAGATGTTAGGATCACACTACAGTAAACTCATACACAAAAAATAAGATAGGATGAATTCTTCAAGCATGCATTCAGCATTTTATTCAGTGTGTATTATGTGCCAGATACAATTCTAAGCAGTGCATTTAAAAATGAAGGTAAAGGCAGGCAGGGTGGCTCATACCAGTAATCCTGGCATTTGGGGGTGCTGAGGCAAGAGGATCGCCTTGAGTTTGAGGCAAATTGGAGCTACCAAGGAAGATCTTATTTCAGAAAAATGAAGATAAGAATAAATTTGTAAACTAATCACCTCTTGTGACAAAAACTGTAAATGAATTTCTTATTGAAGCCTCAGAACTACCCTGATATACTTTTCTTTATTTATTTCACCTTGTGGAAGAGAACACTGAAATAGAAATACTAAATTGCCCGTGTGTACATTACTTAGGAGCATTATGGATCTTTACTACATAATTTAAAGATTTAGAAGCAAAATTTGGAATCTGAAATTGATGCCCGTCTTTCATAATTAAATATACAGAACATAAAATATACTATTTCAAGGGTACATTTCAATAATATTAAATACATTCACATTGTTGCATAACTATCATCATCCACATCCAGAAATTTTTCATCTTCACCCCCCAAAATCTCTGTACCCTGTGAGCAATACTAAAGAATGCTTTGATTGAACAGTCTATGACATGTCCCCATTAAATAAATCTCTAATCATCCAACTTCATACAAAGGGAAAAGAAAAAAATTTGAGAGAAAAAATCCCTTTGTCAACACTTGTCAAATCACACCTTATACACAGGATCCTGTGTATAAAGCCAACCTGAATCTGGCTGTGTATTCACTGAATTTAAAGAAGTTATTATCAGCACTACTATGTAGTGATCAAAAATTCAATTGTAGAACCAGTGGCAAAGCCAAGGTAGGCACTTACTAGCTGAATAACTAAGAGCAAACCTATTTGTTCAATTACTTCTCATTTGAGAAATAGTTATCTTAATGATGCCAAATGAAAGTTATGCAATGATTAGTGTATAGGAAACACATAGAACATTACCTAGCATCGCTTCTGTCCCCCCTCCCCTGTCTTACCCCCTTTTGGACAAAAATTATTATTTCTCTCACTTTCAGTATTTTGGTATTTCATTTCCTATATATCATATTGCCATGTTTTTCATTGAATTTTGATTTTATACTTCAGTAGCAAATATAGTGTCTAATAGCCAAATTTATTTTGAGTGCAATTATTTTAAAAATTGGTGTAATAAAAAGTAGCATCCCCATGTCTACAGTATTCTAGCAGAAAAAACATTGCTTTCAGGAAGACATGTTTTTACTTTTCTTTTGTTGGATCAGAAAATATACTGTTGATGGCAAATCAATGAGAAAACTAAATATATAATTAATGGAGGAGAAAATTGAAATTGATGAAATATCTTGAGTTTTGAAAAAATGATGCTTCAAAAAATTACTAAGAAGGTAAGAACACATTTAAATGCATAACAGCATGTAATCCAGAAACAAAAGAGAAAACAGCAGACTCCCATGATATTATAAATGCTAACCCTGCCCCATAAAATAAGCAAAAGTCCCTTTCTATTGTCAGTAGATGTCTTCTAGGACAAATAGTTTCATATTTTATGAAAGAAAAAGTTATCAAAACATTTCCATGAAATGTACATCTTTTGAAATATTACTCCTTGAATTCAAGTAAAAGAATTCTTTAGAAGCTAAGCTGTTGAGATGATTAATCTGCACAAAAGGAAAATATTATTCAAGAAGAATATTTGAAGATAAGTTATTGAAAATCAAAGGTGATTTTTGAAAGAAGCCTCAAAGGGCCAAAAGGAGGAAAATCAATGAAGTCATAAGTGATTTAAATTTGGAAATTAACACTGATACTCTAAGCTACTATATTATAATATAGCGATAAAGGCAGCAATATAAGTTTTTTTTTTTCTGACTTTTCCTCCGCTGCAGATATTGAAGCCTGTGTAAAGCTTAGCAAGTGATATCAATTTTGCTTTGATGGTAATTATGTAACAGTCACAAGGGTCTCACTTCCAGATAAAGACGGACAATGAAGGTCAATTTCTGACCTGCCTTTTTGGATATGCAGTGCCAACACAATTTAATTGGGATCAAGTAATTGCTCAGAAGGCTACACTGAGCACATTATCATCCCTCAGTGTCATTCCTGCACACCTAGTTATCCTGACATTGTTTGTCAAAAGCTGTCACAAGGGAGTACGTCTCACTAAGAAAAATAACCTGTATGTCATTGCTCAGAGCTTCAAGACCAAATTCTCAACTGATGAAGAAAAAAAAAAGATTTTTCAGTAAAGCCCATTGCTCTTTCAAATGATTAAACTGAATCATCACGGTAACATGAAAGAATATTTTAATACAATAAATTATTTAGGGGAGTTCAGTGACCTTTATTCTTTTAGCTCTTCGGTCATCCTGTCAAATGTGGTTCTTACACTCTCTTGGCATTGAAGGATGGTATGTTAGTCTCAAATATCATTTGCACTATACTATACATTATGCAAATAAAGCTGTAAACGTTATCTTAATCTCTTTCTCATTGCTGAGACACAATACCGGAAACCCAGAGCTTGAAGAGAGGTTTACTTTGTCTCACAGTTACAGTCCATGGTCATCTGGTTCCTAGGTAGAAAATGGCAGGGCAGAGAGGCATTGTAAGGCTCCTACAGGCTCTCCTAGCTCCCAACCTGCTCACTAGCAGAAGCACTAAGGTCTGTAGGGAACTCAGCCCAGTACTTAAGTTTTCATCAAAAAGCATGGGAAAAGAGATAAGATAGGACAAAGAATTTTGCAGGTTTTGGGAGCATCTGGAGACATCCAAGAATTTACAACAGGTACTTCAAGGACTCTGCCCACTGAAATGCTAGACTGCCAGAAAACTTTGACCACAGATATTTATTAGGATGTTCCCACCTAATGTCCTCTGCCTTCTCTCCATCCCTATAAAGGGACACACTTCTCTCTGATGGCCATATCACGTTCTCTGTCAGTACCCAGGCACAGTAAATTCCAGGTCAGGTTACCTTTACAAAAACCTGGTGGTCTCTGCTGGTTTCCTCCCCTACCCTCCAGGCATAACAGAGGACAAGGTGTTCACATTCTGGTGGCCAGGAAGAAGAGAGAGACCTGAGGATCCAGGAATGGGAAGCCTGGCAGGTCATACCCCAGGGATTTACCCTTTCTGGTTGGATGCTACTTCTAAACAAGTCAGCTACATTATTCCCATAATTCCACCATCTTCTAAAAGCTCTGCCTCTGAGCACACAAGTCCTCTGAGGGACAACCTCGAACCTAACCATAGCAATAACTCTCTGAATGTATTTTTGCTGCAAAATTTCATTTTTTGTGATTTTCTCATTATTAAATGACAGAGAAGCAGAAAATTAGAAATTATTACTAATTATTTTGTACTTTTTATACTTATAACTTTAACTAATGTCCACAAACACATACTAAGAGTGATAAATATAGCAAATCTATGTAATTTATTGTACTTTGACATTAAATCTTGTTTGAGCTGGTTCTATTAAATTGTAATTTCCACCTATGAATTTTGACATCTATCTATTGATATGAAGGACAGTTAGTAAAAGTTGTAAGATTTCTCATCTATTCACCATAGACAATGAACTAAACAAAATTTACTTTGTACTAATTTTTCTTGTGTCTCAGAGCATGATATTAAGGTAATTAATGGTTTTGTAAAAACGAAACAGTGATATAAAAGCTATATCACTTACTCAGAATCATACATAATACTATGTACTATATATTTTATATAAATTTTGGAATGCAAATGGAGAAACACACAAAATTAAGTTTACTGCTATATTTAATATATTTAATTCTTAAAGGAAATACATCAGGTTTTTAGCATGTGTCCATTATGAATAATGAGAAAAGGAACTCAATTTTTAAAGGAGTCCCTGCAATAAACATGATCAAATTATAGAAATTATAGTTTCAAAATGTAAAGGCCATAAAAGTATAATGTGAATGAAGTAGGAACCAAATTAAAATTTAAACCCTACCAGTATTAAAAAATCCTTTGCATGATTCTTTTCTTTATTAAAGTTTCAGGAACTTTCATCGACACTCATAAACTTTGAGAAACTTGCACCCAAATGAAACTGTGTGAAGCCATAAAATAGCGTGGCTTACCATCTCCAAGTGTTCCTCCTAGTTTTATACCTGAAGAACATAAGGTGTGAATATGGCTATGACAAATAATTGAATATACAGAGGATTGTTTTATTTTTGTTTCTGAGTAATGGGCACCAAAGTGCTTCTAAGAAAGCACCCTTGCTGGCTAGCATTTGCCGTGCTTTTCCTAGGAGACAGTTGTAAAATTTAAATGACTGAGTGAGATGCCACCTTTCTTAACTTAATTTGAATCATGATATCGAGTTCCTTGTAGCAATCAACCTACAGGATGAGTAGTATTAAGTAGCAGGTATATGAATCTTCACAATAGGTAAGAGCTGGAAGACATAAAATTTAAAAAGGCTGGAAGTGCCAGACATGCCTTGGTAAGTTTTTTTTTTTTTCTTTCTTTAATACTTTTGCCTGGGTTAAATGGCCATACTCCCAAAACTACTGTACAGATTCAATAAATAGATGCATTCCTTAGTCCAAGTCATATTATGTATTCCATATTTACCTGAAGTATTGAAATAGAAAACACACACACACACACACAAACGCATGCCTGTAAATGGCAAGTAGGCCCATGCTGTCCATGCTCTGAGTTGGATCCAGTGGTCAGAGCACACATTTGTGTAGCATGCAGAGGCCTGTCAAAATGAGGGGCTCTGTTTCTGTCCTTTCTACCATGGATTTGCTCTTGCTGGCCAACTCAGCTCTTGCCTATGAACAAAACTCACCCTGTGCGGGAGAATGAGATACTAAAGTAGGACAAGAGCTGTGGCTAAAATGCTCATAGCTGATATCAACTGGAAACTAATTAAAACTACTATTTCAATAAACCAGCCTTCTTCCTACTCAAATGACAGGAAAGTGGAAAAAACCCATCATCCTTTCTCTTTCCTTTGTTTCATGCAATGGTTTATGTGGTAATTCATTACAGCCTTTGTTCTCAAGTAGAATAAAACAGGCAAATGAAAGAAGAGATTTCCTCTTTGGCTTTAAAGTGCCTTTGCTTTTTAACAGGTACAACTCAACTCTCAATAGTCTTTAGGTGTGAAGTTAATAACCGTGGTTCCAAGCTTTTTGTATCAATGGCTTCTTAAATGTCATCCTAGTTATTTACATGTAAATTTAGAGGCTGCATTCTCCCTGCTGTCAGGCTGCCAGGGCATTGCCACTGGTATAATTTACAACATGACTAATTAAAATGAATTTGCTTGCAAGAAGGTTCTGTGTGCTATCTGTGGGAGAGAAGTTATTAAAATATTCAGTACAGCAACAGTAAACTTGAATGCGAAGTAATAATAATCATACATTTTTAATTACATGTTTAATACCCATTAGGCTAATATAGAAGTATTCTAAAAATTGCTTAGGCTCTGCAAAATATTTTTTTGCTTAGTAGTATGCAAAGGCATCCTGTGAATGGGCTTAGCATGTGCATCAACACCGAGATGCAGCCATTCAATAATGGACACACAGTATCCTATGGTAATTTTCATAGGATGAATGTGAGTTTTTATTACTTATTTTTATAGGCATATTTGTTATCATATATGATTTTCGAGAAACTGTCAGAAAGAATGGAATTTGTGTTGTCCATTAGGTCTCACACTCACAGCGTTCACTTTCCTTGCCTGTTACCTCTACTCTTCTGTTATCAAGAATATCATTTATGGAAAGAAATAATGCAGCCAGGGGCAATGGTGCACACCTATAATCCTAGCTATTTGGAAGGCAGAGGCAGGAGGATCATGAATTTAATCACAGGCTTGAAAATTTATCAAGAACCTGTCTGTTATGGTTTGTGTCTGGATGTCCCCCCAGAGCCTCATGCAGTCCTGGGGTGGACTTCTAGAGTTTGTGTTTGATTCATGGTCCAAAGATGGGATTATGGGTGTGAGTGCTACACCTGCCCTGGGGCAGGCAGCCTGCATACAGTATAGAAGAGAAAGAGGCTTGCTCTTGCTGCTCCTCCCTTTGTGCTCTAGTTGCTTTTGCTGTTTTCCACTGCCTTGAACTGTTGCCCTATGCCACGCACCACTCTGCCTTGGAGCCAGCCAAGTATGGACTGAAACCTCCACAAACTGTGAGCTGAATAAACCTTTCCTTCTGTAATTTTGGGCATCATGTATTTTATCTCAGTAATAAGAGAGAAGTAACCAAGACACTGTCCTAAAAAATGCAAGCTTTAAAAAATGCTCTTTTTTCTGCAATTTTTTTAAAGAAACACTTCAAAGAAGACTAGTATAAAGAACATCCATTGTACAATACATGATGGGAAAGGGAAAGAAATTGCTCAAACCAAGGAACAACTAGGATGAGGGAAAAAAGAAAAAAGAAAGAAGGAAGGCAAAATATAAATGTATATATGAATATCTGCCATAACTGCATTGCTGATGTCTGATGGTATATTGGAAGGAACAGTTAATGCTTAAAATTTTTTATGTTCTGATCAAATTTGCATGCTTATATCTGGTAATCTGAGCAACTGATTTGAAGACAACAATATGCAATGGAATCACCATGGTGAATTCCTACCATCTGTCTAGTGAAACTCTGTGTTATCACTAATGTTTTATCTAATAATTATTTTCTTATTCTCCTTAATGGTTTGAAGAATGATCTTCCATTCTTACATCTGGTAATCTGAGCAACATAGTTGAGGATAGAGATATGTAATATAACAACCACTGTTAATTCGCATTATTTTGTCTTGAAACCCTGTATCACTTTACATGTTCTTGCTTTGGTTTATGTTTGTGATACTGGTATGCTGCTATTGTTCTTTTTTTCTTTGTTTGTATCTCATTTACTACTCTCTTTAAAATATAATTAGAAAAAAAGAACATCCATTTGCCCCTCACTTAGGTACATCAATTGCTAACATATGTATGTTTGCTCACTTTTGTAGCATCCTCTCTTTCTCATCTCTCTCTCTCTCTCTCTCTATATATATATATATATATATATATGTAATTTTATATAATTATTGAACTATTTGAGACTTAATTTCAGATTTCATCTTCTAAGGATAAAATATCTTCTGCACATCCATAACATAATCATTCATTCAGGATATTTATTGTACTATTTTCTAATATAGAGTCCAAATCCCTATTTCTCCAACTGTACCCTGAAGTCCATTAAAGTTGTTTTTCACTCCTCACCTTGCTCCAGTATCTAACCAAGGCCTTGGCAGTGCATTTCGATTGCATGTCCATTTGGTCTTTTTAACGATAAAAACAGCTTTCAATCTAGTTGAAATTTATGCATTTCATGTACTTAAAAGATCAGTTCATACTTTAAAGAGCTTCTGATGTTTGTTTAGCCTAGTTCTGAAATGGAATCAACTCATACACAAATAACTGTGAAGAAACAACGGTCATTTTTAATGATTAGACTTTAGCAAATTCCATTGCCAAGCCCTTTGCTATTTTAGCCATAATGCAAAATATTGCTCTCTACTCATTGGAAAGGTGTTTCAATTTATATATGACTAGCATTTATCTGTTTCTCATAATGCTATTAATGAAGATTTTCCCCTTTGTGTAGAAAGTTTGAAGTACTACTAGTATTCCAGATGAAGTTACAGTCTAAATCACAAAAGGAAAAAGAGACATGAGGGAAATCAATACAACTGAATAAAGTTTAACGTTGCAGAATATGTTACAAGATCTTAATTGCTAACAAAGGTATAGGAAATAAATCTATATTATCTGTTATTTATATCATTATTGATTTTATAAAGATAATGCAGTAGCACTTTTTCAAAATGGACAAGGATTAATGTTGATACTGCTAATAATCATTAACATAAGTGTACATATGATTTCAAGGACAATAAGCTAATAATGTCTCATACCTATGCATATATTCATTGATTCAAACTGTGCTGTAAACTTGTGGAGTCTTGTAAAAACTAATATGTAATATTGATGTCATTACTATGAGAATTAACGCAAATATGGCTCTTCTAAAAACATACCTTTGCATGGTGCTTCTTCTTTAATTAGATTGTTACAAATGTGACAAATATCCATACTAAATTTGTGCTACTTAACAGCTCTAAATTGGAAGAAAACTCCATTATATTTACCGAGGATTCTTATGTGTTAGTCTCCATTTTCAAACTTCCATTTATCTATTTTGTGGCTCCAGCCAAATTGTATACAATGTTTAACTATAATTCTTTACTAGTTATATTTGTTTCTTTGTGTTATTACGCCAAGTTGGGTGACAGATCTTCTTTCAGGACTCAATAACCTAAAAATGAAAAGCACTTAGATTCAGTGATTCTAGTTTCATGAATCTTCTCATTAACAAGCTTGCTCAAATGTGTTTGAAGCAGAAAGAAAATTGCTGAATATAAACTAAAACTGCTCAGAGAAGTGCTTTTGATTATGCATTTTCAAATGAAAGTGAATGCACAATGAGCCCAGTCCTCTCTTTCAGGCTCACTGCACAGCTCAGGGCTGTATATTAGCCCAGCGCACTCCCTGTCTAGAAATTAGTTTTAGTTGTGTGGTAGGATAGATGGTATACTTCATGTTGCTGGTCGCTGAGATACACTCACCTGTGGACAAGGCCACGATTGTGTGTGCCTGGTATCTTATGGAAGATCAACATAGGACGTGGTGATTTTTCAATCAGCAATAAGTGTAACACAAAATGTAATCTGTATCTGCCTGTGTCTACTTATTTTTGCTTAGTGATTTTGTTTTCCCAATGACAAATGCAAATTTTTAAATTTGTTTTCTGTAAGACACAAGAAAAAAAATTTACTGTATTTCGTTTTCCCGTTTTTGTTTCTTGGAGTCTACAAACTTTGTACCTTTTAAGAGTGCTCATATACAGCAATTAGTATATTGCAAGTTCTACATTAATTGCCTTATAAATATTAGTTAACCTGAACATCTCATACCCATGCAATGGAGAGTGTTCTCCGGAATAGCCAGGTCCTCTGTTGCTCAGGTTCCACCAACTTTTAGGTAGCGATGAGTCCAATATGAAGGTTTTTCAAGCTGTCTGCCGGTGCAGTGAAAAGAAATGCTATAAACCTTAGCAATCACTGCCTATAACCTCCTTCTCCCACCCCTGGAAACCACTAATCTGCTGCCTCTATGACTTTTCCCATTCTAGACAGTTCTTCTAAACAGAATCATACACTGTGTGACGTTTTATGTCTGGCTTGTTTTAGATAGGATAAATGTTTTCAAGGTTCATCCATGTGGTAGGGTTTATTTTTCATTTGATTGCTGAACAGTATTTTATCATATGGATGTTTCACATTTGATTCATCCATTCAACAATTGATTCACAATGAAGGTGTGTTTGTGCTTTTTAGCCCTTCTGAATAATGCTGCTGAGATCACCCATGTTCATGTATCTGTCTTGACATGGTTTCAATTTTCTTGATTGCGTGACTTGATGGGTCTTATTTCTGAGAGACCACAAAACTTTTCCAAAATTACTACTTATGTCACATTCCCAATAAACATTATTTCATATCAATTAGTGTATAAAATTTCAGCATACATTCTCTATAAAGAGATTTTCATTTCAAGTTATATTTGAAATATTTGGCTATATTTGAAAGCAATATTTTGTATTTAACAATGAAACATAATAGCATGCTTCTTTATATGATGGACATTATTACGGTTGATGGCAACTACATAATCATTGAGGGAGCACAGTTTGAGAGATTCCAGAAATAAAACTGATGGACGCATCAATATTCTGCTTTCCAAAACACAGTAAAAAGACAAATAGTAGATTTGGTCCAATACTGAGTTGAAATCGAAATTTGATCCACCTTTTACTGTCTCCTCGTTTCCTCCAATACCATATCAAATATTTCGAAAAGTTTTTTCTTGCAATGTGTTCTTCAGTGTAAGCAACAAATAGTATATTGTAAAAGCTAAAGTACTTACAAAACTGAGGAAACCTGACAGGAGACACATTTTTTTAAAGTATGAAACAATATAATAGGTAAATTAATTGAATGCTCACTATCGGCTACAATTGTATGTTCCTCATAGGATTAGCACAAGCCCATAAGTTAGGTATTACAGTACCATTCTCCACACTGTACAAGTGAGGAAATGAAGACATATGCCAAGCTGAGGGTCAGAGCTAATAAGTGACTGAGCTAGAGTTCAAACCTAGATGGATAAATTCTAGTCTCTTCATTAATTATTACCCTAGCCAACTAAATAGCATCCTTTCCCACCGTTACCTTACTAGAAATTTTAAATACATTTATGTAATAAATGACAACTTTACACTATAGAATATATAGAATTGTATGCATAATTTAAACACTCTTAGTGTCCAACTTTCCTGTTCAAGGTCGCAGATCAACTATTGATATCTAAAGAGTATTTTGATCTACCAACAAACTGGTAATTTATATGTTAGTTTGTGGGACAGACGGATTGTGTCCTATGGAAATATGAATTTTATTTACATATCTATCCTTAAAACATGTTATTTTTCCTCTAACTATTCTGCAGGTTGTTACTGTATGTATCTGCCATGTCATTCCACTAAAAAGAGAATGCTGGCCTTGTGGTTTCTGAGGTTTTTGGTGGTATATTAGCTCTGAGCTTGAAATCTTTGAAGAAGTAGAGTATGTGAGACTTTGGAGACAAAATTGTGTCCATAAATATGTCTACCTTTGACATGGGTAAGCATAATTTTATCACAGGTTCACCGTTCATCCCATTTCCTTCTGACAACATCACATGCTTTCAAAAGAAAATGCTGCCCTATCACTTCATATGTAAAGGTTACTATGAATATATTTTTAAATAAAAAGGAGGAAAAATTCTTCCATGTTTTGTGGATTTAAACCCATCCATTGCCTACATAGTTGCGCAGGAAATGAATGAAGACTTTGCAATACATACTGTTTTTGGTAGGGCTTCTCAGTTTTTTGAATTCCATTATTAGAATGAAAGTATGGGAAAAATCAAATGAATGTCTCTTTCCTCCCCTGGTCTTCAGTTGTTTGGGGTCGCCATAAGTTGCAGCTATATTTTTTTGAGGAAAAAGAATTCAACAAAATTTATGAATTAGATCATGTTAAATTACCATTTTCCTCTATCCTTGAGATATCAATGATGCCTTTCAAAATGTCAAATTAATTCATTGTCAATTTTATTATAATATTATTATGATGAGATAGTTATAGTGTGACAGCCTGATCAGACAGTATCTGCTCTCTCACAAGTATACTACATATTAATAATATATAAATGATCATATCACTCTCACAAACCACTTCTGAGTTCTCCGTTCTGTACACATCTAAAGCATATGCATTTATGCACGTGGCAAGCTTAGCGGAGGAATAAAATTCTTATAAGTGTAATTCTTCTTATCATTTTTATGTGAAGTTCTGACAGTTTGTGGTGAAAACCAATGTTCATCAGAGCTTTTAACTTCATTACAACGATTTATACTAAGTTCAAACAATATTGCTTTATTAATTATTTTAGGTTCGAATTCTAAGTGTACAAAATGGTGGATAGAAATTAATTTCTATTAATTTCCTTTTTGTCATTGTTGGAGCAGAGGCTGGAAAAAGGTTCACAGCAAAAATGAGTCCTAGTTAGTTTCCATTCCTATTTTTTTAGCCTTTTATAAGTAGACATTTTCTACTTTCATTTCCAATAGTGTTTATCATAGAGAGAATGCATGTAATTCTCCATTTGCTAGGAAGCCCTGTGGGTCATTGTTATTACCATTTCCTCATGAATTCTTTTAAAGGTATCCTGCAATAATGTTATAATCTCAGAATAGCTTTACCCCTTCCTACCTATTTAATGTCATTTCTAGTTTTAAAAAAAATTGCTTGGAAGAAAGTTGATAATACAATGGTAAAACATTTTTTTTTTTCTGCACAAAATGTGAGAATTTGAAATAATAGATGTAGAAGGAAATATAAGTAAATATGCAATTAACTCTTAACCTACAATTGCAATGAAATTTTGAAGAAAGAGTCCAAGGCTACATAAGGTGAAGAGATTCCTTCCAAATGTTTGCCCCTAATTGTTTTCTCTCTGAGTTGGCTTTGCATGTGGAAGCAGACACAGCATTAAAGACAAAGACGCTTTGACCTTGTTTTCACCACTCTTTTCTGTTGACTTCCAGCAGTGCCAAGGGCTTTTGCTACTCAGTCAAGAATTGGTGTGCTCCACTTCCACTGTTACTCTGTCTGCACCCACATATTTTAGTCACTTGGGAATTTGCCTTTGAGTTCATATAGCGAAGCTCTTTTATCTGACACTGAATGGTAGCGTTAGCATAATTGCATTTAGATTTAGAGATTAAAGCTTATAACTTAATTATGAATCCAACTACATAAGAGTTTAATTTAAATTTAATGTTTTGATTCAGCACAGCTCAACTCAGAGTGCTTGCTAAATTGTCTCTCACTGAATTCATCCTTGTCATTACCTTAGATATCAGTGCTTTTTCAGAGTTACAGGCTGTAGCAAAATAACTCTACAGTCCTGACTTTTGTCTGAGCTAATCTTCAGAAAGGGTATAGGCCAATGGTGACATAAACATTTTTACAGTTTCTGAGTTAAAAACATGTCGTGATAATATATGTGTGTGTATGTGCTCATGTGCACATACACACAGATGCATACTGATATATCTTGCTATGCTAGAGTCTAAACAAATAACCTAATTAAAAATTTATCTATAAAACCCAATTTAAAAAGACAAAACTGATGAAAGCTGAGAGGGTGTTCTTCTGATTTCTCAGTATTATCTCCATGCAAACACAGTAGAATATATGCATATAGACAACCTTATTCATGCGACAAACACAGAAATATACAGAAATACACATATATATATATGACACATAAGAGTGTAGTTTTGTAGACATTCTCATGTGAAAACCTACTAGTTATCAGACCCCTTCAGACCTTCAGTAGTATTTTTTCTTTCTCCTCCTCCCCTCATTTTCTGTTTCCTCCTTTCTCTTTCTCTCCCTACCTCCTTCTTCCCCTACTCCTTTGTTCCGTCTTTCAAAATAAATAGTTCACTAAGGTAATAATTCATCTCTTCAGGAAAAACTGGGATTTATAAATGTGAATTGACCTAGAGAGAAGCTGTTGTTGCTGGGCTATGAGGAACTGATCTGTGCATATAAACGTCTTCGTTACCAGTGGAGACTTTACATTATCATTAGCTTCACACCAATATCAGGAGGAACACAGCATGTCAGAGGGAAGTTCAAGAGTATTTGTATGTAATTATGTACATACTTTGTATGTAATTATACAAGAGATTAATTGTGAAAGACCTGAACAAGTTGCCTGCATAAATATTAAAGAACTGTAATAAACACAAAATACACACAAGTATCATGCTAAGATATCATTGCTTATTTCTCTCTCCTCCTGGTTAAAAATCACAGGTTAAGTAAGCTTAAATTGTGGCTGCAATTGTGCATCAATCCCTTATATACCAAAAATTGTTTGCTGTAAATATTGAAATGAATAACTTTGAACTGGAAGTGCATTTCCATAGAGATGGTGTAGTTCAGCTTGCTCTACCAAGTACTAGTGAGATGTTTGTGTTGAGAATACATGAAGGCTTATTTGGACTCTATCTCCAGCCTAACTTTACACCCAGGTAGCTCCACTTTGAAGTGTTTTTTTTTTTTGTTTGTTTGTTTCTTTGGTTTTGTTTTTATTTTAAAGAGAATAATAAAAAAAAGAGCAAAATACCAACCATATAGACAAAAACAAAGCAGAACAAAAACTATAAAAATAATATAGGATTCCAGAACAAAATGATAGGAATTAACAGTGATTGTTATGTTACATACTGTTATCTTCATGAAATTACTCAGATTACCAGATGCAAGAATGCAGTGTTTTAAATTGCATCTCCATTGGTGTTTTCCTTTTAAATAAAATGCTCCTTACTTAAAATGCACGAAAATCAATGTTGTAATTGATGGGCACAGTTCCAGTTTAAGCATACCGTGTTCTGTTGTACTATACATGAAGAATCAAGCCTTTGCAATGAAAATAGAAAGTGAGCCATAAAAGTAATAGAAACCTAAACAGAACCATTGAGAAAGATTTCTATTTTGTGACTTGAGCATATTACTTAAGAAAAGCAGACTCCTTAATCAGTGAAAGGTAGGAGGCAGGTGCAGACTTTTTGGGACTTGTAAACTGAGAATCATGGGATTTTCAGGGACTTGAAGCTTGAAACTATCACTACATCCTACTTCATTTTCCATTTTCCAGTTGCTACTTTCATTAGTCTCATGCTTATTCACCGTCATGGGAGTTGTTTGGGAGCTTAAAAGTGACTTAAAGAGCTGGGGCAGAGAAATCTTTTATAGTTATTAGACAAATAAAGAAAAAAAAGGAAGAAGGGAGATGAGAGAATAGTGTGCTTTTATGTGCCAGTGTGCTGAAGGGGAAATTGTTATCCTGCGGAAAGCAAAATGGGAACATAAAGGTCATAGGCTGCTCCATAGTGATTTCTGGAAGAAACTCATCGAGTATTCATTGACTCAATGTTTTCTAAACAGAACACATCGTATGGGTACAGTATAGTAGTGAGAAGGCATTTGGGTGCAAACAAGAGCTTTCCGAGTCCTTCAGTCTATTGGAATGACAACTGCATTAGTCACTTTCTCATCACTGGAACAAAATATCCAACAGGCACAACTTAAAGGAAGAGATTTATTCTACAGCATGGTTTTAGAAATTTCAGTCCATTGTCAGCTGACCCCACGCAGAAGGGCCGAGGCAGAGGAAAACTGCTCATCCCATGCTGACCACGAAGCAGTGAACAAAGGAAGGAGCCAGGGAGGAGGCTGTATCCTGCCAGGTCATGCCTGCGGCAGTGATCCACCTTTTTCACCCAGCCCTGAAAGCACATTCAGCACTGGCCTCTCCAATGGATTAATCATCTGATGAGTATAATGATCAAATCACCTTCCAAAAGACGCCTCTGAACACACGGACCAACCATTTGGGGGACATCCTAGATCTGAAACGTAACAAGCATCATCGACAAAAAAAAATATAACTGCTCAAAAGAGGCAGAGCGTAGCATGAGAACCCATGAGAAGGGCACGTATCATAGTGTCATGGTATCCGTACTGAGCTCAAGCTTCTCTGAGGAAATAATGATGGAGTTGAGACCTCAACACTGTGTGCACAGTAAGAGGGATACTAATTCACGGAATGGGGCGTGTTAAGCTCAGGGGTGTATGTTACATTTTATAAATATAAACTAGAAATGATTTTTTTTCTTTTGTCTTTCCAGACTAATGTCATAAAAAATCATCCTTCCAGTTAAAACGGAGAATTTTGACAATAATTTTCAACCCTACTCTTTGCCACAGTGCACCCCTTTTACTCCCCTTGCTGAATTGGTTCCCTTTCTATCTCTAAATCTCTCTTTGTGCCATCTCTTGCACTCAATCCTTGACTTAATTTAGGACTCTGTCACTTATTGTTGATCTTGTAGCTCTCTCAATTACCCCAAGAAATGACTCTTAGAAGTATGTGGTCCTGACAGCCTTAGCACAAACCTGTTCAGTGATATAGCCCTTGCTAAAGAATCTCTGCATGCACTCTCAGGTATAATCAAGACTCTTCCTTGTCTCTGAAAAATTTATTCATATTCTTATCACATACAATTGCTTGCTAATTCCTAAACATAGCAGGCATTCAGAGTCCAGGACATTTCAAAATCCCTACACATGCTCCCCCTCTTAAATACTAACCATGTATCATCCTGCCTGTTGTTTCACTGGTTGTCATACTCATACATAATCTTTCTTTCCTCTTTGTAAACTCACCTCTTATCCACTGCTTCCCCTCTTGAGCATTAACGCACTCTACCTTGTATTGTAGTGTGTTCAATACGATCTCTCCACATAGATTTTAAGTTCCATGCAGTTCAAGAATTTGTCTCATTTTCACCTTGCATTTATGCCTGGTTTTTATAATTTTCTACAATTGGAACTAAAAGTTTATATTTTAGACTTTTAGCAACATCCAAGCACTGAAGCAAAAGGGAGCAGTGCTGGGAAGAGAAAATATTTAAAGTAGTATTAAAGGAACTTGAGTTCCCCCTCTGTCTCTGTCTCTCTAGCTCCCTCTTTCTTTCTCCCTGTCTCTCTCCATGTCTGTCTCTGTCTCCCTCTCTATGTCTCTGTGTCTCTGTGTTTCTCTGTCTCTGTCTCTGTCTCTGCCTCTGTTGCTGTCTCTCTCTCCCTCTCTCTCTCTCTCTCTGTACTGGGGATAGGAAACAGGTCTTTGCCTATGATAAGCAAGCACTTTATCACTAGGCTCCACCCTTAGCCCTGATAGTCTCTTCTTAACCATCTGTGGGTACTCAGAATATTGGTCTTGATAGTAATCCAACAGAAGCCATCAAATAAGGAGACTCAAATTTTGTCTATAAGAGGCCAAAAATTTACATTTTTGACAATTTTAGTAATATCATTTAAGCTCCTATTTAACTGCATGTGTGGCAATAAAGCAAATATCATTAAATGCTGGCTTTTAAAAACTTACCCTAGCAAAACTGAAGATTTATGATTCCAGACCTAATGCTGTTGCATGAAATTCATTCCTTCAAGAGGTATTGATTATTAATGACTTAGGATCAGGTACAAATAAGCCTAAAACTCACTCTCTGATTCAGTTCCGCTGGGTGCTACAAGTTGACTACCAGTTGTCAGTCCACCACCATAAAATAAGTGTGTCTGAAGCAAGGGCAAGTGTTTTGAGGTGGACTGACGGCAGTATGGTTTTTACTGTAATAATTTTTAAACATTAGACTCTCACCATATTTTTTATCACAGCTGGTATTTTCATCAACCTGAATTATAGTTTGAAAGCATGCAAACATGTATTAATTGCCAACACTTTGCCAGTATTAAAAGTTCACATTTCAGTCTGCTTTTACAAAGTGTGGGAGTAAACATCACCCATCCAAAGTAGGACATCGACCACAATGTCAACATACCTAAAATATGGGAGTGCCCCTGAGGAGACATATTATTTTAAGATGGCTGGGTATTTCTGAGGTCATGATTGAAAATTGCAAACTGTTTCTGTCTGATTGAGAAGATGTATGACATGAGATTGCAAATTTGCAGTCTCTTCCAACATAATGTGAAAGCCACAAAAGCAGTTACTAGGGACACTTGCATCCCCCAATATATCACAGTTTTGGCACATACATGCTCAACAAATACTTTTTTGAATGAATGAATGAGCAATCTCTCACCTTTTCTCTAATACTATCCTGGTCATTCTCTCTCCTCTAATCCTCTGTCATGCAGGGCAGCCATTCTCTTGATGCCAGAAGCCCTTCCAATGGTATTGGTCTATGCATTTCATTGTTTTGGGCTTTGTAGAGACCACACTATCATATTTGTAGTACTAACAGCTAGGAAGCAGAAATTCACATGCTGGGATGTGTTTCATCCATAAATACTCATAAATTGAAAAGTGAGAATATTAAAGCAGGTGCATCTCTCATGATAGAATGTGAACTATAGGATACTACCGAACATTTCAAATTGTATGGGAGGAATCAATTTAGGAAAGAAGTTAGTTGCAATCCAGTGCTTTTTGAACCTTAGTGTTCATATGAATCTCCCGGTGATGGTGTTCAAATGCAAATTTTTATTCAGTAGCTTGTAAGTGGATCTTGAGAATACGCATTCCTAATAAGCCATCACATGATATTGGTCCATGCACAAACCTTTGTGAAATGAGATATTAACCAACTGACTGAACTGCTTATGTGACAATAGTCTTGATTTGATATTTTATGTGATACAGTTGATAGTCATTTGTCAACTTGGCTAGATTCCTGAATATATCTAAATAAGATACATTCTTGAAGTAATAACTTAACAGTGGTAAACTTAAGATATGATCTGTTGTCTTGATTTACACAATGACATTCTAGAGCCAAAGTATTCAATGACATAAAAAACCCATATCTGGGGGCTGGGGATTTAGCTCAGCGGCAAAAAGCGCCTGCCTGGCAAGTGCAAGGTCGTGAGTTCGGTTCCCGGTACCGGAGAAAAACCAAAAGAAAAAAAACCCACATCTGTGTTGATGCTATACCCAATTGGAACACAGGTTTCCTTACTGCCAGACAGATGTTCCTTAAAAATAGATCATGTGACTTTTGGCTATTGATATTACAGTAGCATTGCTTCGATAAAATAAATGTGACTGGGATGAGAGAAAAGAGAAAAGAAAGAAAGAAGGGAAAATGTGTATGTATATATATATATATATATATATATATATATATATATAT
>NW_004955531.1:1202687-1253957 GCF_000276665.1 Chinchilla lanigera | reverse complement strand
GTGGAGACACTAATTACATATATATACACACATACACACACGATGGCTAAGTTATTTATACTACTAAATTCACCTGGTTTATTGAAAAGAACAGTTAATGTTTAATTGCTTGATCAATCTTACTAGCCTAGATCTGTTTATCTGAGTAACCACTTTGAAGATCACAATGTGTAATACAACAACCATTGTTAATTTCCTATCACCTTGTTTTGAAATTCTATGTCATTTTGTTTCATGTTGTTTAGTTTATGTTTTTGTTTTTGTTACTTTGTTTTTGTTCTTTTCTCTTTAAAATAAAAAATAATAATTATGAAGTCATTCATCTTTAAAATGTTGCTTAATTTCACTTAGTAGTAAATGCTTCACTGAAGTCAGTCTAAATGAAAGCAAATGCATGTATTAATTGTATATAATTTATATTTATTAACTATTAAAATGCTGAAGGCATTTATTGCCTTTTATTGGGCATTACTGTACTGAATATGAGATGCTCAATCATTTTGATGGATTAGTTTGTTTATTCCCTAGTGGAAAATTACATTTAAAGACAAATGTAAAACCTTGGGAAAAGAACGCAACAAAAATACCCAAACTCAGTATTTCTACTTTTGTTGATAAAAAACGCTATAGCTAAATTATTTTTTTTAATTTTTAAAAATCTACATGAAATTCTTTAACTTCAATGTCAAGGAGATTTCATATCTGTTTTATTTTATGGTCTGTTACATCCCACCAAAAGCCTACTTCATTCTTACTGCATCTCTGTGTGTGAGCGTAGGTTTTACAAATCCCAAAAAGTAGGTGAAAGAAAATGATTCTTTTTTCAGTATGCTACAAAATAAAATGAAAAGTGATATTATATAATCTGCACAAATTAGACACATTAAAAGTTTTATCATATTTAAAAACTTTAATGGGTCTCAAAATTTAATCAAACGATGTCACCAAGTCAGAGGACACATATAGTCATAAAGGCGTAATGGAACCTCTTGGGTTTTCATGAAAACATAAGAATATTTTCATGAAGGGCAGAATTCATTATCAGTTTTCTCCACTATACCCTCAACCTTCTACTTTCCTGACCCATATTAGGATTATGAGAGCAACATATAGAAGCTTCTCACAATATAGGTTGTAAGAGCATTTTGCTATGATGTAGGGGACATAAAGGGGAAGTCAGACAATATAATTGCTTGACTAATTAGCTTCAGACCATTAAAGATCTTATAACATTCATATTACTATTATTAATATGTTAAATACTGCCTCACCAATTACAAAATCTTTCCTTGTATGTTATTTTCAAATCTCACTTGAAATGTTAGCACTATAAATTGTAATAGTATGAAAGAATATTATTCTAATATTACATGAAACCTTAGTTTTCAGTGATATCATGTGTTTTCCATAGTGATTATGAGTAATTAATTGCTACAAATTCACAAACAGTATTTCCTTTCAAGAGTTGACAACAGATGCTGGCATTTTAACAAAAGACAAATTAAATAATCTTCACCATGCTTAGTGAATTAAAATAGCTACTAAGAATTTTTTAAAAATCCATGATACATGGTGATGCTTAGAAATTTTTGATACCTACAAGTTTTTAAGAGTCTCAATCAGGCCTCTTTCTCAGTTCTTTACCTGATAATCACATTGTTAACTTCTGCCTATTAGGTATTTCTGCCTGTGAGCTAATCATTCATTTTTAAAAGCATAAGCATATCAATAGGCATGGAAATTTTAACACATTAAGCTAATAACTGTCAATTTGTCATTAGTTATTTTAATCTATTTACATTGGTCTAAAGAATGATCCAAAATCAGGCCATAGAGAAAGGGCATCTTGTCAATAGGATAAGAGAACAGATTTGCAGAAAAGCAATGAATCCCCCAGTGCTAAAAGGACAATATCAATGTGTATCAAGAAGTGAGAGCACAGCTACTGAACTAGATTGGCACAGACCTCTTCTTCCCTTAGCCTCAATGTAAGCCAGAATTCGTGGATGAAGAGTATTACTGCAAATAAACAATTAGTCATGTCCTGTGTGTGCAATGCTGAATCTCTGCAATTACTTTTGTATTTCTTACCAAATATAGTTTAAATTTGAATAGTTGTTATAATATGCTAATAAATCCCACTTTGTCTTGTAGAATTGCCCAGAATTCTTGAGAAGTCCTTAAGACTGACTGTTCTTAGTATTTATGACTTAAAAAGGTATTCAGTTTGGAATACACTGTACAGTGGTGTTCTTTATCAATTGACTGTGTACCTTTAAAAATTGAGAATTTGCTCATAACCATCAATTTTCTTAAAGATTGGACTTACTTTTTATTACAGCTGAGTATTACTGCCTTCTTTGGAAGGGATCTTCTCTCTCCAGTCTCTGAGTTCCTGGCAAACCTACTTCTTTCTTGGAGACATTGTTCTGGCACCTGTCGGTATTCAGTGTAGAAATGCCATTTGTAAATTTGGTCAATGCACTGATTAGTTGGTTGATTACAGAGCTGAACAAATCATAGTAAGTTCTGGTGTTACCCTTTTTTATATGTGTGTATACTCACACAGATGATCCCTGCCTATTTTAACTATAGTTTGACTAATAATTCTTTTGATTTTATGATGGTGTGAAAGCAATACGCTCTTAGTAGAAACTATTTGAACTCTGATATTGTTCTAGGCTAGCAATATATGTTGATAGTCTGTCTTGATATTGGACAGTGTCAACAAGCTGCACCCCCCAGTCAGTCACATGATCACAAAGTGAAACAACTAATGCTCTGCTGTGTACAATGGTGTTAAGCTATGGTGTCCATCAGGTGAGATATATCATATGAATTTTCTACTTATAATATCTTTGACTTATGCTGGGCTAATCAAGATGAGTAACCTTATCTGAAATTTAGGAGTTCCTTTTGTGTATGGGGTGGGAGGACACGTGCAAGAACATGGAGAGAAAACGAATATGTAAACCTTGATGTGACACTTTCAGTGGATGAATACATCATTGTAAAATAATAAAAGACACATTGAAGCAATTTTAAGGATAACTTAGTACATACAAGGAAACTTGCCTGTCTTATCTATGAAAGCAGAAACTAAAGAAGAAGAAATATGCCTATATTTTGTATACCCTGGTAATCCTAAATGTGTAAATAATACATATTTGAACTGAGCGATGCATTGTGAATCTAATCAGTACCAGAAATATAAAGTCCCTCACGTCTATTTTGTGATAGAAATATTACTAAGACATATCCCCTAGCTCTATATATTTTCAGAATCCAGTGAACAAAAACCTTTAAGTATGGTAATAATTAATATAGAATGTTATAATGGGTGTATAATACAGGGAAGCACAAACTATCTTGGTGGAATTTAGTAGGAGTAATTCTGTCTAAGGTAGCCTGTGAAGGCCCCCTAGATATGGTCACTGAGCTGATTTTTGGAAAACCATATATGGTTTTATCCGGGAGAGTAAGTAGGGGAAAAAAATTCTAAGGAGAGAAAATAATATAATCAAACACCTAGATATGTGAAAGTTGATTTTAGATCTGAAAACCTCTAACTGAAGAATATTTTTGAAAATGAGGACAGTAAAGGCATATGTTGAAATCTATGGAATGAGGTACTGTAAGATTTTAAAGGCCTTTTCATTTCTCCTCAAAGTACCAGTGTTTTATTATACACAATAGGAAGTAATAATTGATCTTACAGAAGGGCATGAAGTGATCAGAAAATCAGCTCTCACTGTAATGCAGAATTCTGATTAGCACTAGGAACAATTGAAGTTGTTAAGGGGCTTCAGGAGGTAGCCATAGGCAGAGGTTACAAGTAAGAAGTGTAGTGAGCGGCAATGGGGAGGAATCAGAAAACTGACTGAGAGATATCATTTGTGAAAAACCTTTCCTGATTGGGCATGGGCATCAGAGGATGAGGTGTGTTGGAAGGATATAATTTGAGAAAGAGTGAGGAAATCTTTCCTAACCTAAAATCATGCTTTCTAGGAATAAAGGTATATTCTGCTTCATATGTAACAGTCCCCGGGAAATGCATAAACTTTCTGTCATATAAAATTATTTTTCACAAATGAAAATTGTGTATTTGAGCCAAAATTATTTGGCAATAGTTACTATCATTGCTATTATTATAAATAATATCTTGAAAATGTGAGTGACCTCATGCTGCCATGTACCTAAGAATATTGCTAAAAAACAAAGTAAAGCAACAAACAACAACAAAGCGATTTAATACAGGAGAAATGCACATTTATTTTCCTTTGTTTCCTTTGTTATGCTAAAGAATTGTGAACCGACGTTACAAAAATAGCACAAGCTGTTGTCATCCTGGAGAACACATTAACTACATAGGATAACTTTATAAAGAATAGCATTGAATTTTACAGCTGCTCTTGGGAATAAAAGCCTATTTTAAGTGCGAGCTAAGATCCTTCCAAAGAGTGTTCATTACATAGGCTTTATCTGAGTCACACCACCCCAAAGACATCTGCCACTTTAGGTTAAAATCTCTATGGGCACTTATACTTAGCAAAGAACATTAATTTTGTTTGCATATATTCTATTTATTGCATTGCATTTTTATTGTTTGCCTTCCTAGTTCATGATTTCAGTTTCTCTGAACGTGCACATTTACATGAATAAGTACCTGATTTGTTTATTCCTACTAGATATCCCAGCTCTAAAATAGAAACACACCTTTGGCTTATACACATTTGTGTACCCATTCTATTAAGTGAGCTTCTAATATAAAATATTGGGAATAGTATGATGCATTCCCGAGCTGCACTGTCAGTCCACACAGATGCATATGTCATATGATTAAATTGGGATAGCATTTGGTTTAGTATAAACATGATAATTTAGGACAAATTTTCTTGTAGGATTATTAAAAATAAACTTGTATTTTTGAAGAATATATGGAGAGATGAGGTATCCTGAATGGTTTATGAAGTTCAAAATTAAAATAAGACTTAAATAATTAAAAGTAGAAGCCATTGCAGTTTGGACTTTCTTATTATCTGAAAAAAAGTGATAGTGGGGCTTCCAGCTGAGAGGAATAGTTGCAAAAAACATTTTGTTCTAGTTAGTTAATTCTTCCCTACATGTGCTATATTCATCGCATCCATTTTAAAAGCAAATGAGCCATCACTATCTTCTCAAATTTGTGGCAAACTCTCGCTGTGCCAATTTCAGCTTGCATACATCTTAGACAGAATACGATGTTCTAATCTTGATTATAATTTTAAGTTAAAAGAATGAAATTAGTTCAATATGCGGACACTGATAGGTTGCACTAGTCAGACTATTATTGCTTCTTCTGACAAAAATAGAAGAATATGTCTGTACACAAGGAGGTAAGCTCATGCATACTTTAAAATGTATCATACTGCAAATTCTACTGGATTTCAATTCAATCAAGAAATCAGTCCATTAAAATGAACAAAAGAAAAAAAGATGAAACAGGATACATGATGTATAAGTACAGATTACTTATGATGAATTTGATCATTGTATATATATCTAAATTGCACCAATAAGCTTAATAAAATTTAAAAAGAAATCAGTTCATGAAAGCTAAAATTTGGTGATAAATGTGTTGTTACTGAAGAGTTCAGCCATGTTGCTAATAATTGGAGCAAGCTTTCAATAAAACTGCATTCATTATGAAAGCAGATACTTCCCAAGTGAGTGTATGAGAATAGATCATGCATCGTTCTTCATCATATCAATGAAGATCAAACAGTGTTATCATTATACACCTATTAGAATCACAAACATTTGAAAGAATGATAATACCAAGTGTTGTAAATATATGGAGCAAGAGAGACACTTAAACTTCATGACTGTGAATGAAAAATAAAATAATCACCTTGGGAAAAGTGTGACAGTTTCTTAAAAAGTAAGCATACATGTTCTTTCCCCGTAACCCACAATTTACTCTCCAGTATTCACCCAAGAGAATCTAAAAGGTGTATCACAAATATTCATTACAGATTTATATATATCCTCAAACTGGAAACAAACCACATATATATCAAAAGATGTGGATAGGAATAAATACATAGTGGCACAACCACAATTTGGAAAATTCAGCAATATTAAACAAACAAAAGATCATACACATGAGAACATGACAGTTTCAAACTATTATACTGAACAAAGAATCCAAACATAAAGAGTTATATAGGCATTAATGTATAAACTAAGCCATGGTAATAGAAGTCACATCAGTTGTTCCCGGACACAGGACTTTTCTGAGGTAATGAGGATATTCTGTACCTTGTATTTTATAAGAAATGTTAATACATCCAAACATCTGAACTCAGAGAATTTTAATTTTATATTCCTCTGAGATCATCTAAGTATTGAGGCCACAGAGATAGAAGAGAAAGCACAGTGTCAGAACTTTGTGTCATTAGGACTAGAAGTTACTGTAAAAATAGAGGTAGGATTGAATGATAAAGTATTTATTTATTAACCAAATATTTACTAAGGTTCAAACTCTTAAGGCACTTTGGGATACAGATCTAGTATTGGGTCACATCTAATATTCACTATTTTTCAATTGGTTTCAACAAACATTAAGCAAATGTCAAATAAATATATTGATTACAAATCAGTACTATAAGTAAAATAAGAGTATTCAGGCAGGAAGGATAGTACAGATTTATTGTTTTGAGAAAATTATACCAGGTAGAGGACAAGGTGAGTGTGGAAACCCTAGGATGAGAAAGAAATTGGAAACTATTAAAGAGTTTATAGTTCGTTGTATTATCTATTTCTGTTTTTAAAACAATCTCTTGTTTAACATGTGGATTAAAGGAAGGAGAAGTAAGAAGTGTGAATATACTTTTAAAGTCCATTGCAATAAAAAGGAATCAAGGAGACCAGTTAAGAGGTTACTGCAATAGCTCGGGTAAAACAATGATGGCACCTTCAATCTGAAAGGTTATAGGGATAAAGAGGAGTTGATAGCTCCAAAATTCATTTTAGAGCTGGATCTGACAGTACTCAATAACAAATAGGCTATGTGGGAAGGAGTGAAGGGAATGGAGGAACCAAAATGACCCATGAGCCTTTGCTTGAGATTCTTAGCATTTATAGAGATGAAGTCTGAGAGAATAAGGTAGATTCCAAAGTGGGAAGGTCTAAGTGTGTGTATCATTCAGAGGTTTCAGGAAGGTGTTAACACTGAAATCAGGCAATATGAAGATGTGCTGAAAGTATGTAAAAAGAGCAAGAATTAATTGTGCACCTTTGGGCTGGTACCCACAGGGAGTTATTACTATCACTAGAAAATAAGGGGCATAAAGAACAAATATTAGTGATGGTTGTGTGGGAAGGAAGATTATGTCTTTAACAGAGGAGCCCAGTAAACTTCTAGAAGTATAGAAGAGAAGGACCTTCTTTGATTTCTTTCTGTGGTTGGAGAACATTTTCATTGGACAAATGCAACCCAAATATGGAAGGATTTGAAGATGGGAGGTGGTAGAGCCTTGGGAGTGTGAGGAGAAGTAGCAGATGGCAATTGTACTATATTCAGAGTGCTGCAACGGAACCGAGAAGGGCAAATAATTCTGTATACTTTAAAAGTATATTAAACCTCATCAGACAATCTAAATTACCATCAACAGCATGGAAATTTTGCGGCAATGTAGAATTTTTGTTACCAAAAGAATGAATGTGGAAGACTTTGCTAGCAATACTTTAGTCATGTGTTATTGCTTTAATACTTATTACAGGAAGCAGATCCTCTTAAAACTACACTTTTAAGTACTCATTACTTTGTTAAGAGATAACCTATCAGAAAAACTGTGAAGAGGTATTATAGGATGCATAAAACTTGAAGACAACTTCTGTTTTATAAATGATCTTGAGAGTGCTAGACAGATGGAAATGAAGAATACATCCGTTTCTTTACCATTAAGACCTTACCTAGGTGTTTGTGACATTTGGAGCTGGGATAAAAAATCAGGTTTTGTTCCATATGCTCAAAATCTTTATTATGTTTGTCAGTATATCTTTGTAATTATCACATGTAACTCTATTTCTGTATTTTGCTAGAATTGTCTAATGAAGACACCGTCTTTGCATTTCATAATGAAAGCTACACAAGAGTCACATTGGCCATTATAAACTTTGTTTTGAAAGTTCGTTTAGTCAGAAGGCACTATTGTTCAAATGCTGATAAAAATTTTTGATGACGCACTCATTTCAAAGGGATATTTAAGGCTTGCCTCATATTTATTGCTCTGAAATAATTTAATACCTGTCTTTATGAACTGATTGATTACAGGTAGATAACATGGGAATTGAACAAAAGCAGAATTAAAATTTTGTATCTGTATATGCATTTGCAAGTACAAATTGTTCAGTGAACTCATGCTATTTGAATATGCTTAGAATGAAAGAACATTTATTGAGCCCAAGAGATACATTTTTTTTTTTTGCCTTTTTGAGACAGGGTCTCACTATGCAGTTCACGCTGAACTTGAGTTCACTTTGTAGTCCAGGCTGGCCTTGAACTGGCAACGATCCTCCTACCTCAGCGTCCCGAGGGCTGGGATTATAGGCGTGTGCCACCAAGCCCAGCTAAGAGATATATTGAGTACCTACTGTTTTCCAGGCACTCCCCTAAGCACTTGGCCTATGCCCATAAGCTTAGACTCAGATACTTGTTATGTAAACATATTCTACTGACAATAAACAATAAATGTAACAAAAATTAACCACATGGTACATTTAAAAGTGGTGCACACTGTAGCAATATACAACACGCTCCAAATAAAGTGATATTCATCATGAAGCAGTATTCAGCTCAGTCTAATGTCATCTCCCTGAAATCAGAATTGAAGCTCTTAATTACCATATATGTCCATGCTTAAATGATTAGGCCAAATCTTTATTAAGTATCGCTGACACATTCACACTTGGTATGTTAAATTTTTAAATCACTAAATAAAGTCAAATAGGCCAGTCTTTCAATTTTCATTAATACACATCTCACAATATTTATGCTAAAGGAAGCAAAAGAAAGAACAGACAAATTCATTTTATAATAAATCAGGTTATATTTATCATAGCAATTGACTGGTCCATTATTGTTCTTAGTGCATTGATATGATTGAGTCACTGAATCTGGTGGATAACACAGTATGCCTTATTTATTTTTTAAGGAATTCTATACTCATGAGTTTTAATTCACATTGATGTGTGTTTCTAGTCTTCAACAGAATGAGAAATCCTATTTCATGTGCGTATTAGGTCTGAAGAAATTATATTTGCATGAGGACAAATCTGCCTCAAAATTTCCTTTTTATTAAAGTTTATGGAAAATTGATGAAGTTAAGTTTCACGATGCCAAGTCTCTAAGCAAAATTCCCCAAAATGACAACTGCTAGAAAAGTGAACTGAGGGCAGTCATTCCCTTAGGCAATGGGCAAACTGCCCAGTTCTGAACTCTGAACTCAGTCAGCCAAAAATTTATATGTGATGCTTCTGTCTATTACATTTCACTTACTTGTCACCAGCTTTTTTCCATGTGTAGATTCCTACTTTTGTTCCAAGCCACCCTAGAAAATGCAAAAATGATAATCCCACTCTAGGTTATTAGTACTTTTGGAAAAATTAAATTAGTTGCTATTTTTTGACAGTATTTTGAGATAAAACTACTTTTTAAGCAAATTGAAATAATTTGTTTTCTCCAGATGAACTGATTGGCATTTAACATCAGATAAGTGGTTCTTGTAATTTGTCTATACTTTCAAAAAACTAGTGAAAAAATGCCTTTCATTTATTTTTAATCATTCTTTGTAAGATTTAGTTTTTCAAAATCGTAAGGTGTTCTTGGAGGTTGAGCATTGGCTATCTAGCTCATAATGATAATCTAACAGAAAACGTATCATTAAGCATTTGAAGCCAATATTTAAGGCCATAATAATATTAGACAAGGTTTTCTGATAAAAATAGACAGTGACTTTGGGAAGAATGATTGAGTCTGCAGACATTTGCTTAACATTTTTTTATTATAAAGAGAAGAGAAAATTTTAAAAAGGAAAAAGAACAATAAAACTGTTTCAAAACAGGTTAGTAAGAAAGTTACAACAATTAATACATAGTGTATTGTTGTTTGCTTGTTTATGGTCTCTATCTGTAACTCCCCATCTCCCTTCTAAGTGCCAGAGCAATAATCAATGCACAAGATCAGAACCTAGTGTGTAGTTCGTGCTCTTTCTCGATGCACTGTGAACAATATATTAATATGCCCAAATTTTTAGCAGATATTAAATATTTGTTTTCTTGAAACATTCATTCTCAAATATGTTCATCTTGTGAAGCTATTAAGTGTCCTGAAAATGCCCTCACCCTTAATGAACACGCTCCTATAAAACTGACTCAATGTCTCAGGCCTTTCTGCTCATTACACCATTTCCGCCCTGTAGAATTTAATTTTAGTAAAATACTCAATAGTTCTAAAGTGATATGCATAATATTTGAACTGCTTTGCAAATAGGAGATAAAGGAACTATGTGACATGATTTCAAGGGTTTTAGAAAGGGTCTAATCCTTTCCTTCTACATCTAATTACTCGTCTTTACTAAGTCTTGAAATTCCACATTTAAAATTTTATTTCTTTTTGCTTTACTTAAACAACAGAACTTTATTTTCTCACTATTTTTGGAGACTTGAAATCTAAGATCAAGGTATTGAGAGGGTTGGTTCCTTCTAACTGATATCTCTATTAATGTTGTATCTCTTTAATGTAATTTTTTCTTTTTTATTTTAAAGAGAGTAGTAAATGAGAAAAAAAGAACTAGAACAGTAGCAGCATACCAGTATCACAAACAGAAACAAATCAAAGCAAGAACATTCAAAGTGATACAGAGTCTCAAGACAAAATAATATGTAATGTAACAACCACTGTTGATTCCTATAATTTTTGATCCAGGTTATGATCGAAATAATTCTGGAAGGAATTATCACTTTAAACTCATTCAGCTATTTCAGTATAAAGGCTGAGAAACTAAGCAGGTATTATAAGAAAGAATAACGACAAACATTAAAATGGCAGAATGCTGAAATATAGGCTAAAGAAAGTACTTACAGTGGAAGAGCCATTCAGAAATTCTGACCTGCTTAAAAGGTATATGGGAGTATAATCTAGAGTTTTGGTTCTTTTTCTGGCTCTCTAATAACTGGGTAAATTGCCCCACGTCCTTCAATCTTTATGTTAAAGGAAGAGAAAGAGAGATTCACCTGGCTCATCTGTAAACAATACCCAATTGGTAATTCTATACCCCATAATTGTACCCTTGACCAACCCTCCCCACTTATAAATGCGGGAAAATGCAAGAGTTCTGACGTAATTCAAAGCCATTACCTTGTTTACAAACATAACAGCACTGGATAAAGCAGCAATAGACCTTGAATTCATATTCTATTTAAGTATATAAGTACTTCATTCCACATATATTGTCTCAGTTCACATTTATTCACAGATTTGAATGCATATGCATGCAAAACACCTATACACACCACCTCCTTCACTGAAAATTATAGCACTATTATCTGCTCAGAGGCATTGACTCTGAGTGAAACATGAAGTACTTCTCTCAGACTATTCAATAGGACATTACATTTTCTGATTTTCTATTTTTTTTTTTTTCGGTACCGGAAATTGAACTCACAACCTTGCGCTCGCCAGGCAGGTGCTGTGCCGCTGAGCTAAATCCCCAGCCCTGATTTTCTTTATTATATTTTATTTATGAATATCTTTTTTGAGATGAGATCATGCTACATACCACAGACTGACCTCCAACTTTTAAACCTCCTGCCTCAGCCTCCCAAGCATTATGAATACAGGTGTGTAGCACTGTGCCCAGGTTTTTATTCATGGATATTAGTTTGAACTGCAGGCTGCAAAGTTTAGCAAGAGATAACCTATTAATTTCTTCAGTTTAGTCTTTTTTCGTATAGCTTACTCTTGGTGATTCTGTTTTTAAATTAAACTTTCCTCTCAGTTACTCTCCTGATTTATCTACTAACATAGAGCTGTTTCATGGGTCCTGGTAATGCAATAAAAATTAGCAATTGTTATTGCACTAAACCAACAAAAGACATAATATTTTGCTAGTATTTTTACTCTCAAACAGGATATGATTATACTTATTATATTATTATACTTAACACACATTATTTATTATGCTTAGTACAATAATCATGATCAAAAGAATTAGCCACTGGTTCTGACTCTCAGGAGGAACCATAAATATTTAGGCAGTGAATAAAAGCAATGATGGAATGAAAGTATACTCAACAGTTCAACAAAACATTTTATTGCAAACCATGGAGGAAAAAAACATGGTATTTAAGTGTGTACACTGCAACAGTTATACATATTTTTTACATAGCATGAAACCTTGCCCTTGTTAAAATGCATATAATGTAAAGCTATTACTCCAGGAGGACCTGCTGTGTCCTGTTGAAATTACCCATGCCAAACCATGGATTAGCTAGCGGCAGGGGAGAATGGGGTAATGTTTGTCTGTATGTGTGTATTTAAATGACTGAAGAAAAGAAGTAATGAGGATTAACATTCTGCTTTTACAAGTGTAATTATAAGTTTAATACAGGGACAACTTTATTTTTAGTGTAATACATCTGTGCATTCTGAACAATATGTTCAGGTCATGCTTTTTTGCATTCATTTCCAATTTGCATGGAATTAGAGGAAACTACTCCAATTTATGAATGAAATTATAAACTGCATTTGAAAGAGAGGGCAATATTTTGAAAGGGTGAGTATAAATAAATCATTACAACTAATAGTATTCATAAAGACAGTTTAGAAACAACTTAGTCTTTTATTTCTCAAAACAGATGATTTCTATATTATAAGCTTCTGCTGTAAAACTAGTCCAGTTTGTCTATTAAGCGATTGTTTGATTCCTAGAGCAAACTTTGGTAGGGTTCTACAACTGGAGACAGGTGGGTGACCCATAGCAAGCTTTGGATAGATCCTCACAATCTTGTTACCAGGTGGTGTGCTAACAGTACAGCGTGTTAGATCCACAGACTAAACTCATCAAATATACCAACATTTAGTAGCAAATAGGCACAAACATATTGCCTAGTTGTCAAACATATGCCTTTAAATACTGGCTTTCAATCCATAGAAACTTCCACAAGTCCTTTTGCAAGAGAAATTCACTATGAAGAATATCACTTAGCCTCCTAGTCACATTAGGGACAGAATTTCCATGAAATCAAATAAAGGGCAGAACAAATTGACTTTAGAGCTAGATCTAGAACACTTATCTAAAGGTACTAGACCCCTGGTCTTGACAAGTCCTTCTGCCTAATTCATTGTAAGGCTCAAAATCTGTTTAGCTATCTGAATACTTTAGATACTACTCATTTCATCAGTGAATAATTATTTCAAATATCCCTTTTATGGATTAATAAAATTTCAGGCTTAGAGTATAGATATCTAATTAGGGAATATAAAATTCTAACCATCTTACGCTGATGCATCAAATATTTTAAGTGAATCACCACACATATAACATCATAGCTTCTTAAATAAATTTGTTCTCTAACGTTACATATCAACGAAGGAATTAACAAGTGAAGGCAGGAATTCCAGAAAATTTGTTCACTTCAGTGAGTAGCCCTGGTCTGAGTCACTTGAATGATCATTAATTCCAGACATATATATTCTTACTCAAATAACATAAATTATAAAGGCATCTGGAGCAATTCCTTCTAACTTTATCTCTATTGACAGCAAATAACTTTGCTATATTTTAGAAAACTTGGCTGGTAAAAGAGAACAAATCTGAATTCAATTAGCTTCATAAAAAGTCTTTGAAAGGAAAACAGACAAGTTAAATATCTGCCTTTCCCTAGAGGAAAATTCTCTGGAAATGACAGAGCTCTAAATATTTTTTTCCCAAAGAAAACTTTAAAGACATAATAGATTCTGGTGAAAGGTTCTGGAGCTTACCTAAAAGCTAGATCTAGAAGTAGACTTGCAAGGGCAAGTAAAAATGATGAACGGACAGCCAGGATTTGGAGGCAGATTTATTTATGTCGATGGGCACTGATCAGGATCATTTCCAAAATATCAGGTCCTGATCTCTGGTGGTCTAGGGCTTACATAGGATAAGCAAGCAGGAAGAACAGAGGCAGAATGGCTTGTCAATTGGAGACTGGTTTATACAATGTGCATCACAGTGACCAGCTATGCATCACAGTGACAAGCCGTTTCCAAGAGACAGGAGCAACCAGATCTGGAACAGGACCTACTACCGGGGCAACTAGCAAACTGAAGTATACTGGCTTGGAGGACATTTTCTGCTACAAACCAAGAAGGTGCTTCTTTCTGTTTAAGTGGAAAGATACCTTATGAACCACTTATACTGGTGTGTTTTCCATCTTTCAATTACTCCTTTGTCAGTGAATCAAGTGGTTTGCTTTAGTTGGTGTATTTATTGATATTCTCTTAGGAACAAGATTTCAACTCATTTTCCTGGGATAGTTAGTTTTCTGTAATCAGTTATGTATAAGGGCTTTAAAAATTAACAGAATTTCCCATTCTACCTCTTTATAAGTAAAAGACTTAGTATAAATCTGACTTAAATTCACTGCTTCTCAGGAGAATCTCTATGTCTCGCACTACCTATATTCAAGTGAACAAGGGAATTTTATTTCACATTGAGTCTGGTGAACAAATACTCATATATCCCAATGGCAGCTAGAAAACTCCTTTTGAGAATCTGGCAGACAATTCAACCATAACATTGAAAGCAAAAAACAATGGTTTCTTGCCCAGCCTCACAAATGCCTCACCTGCCACTTTCGCTATCTCATTTAATATTAGCAACACATCCATTATTATTCAAGTCAAATGCCCTAACAGTCCTTCTCCATTTCTGTCATCATTTCCTGTGAGCTCTACCTCATGATTTCTATTGCTATTCATCTAACACAAGTCTCCATTACCTGTGGCCCAGAGTGTTGTGTTGGCATCTGTTAAATATGGTTCCTACTAATGTAGCTCTGCTCCTTCGGTCTACACAGCAACTGAATGATAATGAAAATTTTTTTTAAAAGGATCTTATCATTGATTTGTTTAAAACTCTCTTAGACCTTCTCTGTAACCATGGAATGAACCCTCTAAAAATTGGCCATGTCTCCCCCCCCCCAGTCTCTGGCCTCTCATATCACAATTTTCTCCTGGCTTTGACCACACAATCTTTCTTCCTGTTCAAAACAGAAAGCCAGATCAGCATAGCTCATCCTTAAGACCTAGGGTCAGCATGCACTGCTCCTTCTGTCTGGAAAGCTCTGACTTCTGATAGTAAGGTCCAGTTCCTTCATTTCCAGGTCTCAGTTCAAATGTCACACTGTAGGAGGTCATCCCAACCATTTTATTTCAGGAAGCTCAGCAACACCCTCAGCCAGGTACATTCTCTGCTCATCTGCTTTCTATTCTCAAGTGCAATTTTCACAGAATAGAATGTTCTCCTTTTTACAGTTGGTTTGATATTTTCTCTCTACACTGATCATAATATAAATTCTACCAAAGCAAGAATTTTGCCTCTTCTGATCTATTTTCCTTGAAAAATGGTAGAACCACAACTTGTTGAATGAAGAAATGAGGACTCCTACTGGAAATTTTCTTCTTTCAAAAAAAGGAGAATGCAAGTGGCCTTCTCCACAGTAGCTGGGGCTGTTGGCATTCTTGTGACTTGGCAGAACTCTTCTGGGAGCTTCCAAAATTTGACCACCTTATTTAAATCAAACTCTGAATATATTAACTGCTTGTGGAACCACCAAGGGGCCACTGGGATCAGTCTGAGCATCACTTGTTCCTCCGTGGTCCCCATCCTTTTATTTGATAAATCAATACAGGAGTAAAGGAACAGCATCATGTTCAATGACAGGGATATCCTGTGCTAATCTGCATCACCTCCAAAGAGACTTGAAAGGGATTTATTTAATCTCAGAGCTCGGAGGCAGTGATTAACAAAGTGTGGTTTCCGGAACAGAGGCAATAGCACAACCTGATAACAAGTTAGAGATGCAGATTCCCAGAGTCTACCATGCATGATCAAAAACGTTAAATCTCTTTGAACAACCCTTCTGCGAAAATATGAAAACTAATGTGTCAGGGCAACAGTGTACATCCTTGGCTGCACTTTATAATCATTACCTGCCAAGCCTTAAACATTTCTTATGTCTGAGCTCCTCTGGTAGAAGTTCCACTTTAGATGCTCTGCCATGGGCCAGGACTCTGTTTTTATTTTCCCTATGTGGTGCTGTTGGGTCCCCAAAGCTTAGAACTATTGCCTTACTGTGGCAGCAGGAAAATTTCAGGCATATTCAGATACTTTATAGATATTTCTCCTGGAAGGATATATAATTTGAGATTCAAAAATTATTTGCATCTCAGTTTTACAGTAGAAGGAATATAATCTGGTCTAAAATGCAGCATATGGTGGTAAATGCTGGTGCTGTATAGCCTCATCCAAAGCATCAATTCATGAAAAAGCACATTAAGGGAGTGTAATGTTCAAAACCAAGTTCCGTAGTAAGCATCTGCTATAATAGATTGACTTATTCTAGAAGAGAAGTTTCATTTCAAGGAAGCTTATCATGATATCAAACATGTTTTAAGTTAATGAAAATGCAGGAAGCACCAAGTTAATAGGGCAATTTTAAACCATAAAACCTAATTTAACTCCACTAAGGATGACAATATAATGCTTCACAAAAACGAAAGCTTCCCAACCTGATTCATCAAATGGAGAATTACTAGGAGGCTTCATGATATCCCCTTTGAAGAAACAAAGTTGAGTATGAGATGCAGGCTTACTCAGACTATGGTAATTTACTTCTTAATTAAACACAGGATGATTAAAAAGATATTTCACTTTATAAGGCCACAGAACAGCCTGTTTGATAAAATTGTTATAAGCCTCCAGACTCTCATTTCCATTTTAGTATCAATTCCTTATATTTGTTTTCTGAAATATTGAAGTAGAGATTCTAGGGATTGATATATATCTTATCATATATACACATATTATTTATACATATATATTAGACATACATATATATGTGCATGTATTTTTATTAAAAGTAAAATAAAGTTTGTGGGAAGGGTCTTTTTCTCAATAAAAATCTTACTTTGTATAATAGTGAAACTATCACTTCTAATATAGAGAACTATATATATATTTCAGCTACTTAATTTCAAATTGAATCATTTAGTTGAAAAACTAAAAGTCAATAGTAATGCAACAGAGCTACTTGTTTCTCTGAGTTTATGGATCTTATAAAATATAAAAACAGCTCTTTCATTATAATTTTCCTGAATTGAATCAACTGGAGGGCTTTCTTGGAATCCTATTTGATCAATAGCTCTTTTATAACTTCCCCTGTAAAATTTACTGCTATGTAGTATTTCCTTTACATATAAAAATTGATTTTTGCTATGCATGGTGAAACCTTTTCTTAGGTTTCTCAATTCGTTAGAATGCCCATATTGTGATTAGAAAATCCAATTAGGCCATTTACTAAACAAAGAATATTGGAAACATGGTGTATGCAGTTCATGTTAGAAACAGTTCAACTTTATAATTTTGAGATTAGATTAAGAGTATTGTACCTTTAGAAAATGTGACTGGTTAAATTTCCAATAATTGCAATGTAGTAATATTATAAATTTAGCTGCTCAGTCTCACTGTTACACGCCAGTTAGCTCCATAAGCTCAGGAATGTTTGCTCTCTGTTGACCAAAATCAAAGGAGGTCATTTACTCTGGTGTAAAGGAATCACAAAATGAAACTTTCAAAGATAGATTTTGTTTTTTCTGGGGTTTTTTCGTACTTTATTGGTATGTTTTAAATATACATATTGATAACATTCATCACATGAAATTTGTACTTGTATATATCTTGTTTTTTCTTAAGAGACAAGTGGCTTCTCCAAACTTCATCAGGCTTAAGGCATAAACTGGCACCCTGTCACTCCCACCTGTACTCAGCCCAGAAACATCTGTCTATTGTCTCATTGTATTTCCTCTTCCCATGATTCCTTGCTGTAAAAGATCCGAACATACATGTGCAGGGGAGCTGGAGATTTGGGTGATGAGTCCCTTCCATCTCCTTGAAGCTAACTTTTAACAAATCTTTTTGCTCTTTTACCAAAATAAATGGCCTTCTTTGATTTGATCAGCAGCAAACAAATGAAGCTGAGCTTCTAGACCTAACTGGCCTGATTAAGCAACTAAATTTGTAATACTAGTAGGTTGTATTATTGTGTTACTGTTCTTTCGGCCACTCCCCGAACTGGATGTACCTTATACCATCAGAGCTCTCATACTGACTTCCTTTAAGTAAAGTTAGCCATCTTGAATTCTTGCTGTTTCTTTCCATAATACAAGAGATAGATACACACAAATGTGCGCGCACACACACACACACACACACACAAACACAAAAATTTACACATACATAGAAAACAGTGATAAAATGCCTCCTGCCAAATAAGCAATATACTTTTATTTTATTTTAAAACATTTGCCATGCATAAATGTCACAAGGTACTCTGACATTTAATTTAAAATTAATTCAATAAAGATTACATTATTCAGAAAATCTCATCTTTGAATATTAGCTTAAAACATAAGCATATACAACTTTATTCCTAGATTTAAGCAAGGCAAATATTTTCTAATCTCTTCACAATTCTTTAACCAAAAATACTATATCTCCTTTCCCAGTAGGCTATATGTACTTAAACGATACACAGATTATTGGAAAAGATGGAAGGGCAGGAACTTTGGTCTGAAAATCTTTCTTTAATACATTACATGTGTGTTTTTAGAGGGACATTTGAAGGACATGTTTTTTAGGGCACAGGTAGCACAAGTGTAAAGCTATGCTTGGATACCTGGGAAGCCCCTCTGCGCTATCCCTTACAGAAATGCACACATGACCTTAAAAGAGTTGCTGCTTCTAGAGGTAATTTTACTAGGTTTGAGTCTACACCATCCACAACCCACAAGACTTAAAAAGAGATTTATCTCAGAAGGGAACCATTGTCTTCAAGCACAAGCTTCATTTTTATGAGCTAAGCCTGAAGTCCCTGACATTTAAAAATGACAGTGTGTCAATGTGAGGCTTTTTTGAATAATCCTAAATTTTATCAGCTTTGCAAAATGTTACTATGGGGCAGTATTCGGTTAGTGAAATGTTTCACCTATTGAGAATGTGATGTTGGCCAGAAAGAGGAGAGGCCTTATCTAGAACTGACCGAAGATAACTTTGGGATGTGGTTTTACAAGTATGAAGATAGAGGTGTTCTTCAGAGGTGGGGAGAGATACAGTACCCAATTTCATATCGTTTCAAAGTTTTTATGCTATAAATATTTTTTGAATTGACTTTGGGAATTACACAAGGAAAATGTTTACAAAATCATTGTTAGTAGGAAATTTCATTTCACTATGAAAATAAATGTAATGATTTAATGCATCTTAGTATTAAATATATATGATAACGAATAACAATGGAGATCGTTGAGAATGACTAACCAAAAATGTGCATGCTAATATCCATATGGTTTGTATGTCTGTCTTTAATTTGGTGCTGGTCACTGCCCAAATTTTGGTGCCATTTATTTGAATAGCCTGGTTAATGTGTGCATTGTTGAAAGGAAAAGGCATACAACAATTTAGTACCATCCTCTAGTAGGTTCACTTCAGAAAAATTATAATAATGCCACTAAGAGCTAAGAAAGCAAGCTTGCTTTTTGGACGAGAATACAAAACAATTGATTTAGCTTTTAAATTTATAATATTAATAGCAATAGACTACCCCAATTATTCTCACACTGTCTGAGGTAAAAGACTAAGTTTGGTTTTGTTTCGTTTCCTTTAACTTCAATCTCTTAAGGAACAATACTGTAGTAAAATATCATAAAATTTAATCATAAGAAAAAATACTTTTCACAAAACAAAGGGATATAAAAAGACAAGCAAGGAATTTTACTGTTTAATTCAACATATCTTATCAAGTTGCTAAACATTTTAGTAAATGCTGACTTTCAATTTCGATGCCTCTTGTATTGTGAAACAATAAAAACAATTTGTGAGCTGGTGCTGCTCTGTAAACTTTCTAAATAGAATTGTTTTATGTCATTGTGTATTCAACTTGCTAAATGCATATATTCTCAGGTAGCTATTAGATCTCTCTAGAAAAGAAATGCATGTATCTACACACACACACACACACACACACACACACACACACATATATATATATATACATGTGAATTTTAGGTTTTTATTCTGAAGATAATTTTTAAAACTAATGCAAGTATATTCTTCATCATTTGGATGAGCAAAAATACAGTTACACACCATAAGTGCCCAGACTTTCGTTTCTGTTTACAATCAAGTCAACAATGTAAAATATTACTCTAAATGTGAAGGTCTGATAAAGACAAGCAAAACCAAAAGAATCTAATACTTTAAACAATCATCTATATTAAATGGAAAAGCTGTGCCTAGAATCCAGTTCCTAGTTTCACATGCTTCTAAAAAAGTTTTAAAAGGAATTTGTGTCCGAAATGAATTAACTTCATGTAGGTCTTTAGTTTTGAAGCAGATTTGTATCATTTTATACTATATAAGAAAAGAATAGGGGGCTGGGGATTTAGCTCAGCGGCAAAAAGCGCCTGCCTGGCAAGTGCAAGGTCGTGAGTTCGGTTCCCGGTACCGGAAAAAAACCAAAAAAAAAAAAAAAAAAGAAAAGAATAAAACCAGAATCTTGATTGTAGCTATTATTTAATCCTATTATTTAATCCTTACTATTATGTCTCAACTATGTATATGTTTTTGTTTAATTATAAATATAAATGCCAAATCAGAAACTGATAATAGATTATACATGAGATAGACCTTGGAGTAGGAGTTTGCAAGTTTTACTTCTCCTTTTGTCCTGATCTTCTAGAGGGTCTCCGTTCTTCACGGCACTTCAGTAAAGGCCCATAGGAAGTACATTAAATGTGTTTGTGGCATGGTCCACATTCTGAAAATTTAAATTTTTTATTCCAACTATCTTTAGGGAAATCTACAAACTTATGAAATGCAGAATAAAATCCTACCTATCAATGTGCCAACTTCTGTATTTTGTAACTAAATACCCTGGAAAAGCAAAAAAAAGAAAGCTCAAATTCAAAGTGGGCTGGATTCATCAGCGGTAGTCTCACCAAGGAAGTTGTACGAACTTTAGTACGAATTATGTTCTCGTATTTGCTTAAAAATATCTAAATATGTGTTAATATTGTTTGAACAAATCTTTAATTCTGAACATCTAAACATAAATGATAAAAAAAAGCTTAAAACTTTAATAGATCCTTCCAGCTTAAAACTGACACTGGTATTATTTCCCTTAGTCATTGTGGAAGCCAAATATTAGTTAAATAGCAAATCTATATTTATAGATTTTCAGTTTTTACTGTTCTTACTTTTCATATTCTGTCAATCCCAAATGGCAAACTATTACTTACTGAGGAATTTGGGAACAGATTAAAGTTATTTAACATTGATCGCAATATTACAATATAACACATGCACTTCTATTCGTTCTATATTTCACTCACTATTCTGCTTTGACAAAAAGAACAGTAAGCATACATCAGATGGAGAATTTTTCAGAACACATCTTAGCAGAGAAGTAAACTGGGGCTAGTGTAACTCATCCAAGCTTTCCGTTGAAATAGTTTCACACAAACTTCCATCAATCTCTCTCTCCCTCCCTAACCTTCTTGCCTCCATTTCCAGCTTGGAAAGATTTCTGGCCAAATAGCCAAGTCTGCAGTGCAGGATATTAAAATCTCGTCATGCACTTTGGTAATACATCAGGCCTAAATGGGTCTCTACCTATTTGGTTGGTCTCTATTTAAATTTTCCTAAGAGTATCCATTTAAATTATTTTACATTTGTAGATGAAGTGAAGATTTTCCTGAGGGTTCAAAGTACCAACATAGTTACACATTATGTGAGGTGTGGTGGTGCACACCTGTAATCCCAGCACTCGGGTGGCTGAGGTACGAGGATCGTCATGCCAGTTCGAGGTCAACCTGGGCTATATAGTGAGTTCCAAGCCAGCCTGCACTATGTAGTGAGACCCTGACTCAAAAAAATAATCCAATATAAAGAATAAAATGAAATTATGTTTTCACTAAAAATGGTGAAGAACTTAGAAGACACCTTCATGTCCTCAAAATGAAAGAAGACAAGATCACTATTAGTTCAAACCTGGTACACATAGAAAGAAATATCAGAGATGAAGTAAAGTATACAGAGCTGCAAAAGAATTTGTGAAAATGATAAAAGAACACAGTGACTACCAATACAACTGTGGTTCCAAAATCTGCATTTCACTACTGTAATCTGAGGTCATGGAGAAATCTGAATGAACTATAAGAGTAAATGAAGAGAGCTTTCCAGAAAGCAAAATAAAAAAAAAAAATGGAGAGAGGGATGAGATAGTGATGAGGAAGACAGGTAGAATATGGAAATCAGAAATGCATCCAGTTCAGATTAAGAAACCATAATAAGGGAGGTGAGCAATCTATTTAAAATAAAAAATTATTAAGACCTGAGCAGAACAAATAGACACAAGTCTTTTGCTGTCTTACTGTTGCTCCAGCTCTTGCTCCGCACACCCTTGCCTACAAAAACCTATAAGCACATGCCTCACTGGGAAAGTTGAAGAAACGTAGGAAATTTCAGTCTTGATTCAGTGATAGACAAAGGCTTCTGAGGGAAGATATGTACATCTTCTCAATAAGAACATGAACTGGATATAAAACTTTCTCTAGGAGTTCTAACACAACTCATTTCCAATCAAATACAATTATGGCTTTCTTCCTAAACTTAAAAAAGCATTCGGAAGATTATCTGAAATACATAAAAAAGATATATCGGAGATTTTAAAGTAGCATAGAACACTTTCCATATCGAATAATTGTGTTGTACATTATAGTCAGCAAAACAATGCAATATCACTAAATTTAGATGCCCAGACAGGTAAATGGGTGAGGCAGATGGCCCAGAACTGGACTTTACCATATAAAGTTTTATATTTTATACATATATTTGCTAAATTTCAGGTGATTTAAGGAGTTTATGTTGAAGTGATACTATCTGATCCATGAGACATCTATTGCTTAGTAACTTTGTGGCCAGAAGGAAATTTCCCAATAAATTTTTTATCACAGAATGAAAGGGAGAGTCCTCACAGAAGAAAACATGATGTTGACTGCTTTAAAAGGAGAACATTTTTTTAAGAACACTAAATGTTAGAAGGTAGAAAAGATTAATCACTAATTAGGTAAAAAAAACAGAAATGGTTAAGGTGGAATTTAATTTATAATATAAGAATTTTTCTTTAAAACCACTTTTTAAACTAGTAAAAGAGATAACTGAATCATCAAATACTATGAATAAATAAGATAGCTAAAATATAATGGAAACATTTTAACATCATGAGTAGTTTGTAATAAAAGTTCTACTTAACAGAATAAGATATAGTTGTTCTCCTAATAATTTGTCAAAAGTACAGTATTAGATAAAATAGATACTAGCATGTACTGCTGCTCAGATTAAACCTTTGTTGAAGGACAGTTTGATAATACATACATAGAAACTTAGGTCTAATGAATAACCTTGATATAACAATTCAAATTCTGGGAATGTATTCTTAAGAAAATAATTCAACTCTTATAGAGACTTGTGTAAATTAAAATTCTCCAAATCAGAATCTTTAACTATTATTATCCAATGAAAATCCTTTCTGTCTTAAAATATACAGAATACTTTCTTTCTTTTTTTCCAGTAATTTAACTAACCCTATTCTTGGATTTGGATTTTTTTCTTTTGTTTTTTTTTAAAGAAAGTAGTAAAAAAAAAGAAGAAGAACAATAGTAAAACACAAACAAAATAAAGCAAGGACATTACAAAAGATACGGAGTTTCAAACCAAATAATAGGGATTAACAGTGGTTGTTATATTACATATTGGTTTCTTCTAGATATATATGAATTACCAAAGCTGAATGAAGAAGATAAAAATCCTGATCTTTTGTTTTTAAACAGGATCTCGCTGTGTAGTTCAGACTGGCTATGAACCCATGTAAATCTTAGGTGGCCTTGAACTTGTCGTGATCCTCCCTTCTTTATCTCCTGAGAGCTAGGATTACACATGTGCCCTGCCACACTTAGCTGGGTTTTATTTTAATACGATCTTACATACAATCCTAACATAATAGATAAAAGCAACATTATATTAGAATAAAAGTATTTAAAGATACCTCCTAAATTTTATAGTTAGAATAAGTCTAGGGTGTTTTTAATTTTTGTTACGCTTCCATAAGTACTTGAGATGCTTTTGTATCCTGGAATTTTTAAGTATATAAGGTCAAAGATGTTAACTGTATTTCAAAAAAAATACATTGTAATGAGTTTTTCTTTTATTTTAGCCATTTTTATTGTCAACTTGTTAGGGGGTATTGAAAACCTTCCACTAAGGTAATTGATTTATATATATGCATAGACTTCACGTATTTTCTTCCATATATTTTAAATGATCTCCAGATTTATTTTAACACCTAATACAATGTTAGCAATAAAGAGTTGCTAAACTCTGTTCTTTGGGGAATCATGGCAGGAAAAATATACAGTTGTGCCATGGTTTACAAATTTCATTTGCTTTATACTTTTGGAGAAGGTGGCTGCGTTTGTGTCTGTGTGGGGAACATGGCTGTAGGTTTTTGTCACCCAACTGTGGATTTTGTGAATGGAATCAAAGTTTTGTCAAATGCTTTTGCTTAAGCACCAAATTGTTTGTGAACAGAAGCAATAATGAACTGAGGTATTCCTGTAGTTTGAGCATTTTCCATTATTTTTCCCAAATAGTTTGCATCTGCAAGTGATCGAAGCTACATATATGGAGATATAGATATAGATATAGATATAGATGATATAGATATAGATATAGATATGCAAACATTCAAACTCACAAGCTTAGTAAAGTACAATGAGTTTAGCAGTAACAAAATAATGAAAGGTTGAAGTTAGGTAAGTAAGTTCTGAGATATATGTAATGGGATATAATATAACCCAAACCATCTGGGATGGACATTGGGGTTTAAAATTGAGTGAATAAAATAGCTCACACTATGATAATAATCTCATGAAGACTAAATATAACCCAAAACATTAATGACTGTTACATTGGGAAAGTAGAATAGTGGATAACTTTCTTGCCTTCTTTATGCTTTTCTTTGTAGGCCAAGTTCTCTTCAATGAATATGCATCACTTTTCTCATCAATTTTTTTAAATGGCTAAAAAGAACTCTTCCAAATAATCTGTTTTTATCTTTCAATGAAATGGCTTTCAAAGGAATCCTCTCATAGAGGTTTTCAAGCACGTCAGAAAAATTGTTCAGAAGTGCTAAGATCCTTATGGTAGATGTGACAAGGTTATAGTCCAACTTGACATGTTCATCATTAATGTTTCACTGGTCCCCAGCCTGTCTAAATGGATTGAGATGAATTTATTAGAGATGAGTAAATAAAAAAGTGATTTTCTTTCTAAATTAATATAATGACACATTTTCATGATGAATTTTCCAAATCATTTCAGGTTATACCTTTCTCTCTATGCACTCAATTATCTTTGTCATAAAAAGCTTTTTTCATGGACAACTTCTACCCATTTTTCACAGGTTAATTTAACTATAAAGCTGTTAACATACCACTTTAAACTGATGATAAATTGCCTTTTAACCTATTTGAAATTTTTGAAATTACATGGTATAATATTCACAGATACAACCTTACCAATTATGAGGGGGAGAAAGAAAACAAAAACATAAATATAGTTTTAACCTTGAAAGCTGACACGCATTTGGACCAGAAGGAGGATGTACCATTCTGTGTATTTAAATTCTCCTACTCTCTCAGCGGTCTATGTATCACTGTTTTGATTAGTCATTTTTATCATATATCTTTAACTAAATGTGTGAAAAACATATGTTCCTGATTGTTAACATCTCAATACTTTACTGAAGAATTGCATAATCTAAGAAAGTTTGAATAATAATGGAAATTAGCATTCCTTGTTTATTTATGCATATATGTATTTCACATTTTGTTCTTGTAGCTAGTCAAGTAGTGCAAACATTCAAATGAAAGCTGATTTTTTACTCTCAACCTCTCTAGGAAATGTTCTTAAAATTAATCATGAGGAGGCACTATCTTATATTTTAAGTAAATACCTACTAACAGAGATTTTATTTTAATGTACCATCTACAAAGCAAATAAAGTTTCTGACAGAAAATGTTAAATAACTTATAAAATTAAAGAAAGAGAATCTTTTTAAGCAATCTATTTTCTTAGGATTCTATTTATTTGTGCCATTATTTCCAGCATTTTATCAATTAATTTAAATTTGAGTTATGAAATATACATTTTCTTATATGGACTGCTTTTTCACAATGGCATTTAAATATATATACACACACACACACATACAGGATAGCTGAGAGAGTTGTGCCAGTGACTTCTATTGCTTTATTGAAAGGAACAGTTAATATTTAATTGTTTGATCAATCTTACATGCCTAGATTTGTTTCACTGAGTAACAAATTTGAAGATACCAATATATAATATAACAACCATTGTTAACATCCTAACACCTTGTCTGAAATTCTGTATTGCTTCTGTTGTTTGGGTGTGGTTTTGTTTATGTCTGCTTGTGTGTTAATGTGTTTTCATTCTTTTACCTTTAAAATAAAAAACTGTGTTTAATATGTCTCATTTTAAAATTTTCCCCTTTCATTTTTTTCTACACCATGATTTTCTAGTATAGCTAGCACCGAGCAGGTAGTTGTCTAATATAGGAAACAATCTAATATTGTAAAAGAACTTTCTACAGAAGCCTGTGCATTAATATCAGTTATTCCCTTGTCTTGTTACCAAAATAATGTGTGGGGATTTCTTGTTTGTTTGTTTGTTTCTAATTCTTCGTGTGAACCACTCCCTCCCCTTCAGCTCTAGCATTGACTATCTAATTCCAAACGAACAGGCAAAATTTCACTTTGGGAACATGAATACCCTAACCAGATTTTTTCAATTCCTATATAACTCCTCAAATCTAGTTTAAGGACTGTGAGAACATAATAATGCATTATCTATTTCTTGTTCACCTGCAAAACAGCTTCTGATTTGGAGGGAGTTTACTTCTATTTGCTGCATAATTAGCCTAATGTCCAGTTCAATTTAAAGGGTCCCTTTGGCTGCTTTGGTGGTACATTTTAACAACCTGTTGGCCTTATAGATCCTAATACATTCTCTCTTGGAAAGTATTTATCTCTCAATCATCCCAGTGCACTCTTCCTAGTGAATTTCCGCTCATTTAACAGTTTTGCAAAAACGTTTTCCAGTTGACCAGCATTGCACCTGTAGTTTATTTACCTTTTGTAGTAAAACCTTGAGCTAGAAGGAATGTGGAGTGCAATGCTATTTCTTAACACATTCTTAGTACAAATTGGCTCTGCATGTACTAATGCATAGTGTATTTCTGCACTGATTTCTCTCTGGAGAATGCCATTTAAATTGAATTACAAACAAACCTGAAATCACAAGGTTTTCCTTGTAACCAGGGTGAGCTTCTATTTCCCCCAGGACGCAAGGCTACCCAGATGAGGGAAGATATCAAAACTGGGATTTGGATACTTCAAAATTTGGAAAAATGAATGCTGGGTAGGCCAAAAATCTGTCTACTGCCTAGTCTTAAGATCTCATTTGGACCCAGGCAAAGTGCCTAGGAGCCTAAAAGCCTCTGTGGGCAGCTTTTAATGATGAGCAGTGATTTCTAAAGTCAAGATGAAGGACAAAAGAGGAGGACAATGAAAATGTCCATATTTTGGCGCAAGGCCAAAATAACTGATGAATTCTTGAGTGAGCAGATTCTGTAGTTTGGCTCAATCAGCATCGTTTCCTGTCCTTTGTGTTCTATAGAAATTGAAAGTATAAGCCTGGACTTTACAGCTTCTCTTGCAGCTTTTGTTGGTCATGTACAGAGTACCAGCCCATGAGATTCGGGAACAGTCACTAGAACAGCCTCCTTTTCCTCAGTGAATGTTAGATTTGAATCCAGCATCTGGAAACATAGTATCTCTCTTAAACTCAGACAGATAAAAGTCACCTGTTAAAGACAATGGAGCAAAAGTAAGCCTGCTCCTCAATAGTATCATTGATCTGTTATTCAATCCTTGGACAATATACTCACAAACCTCTGATTATGTGAGAAACAGAAGTTACAGTAATAGATAAAATAACACTGGTGAATATTGTATGGAGTTACCTACGTGAATTTGCCTATATTTTATCCCACTAAGATATTTTTTTGTTTCCCAAGGACAAATTGGACAATCTCCTCAAGTAGTATATATCATAAATATATTAATTAGTATGAAATCAGAAAGCCAACTAATCTCATTTCCAGTGCTTAGGTGGAGACAGCAATGGCTTCAAAATGTCAAGGCAACACTTTCATGAATAAATGTTACATTTGCAACTACTTTCTGAACCACCATAATTCTCACATATTGGCAGTTCAGTTTGAGGCCCTCATGTCAGCCCACATTGACTGCAACTTATTATGTAAATTGACCCTTAAATTGGCCTGAAAATATCAATTTGTGTAAATGGGGTTGTATTACACCAATAAAATGAAAATATATATAAAGATTGCATTGTTTAACATAGTACTTCAACTGCTAACAATCAAAGAGAAAGCAGACAGTCCTTTCATTCAGTTTCATTCAATGTGAAAACAGTTTGCTTTAGAATTATAACTTTTTGTGGGACTGGGAGTCAGACTCAGGGGCATGGCTACAACTGAAGTATATCCCCAGCTCTTCAAAAAAACTTTAAGACAGGGTCTTGCAATTGTTTAGGCAGAACTCCAACTTGGGATCCTCCTGTCTCAGCCTTCCTCAGTCCTAGGATTACAACCATGCACCACCACACCTGGCTAGAATTATAACTTTTGATTTCATGAAACCAGATTTTAAAAAATGTTAGATGGAGAGAGATTTGCACCAATAAATAAAAAGTAACTCAAAAATACACCATTATGGGGCAAAAGTATTTTTTGGTTTAGGACTACACACTGCTAAACTGCTATACCAAAATTTCATTCTATTTGCTTCTCAACTATCCCTGTTGAAAATTCTGCTACAGGCCATTGGCCTTTATAAAGGTGTCGTGGTTTGGGGTTTTTGCAAGGGGAACAATATAATACAGATCACTTATTTTATAAGATTATTTATAATAGGTACCCAAAGAATCATACACAAGAGAGTGCAGGAAATCTGTTCACACACTAAAGACCAAAGAATCTCTTTTTATTCTTCCTTTTTTATTTTAAAGAGAATAAAAACAGAACAATAGCAAAATACCAACAACATAGGTAAAACAAGACAAAGCAAATACAATAAAAATGATACAAGGTTTCAGAGCAAAATGATAGAGGAATTAACAATGGCTGTTATGTTACATATTGTTATCTTCAATGAAGTTGCTCACATTACCAGATGTAAGAATGTAATATTGATCAAACCATTAAAGAAAATAAAAACTAAAAAAAAAATTGGAAACAATACAGAGTTTCACTAGACAAGATGGTATGAATTCACCAATGGCTGTTATATTGTATACTGTTGTCTTCAAATTAGTTTTTCAGATTACCAGATATAAGGATGCAAAATTAGAGGAAAGAATCTTGACCAGGTGAGGGCCTAGATCCCACGATAATGTCCTACATGAGTCCAGCTGATGACCTAGAGCTCATCACAATGCCTCCCATGAGTCCATCTGGAGGCCTACAACCCATAACAATAACTCACACAGGCCCGTTTCACAGATCTGTGCTGGAAGGCCCAAAGGTCAGTGTTGGAATCTAGAAAGTCTGTGTCAATAGGATGAAGGATAAGTGATAGCAGGCTGAGGGATCTACACTGGAGCTAGGGCACAATGCTCAAAATAAGAACCATAGCTCCCCCAAAAAGTACCATGCCATCCTCAGCAACAGTGAGGTTTTGAGTTCCTCCGATGATCAGGAGAGCTGAGTTCTCATCAGGAAAACCAACAGTACAAGCTTCTCCAGGAGACTGAGCAATGCACCATCTTCCCCTCTGGAGCCAGGAAGTGATGCTCAGAGTGAGGACCAGAGCTCCCCTAAAGTGAACTGAAGCCATTCTCAGCAACAAGGTCCCAAGCTCCTCAGAGGATGAAACCAGCCAAGTTCATCAGGAAAGCCAGTGTAACAAGACCCTCCAAGGGAGCCAACAGCTCCTTACAGCTTCTCTCAGCTTCCAACAGGCTCCCAGCAGCTTCTACCAGCTCCCAACAGCCTTATTTTTCTTCTCCAGTTCTGTCTGTTGTGCTGCTGGCAACAATCCTCAGGTGGGCCTCCCACACCCTGCACCACACTTACTCAGTTCAGCTGGAGTTATAAATTGACCACCAGTTGTCAACCCACCACTAAAGGTTTCCACTTAATCTATAAAAGTATAGCCAGAAGTCATGTTTGAAGAAATTCACATTGTCATTATGTAATTATTTCTAATACTAAAGATGTGTTACTGCATGCAGTACACATATGTAATACCTATGCAGAGGGACAAAATTATGTTTCCCAAATGGAAAAAAATCTGTTAAAATCAAGGCTTCAAAAAATTTCTTCAATACAAATGTAATCATAATTAAATTCAGGTGAAAGATATCCTTATGAGCTATTTTGCCAAAATATGTATGCTAGAGATAAGGTTACTACACTTAACAGCCAATTGCCATCAAAATACCTCAGACTTGTCTACCTGCCTACAGATAAAATGGGACTCTAAAGACCGATCTAGAAAGGTATGAAAGGGCTTTCATATGGGCCCATTCATACACTTACATGCAGTAACATAAGCTGTCAATCAGTATGTGCATAGCATATTCCAATATTATCATCATTGTACATCATACAAAAGAGAGAAAAATGTTTAGAACTTTATTGAGTTCTATTAAGTTCATAGGGATGTTAATTACTAACAAATATATGTAAAATCAAATACAACTGACTCTGAAATTTTTCATATTACTATTTTTACCAGTGGAATTTTTCCTTTAAATGGGTGTTTTTTATGTAGATCAATGTAGAATACTGATTTTAAAAAACCAGATATGTTAGTTGAAACCTAAGTGGCACATTTAGAAACTGATCTTCCTCCTTCTCTCAGGGTACCAAGTGTCCATGAGGCACCACTCAAAAACAACATCCTTCATAAAGTCGCAATGAGAGTCCAGTGTTTTATTCTATGCCCTAGTAATTACATCTCTTTTAGCCTCTCTTTGGTGACAGATTACGTGACCAAGAATTGGGAAGAGGAATGTAAAAGGTCCTGAGCTCCATACTACATTTCATGGAGGGAAAACTCAGTGGGCAAAGGATTGGAAAACATTGTAGAGCTATAAGTGGAGCCGGTCTAAACCAAACTCTGGCCTTTTATAAAGGGACACAGTTAACCAGCAGGGAGCTGTTAAAATAGTTATCTTGTCCTCCCCATTTCTATACCAGTCTTCTGCTAGTGTCTCCCTTGATCACATCCAAACAAAAAACAAAGTAGCTTTGTGATGCACAGAGGAGGGTAAAGCAGGGTCAGAAATTAGAGGGTATGTGGAAATGCGTAATACCAATAACAAAATCTCTACTTATGTAAAATGTACTATATTACAGATAGTATTAAGCACTGTATAGAATTATTTTCCTTTATATCTTCTAACAATCTATAAATACTGGAGTCAAGCTTTGGACGCAAGTGTGACTATAAAACTCATAAGCTTAGTTTTTTATGTAGTTTTTCCACTGATACTCTAAATGGCACTCTTAATGAACCCATTCATCTTTCTCTGCTGAAATTTTTGAACTTTTCACTGCCTTTGGTAGTTCTTTGCCTCAAAATTTAACCTGTAGAGTTCCCTGTCCCTTCACTGTGACAACATGGCTGAGAAGCGTACAAAGCTTGGGTGTTTAGTGGGAAGACTAGATGGCATTTCACAGTTTTGAGAGATGGCTCAGGAAATTCAATAAGACCTTCACGTCTTAACATTTAGCAGTTATAATGATGAGTGGGTAATCTGAAAGTTTAAAGGATTTAATTCAGGAAAATAATAATATAACTGACCTGTGATTGCTCCCACAAGTAGCCAATCATTTTTCTCTGATCTTGGGTACCAAACAGAATGGACTTTGAAATTACATCCTTACTTGGAACATTGGCTTATTTTCCCCAGGTCACTTATGAGAAACTATTTATTCACAACAAATTTCTATCCTGACATGATCCATGTCATTGACCTGGCATTTGGAAGTGCAGATTCATTCTCTTTTTATTCAAATGGACAAAGAAAGATCTATTTAGAAAATTAATTTAACTTTTTAATGTGTGAAATTATTTCCTGCAGAAATAATGATCTAGTGTTTCAAAACAGAAAATTTTAATAGCTGAACACTAATTTTTCCAAACTAGAACAGTCCTGATCTTAATCCTTAAATGATTTATTCTTAGAGCTCCAGCTTTTTTTTAAATTATAATGAAAAGCAGCAAGGCCCTGGACAGGACTGCACTTTCTGGTGAGAGCAAGCTAACATAGCCCTATGTGATAAATATTCAGCTTAGCTTTCCAGCAATATGCAAGTGCCACATACAAGCATATAAGTATCACAGTAATGCAAAGGTAGCTTAGTAACATTATAACTCCTAGGTAGTAACCATTTATATGAAAGGCAGAGAATATAGTCAAGGATCTTAATTTCCCAGTTACTCTTATGTTTAGTATCACTTAGAGTACAATATGGGCGCTTAATCCAGTGCCCTTGTTTCCAGTCAACTCATTTGAAATCATGTAAACAAGCCTACTTTGTCAGTAAATACACTTAATTAATGGTGCCTCTTGAGAAATACAGCTTAAAACATGTGTGGTAAATATTTACAGAAAAGTAATGCATAGAGCCAGTACGTGACTGTTGTAGGATTAAAGTACTGATAGAAAGAGCTCACACTGGAGATTTACCAAATATGAATTGTAGAAGCAAACAATAAGATGATCAATATGAAAACAATATATATCTATCATTTATACTTGATAGATTCTAAACATTTTCAAACTTCTTTTTCTGGGTGTTAAAATACATTATATATAGATATAAATGCCTATTTCCTTTTATTTTGCATATGTAGCATTTAGATATGCTGAAGGTTAGTCAGGTAAATCCTTCTTCCTAAGTAGGATTGCCTATTAAGTTAGGTTATTAAGTTTTAAACAGTGATTTATGCTAATTTGAGATGGGAAATTCATTTATATAAGCCACATGTAACTGTTCAATACCAACAAGATACCAGCATGAACTAGACAGTGGGAAGTGAAATATTCTGTTTTATTTAACTTAGCAGCCTCCAGAATGTCTAAAACATTGTTTTAAAAACTGCTGGTAGTCTGTAAATATTTGTTGAAAGAATGAATAAAGGAAAGAGCCTCGGTGCTGAACAATTAGATATTAGTACATAATACCAATGCTGTACCATCATAGAAAAATGGTTCAGATATTTATTGAGCTGAGAAGAACTTATAGTGGAAGGAACATGTAGTTTCCATGGAGATTGTGACTTGTCACTTAAAGAGAAATAGGAATTTGATAGGTGCGTATGGTAACAGAAGCTAATGTGGCCAAAGGTACAGCTTCAGAAAAGAATAAAGTATCTATATTTAAAGACCAAAGTGTAGACCAATTTGACTGGGCATAATTTCCATGTAAAGGAAATAAATGTGGAATTGTTGTACATGGTCTTGAATACATGTTGAAAAGTTTAACCTTTGTTTGGGGGCTACTGGATGCTTCTGAGCATAAGCATGAAGAGAGTGAATAATTTAGCTACAGTATGGAGGATAGACTGTTACACTTGGAGACAGTGATGGGGAAACCCACTATGAGATGAAAGTAACTGCTCACATGGAAGGTAATACATTACATCCTGAGTGGCCAAACAGTGTTCCTATATTTGAGAATGAGCTCATTTCTCCAAAATTATTCAAACTGTTTATGATAGATTTCCATAAGTCTCGCGTATAAAGGCACCACGATTACTCGAAAATAGCAATGTGAGAATCTGAGCTTCTCTGGAAATCAGGCATCCCAAACTGTGCAAAACACTGGAACACAGCTGTCAATCAGAAATTCAGCTAGCCTCCTCTGGAGTCAAATTTAGACCTTCATTGAGGGCCTATTTTAAGTTTATTCCAACTCAGTGAACTATTTTACATTGATTTATATAATATATAAGATTAGAAAGAGGTTTTTTTATTATTTTTTATTCTCTTTAATGGTTTGATGAGTCTTGCATTCTTTCATCTGGTAATCTGACCAAGATCGTTGATGATACCAACATGTAACGTAACAACCACTGATAATTCCTATCATTTTGTTTTGAAACCCTGTATCATTTTTATTGTTTTTGTGTTGTTTTGTTTTTGTCTATGTTGTTGCTATTTTGTTATTGTTTTTTAATTCTCTTTAAAATAAAAAAAAAGGTTAGAAAGAGCTAATCAGATGATAGCAAGCTATCCAAAACCTATAGACCATTTCATTTAGCCACAGGAGTGCCTTAATAAATTCTGATGCTGTTGGTTTAGTGAAGAATATTGAGAATCGTAATAGTTATCACAAAGGTTGAAACTATTTTGCATAACCACTGTTTAAGAAGGCTAGAATGTTCATCCTGGAGAAACTGAAATTGTGTGTTTCATTTCTGCTTCATTACCAGATCTAGTGTTTTAAAGCATGAAAATCAAAGCAAAGTTTACCAGTACAGAGGCAAATAATGTACAAGACTTTCTATAAAATAGTTAGTTTTTGAAAAATCTTAAAAGCACACATCATATTCATAGAAAACACATTTCCAAGGCAAAACTTATTGTCAATTAGAAATCATGAAGTGTCGTGATTCCATAATTATGGAACCATTGTCTCTCTGCCTAGGTCTTCACAGAAAACTTGAGATTTAAAACTGAAGGGGCCTTAATTTCATTTGCTATTATTTAAGCTCCCTAGGTTTGTTTAGATTTTTTTCTGAAGAATAGTTTCACTAAAATACAGTCAGTATTTCGTCCTTTGGTGTAGCTAGGTTTCCACACAATTTGGATATCAGCTCAATTTGGTGTGTGTGTGTGTGTGTGTGTGTGTGCCTCCCTTCACTTTTTCACATCCCCATACACCTGCATCCTTAGGCCAACCAATGGTTCTCACACTTTAAAGTGCAGAAGTGTCACTAGAAACAGTTCATGAAATCGTATATTCCTGGTTTACACTCCCTGGAGGTTCCAATTCCTTAAGCAGCAGAAAGCCTGAGAGTATGTAGTTTGACAAACTCTACCAAGTTGTTCTGAGACCTCTATTCCAGGAACCCCACTTAAACAGCTGTGACTTCAACTCTCTCCCTCCTTTACTTCCATTGGGTGCCATGATCCTGACTTAAAATAGCTATTAATTGTTTAATTTAATGAGTAAAGTCAATCAAAACGGATGCGTCCAACATCAATTGTATTGAGAAAGGCTGCAAAAGACTGTTTCCTACTAATGTCTAATCAGTAGTAGCATCGTCCCTCATAAAGAGCTGCTATTTTATGTCCTCAATCCTGAGATGTATTATAGCTAATTAAATGATCTAATGTATAGTATGTGCTGTGATAGTTCCAAAGGAAAACTGTTTCCAAGGAGAATATCTTTTATGCATTTAATTACACTTGGGTTCCAGTCCAATTCAAATCCATGTCTACAAAGGCTGGCATTTGGTCAGCTAAACATTTGAATGCTTCTTTGTTCCTAAGGAGGAAAGCACAAGACTAATTTTGCTAACAAGTAATTGCAGGTGCAGGTTATGTTTGCATTCTTAGAAAAAGAAACGTCTCAGTGAAGGGGAAATTAAATGAGAGGGTTAAATGCATGACCTAGAAAAGATATTTGAATCACCTGTGTTTTTCCATCCTGTTTTAAAATCTATCTTTCCTGTAAGGTGGGGCCAAATTACTGGATGCAGTCTCCTTAATAGGAAGTTGGGGGCTTTAGAGAGAACAAAGGGGGAAAAAATGCCCAAACACAGTCAGTAAGCCATTTTATGTGGTTTTTAACAATAACAGGAAACAAGCAAAAATCTATACCATACCGTATACAGAAAATACATGTAGGGAAAAATAATGGCATAGTCTCTCATTCACTAGAGACAATCAGATTCTATTTTTAGGTCCTTTGCTCACTGCAGTTTGGAATGAACTTTCTCAGTGGAAATTCTGTTTGTCATTTTTGTGTTACTCTTGTCTGAAAACACTTCTAAGTCATATAATCTGATCAAGTGTCTCTGAGGAGCCTGAAAGTTAATGAGCCCGGTGCTTTGAAGTCCTCTTCCCTCAAGGGTGGACACCACGGGCACCCTGTCTTTCTTGTTTGCTGCTGTCCAGAATGTGACCGTTTGTGACTTTTCAGCTGCTGTACTGTTTTACATTTTCAACAGCAGTATATAAGGCTTCTAATTTTTCTGCATCCTCATTTGTGCTGCAAACATGTACTAATAAAAAAGAAAAAAAAATTGAAAAACAAAATAGTTTTTCATCTCAATCTTATTTGACTGAGTCATTATTTCATAAACTGTAATACAAATCTGTGTAACACTTCCTACTCCAACCTGGAAGCTTCTGATCTCTTTCCCTCTCCTCATTTGACTACTAGTTCCTCCTCTCTTTGATGTTTTTAAGTTCCCTTTCTTTAGATTTCTTCAAATTCCATTAAGCTTTCCTGGCTGTATCTCCAACAAAACCAACTCTAAAACAGCAAAATTCTTATTGGCCACGGCAGCTCATCCGATGATACTTTGCTGAAGTAAACATAACAATATGTTCTCTGATTATTACAGGAGTTGACAAGATTTTTCTGTTAAGGTCCTGAGAGTAAGTATTTGCTTTTGTGGACCATTTTGCTCTCCATAAATCGTTGTTGCTGCCATTCTTGCACAAAATGAGCCTTATACAATATTTAACCAAATAAGTTTACTTTATTACAATAAGACTTTTCATTTATGACTAGGGCTTCCAACATTCCTGTCCAAGTTCTGGTGTAGGCATTTGCTTTCAGTCCTTTTGGGGAATTACCTAGAAATGGAATTGTTGAGTCATATGGTAACTTTGGGTTAAACTTTTTTACGAATTTCCAGTTTGTCAAAACCTGCTGCACTGTTTTACATTTTCAACAGCAGTATATAAGGCTTCTAATTTTTCTACATCCTCATCATCACTTGTTACTCTGTCTCTTCATGACAGCTATCATCCTGTTGGGTATGCAATAGTATATTGTGGTGATGATTTCCATTTGACCAGAAGTGAGTGAGCAAGACAGGAGATAGAGAATACTATGAAGGCTAACAAGGCAGAGGGAAGATCAGAGCCATGTAGCATGACTTGGCAAAGTACCTTATTATTCTGAGTAAAATAGAGACAATAGGGGAGGTTTGAGAAGAGGAAGACATGAACTGGTTCACATTTTCATACAATGGATGGATGAACTGACACAACTAGATCTGGGAAAAACCATGGAGCACCAATAATCTAGAGAGGAGATAATGGTGTGAAGGTAGAGGTAGTCTGAAGTTGAAAGTTTCTGAATATACATTGATGATGGAATAAACAAGGCTTACCGAGGAAGTAGCTGTGAGATTGAGAAACTTGCTAAAGATGATTGGAAGATTTGGAGTCTGAGTGAAATATGTTGTAGAGAACTGGAAATCAAGAGTGGACTGAAATCAAGAGGATGGTTTTAGGCTGCTAGTTTTGAGATAACTATTTGATATGTGATATGTTAGTTGATTTCTGGGATATTTAGCCTGCATGGTCATTTTTCTGAATCTTTACAATCGGATTACTTTAGGGTCATATAGCGATTATAAAATTCTATGTGAAGTATATTCATACCTTATAGATTCTTTGGAGCTATATAACCTAGAAGGATGTTATGAGAAATTAATTTTTGAGATAGAGTGATTGTGTCTCTCTCTTAATAAAAGCTTTCTTGCATTTATCACTACCTTGTGACTTTTCAGAAGCATTCACAACATTCTCTATTTCTTTATCAATGAACATAGCATTTGAATTTTACCATCTTGTTAGCTTCAACCATTTTATTTCTCATGAATTCTAGTTCTACCTAAACATAGTTATTTTCATTTTATTCTGTTTGTGGTAATGATTTCTAATAGTTTATATTAGTTATGCAGAGTAATAGAATTTATTTATTTATTTAAAAGAGTAAAAGAAGGATAAGATAGTAATAGGGGGATTTACCAAATTACAGACAAAGTGGTAGGACATTATCAATGGTTGTTATTTTACCTGTTGGTATCTTCATGATAGTTTCTCAGGAAAACAAATAGACAAATAATAGTGAGTTACAAACAGAAATGATAGGAAATTATGAATGGTTGTTGTGCTATACTTTGGTTTTTTCAAAGTGGTTTCTGGGGAAAACAAATAGAGCTATACATGAGTGATCGATTAAATAATCATTGACTATTCTCAATGGTTGTTGTTGAAAACACATAGTAATAAACATAAATCCATTTACAAAATAGCATAGGAACAATAGAAACATTACAGAGTTATGGACAGATTGGTAGGAAATTATCAATTGCTGCTGTAATACATGCTGGTATCTTCAATGTGGTTTCTCAGGAAAACAAAGATATGCAAGAAAGATCTAATAAGTAGTTACAGTCTAAGGGTTGTGAAAAATAGCAGATTACCTCCTCATCAGTGACTCCTTTCACTGAGGTGTGACAGCTGGAAGGAAGGCCAAGATTGAGAAGAAGGACTGAGAGACTAGCACCACTGTCCAGCAATAAGCTGTTTATTTTTTCTCCATAGTCATGATTACATGGGGCTCCTCCTTGAGGATAACGGTCTGGCCAGAGGGAGAAGGCAGAGTATGCTCTGGCACCCTTCATTCCTGTTGGACCAGCTGGTAGGAGGGGTCTGAGCTCTGGGGTCTTCACTTCAGAGGGCAGTCCAACCTCTAGTGGTCATCTTTCAGTCAGGGCATAGCCCAGGGGTCTTCTTATGGCAGTCCCAGAGTAATAGATTTAAATTAGACATATTTATGCATGCATAACATATACTTTTATCATTTCCACTCCCCAAATTCCTTCTTTGCTCTTCCTTCTCCTTTTCCCACAATTCCCTTTATCTTCCTTTATAGTTTCCTTTCTACCTTCATGTCACTTCTCTATGGCCTTTTATTTTCCTAAGTTCCACATGTAAGAGAAAATATGCAGTAAATGTCTTTCTGAGTCTGGTTTATTTCATTTAGCATTGTTGTCTCCAGTTCCATCCATTTTCCTGCATAAGACAGTACTTTATTCTTCTTTATGTCTGAATAACACTCCTTTGTGTAGACATCATATTTTTTTATCCGTTCAGCAGTTGTTTCCATAGCTTAATTATTGTAAATTTTGTCCAAATGAATATGGATGTGCCAGTACGTCTGCAGTATGTAGACTTTAATTCTTTCAGGTAAATGCCAAGGAGCTAGCATTGGCTTCTAAGTTTATCGTGCATAAGAAACCTTTAAGGATGCTTAGAATTTACTGTACCTGAAAGAGTTCATTCATTATTATTTAAGAAAATACTTATTATTGACCTGAGATTCGAAGATTAGCTATTATCTACTCAGAGAAAAGCCCACTGGGTAGCTTATTTAATTAAAACAAATCTAAAATATTTCAAATTTATAAAACATTAAAGTATTAACAAATATGCCAGTATGTTCTCATTTCCCGTGGGCTGATTCATTTTACTCTCCATGATAATACCATGAATCTGTCCCTTTATGTCACATGATGCTCAAAGTGGCAATTTAAACTCTTTTATATAACAAGATAACATTAGCTTTATTATTGAAATTGTTCTATTGTCTTACATTCTCAAACCTTAGGCCATGTTTACTCATCTGCATAAACTACTGCTTATTCCTGTGGTAACCATGATGTTACATGAATAAGAGTTCTAGTAATGTGTATGATGATAAGGTCATCATATGCATTATTTGTATTTCATTGTTCTGTCGAAAACACGTGATATTCTTACTGCTTCTAAAAATGGGCATAAATGGTGTGGTGAAAGCATGCAAATTCAAGATCCAAACCTATGTATTTTTATTTTATTAATTTCCCAAGTAGCTAATTTATCTGAGCATTACTTAAAAAAATGAATTGGGATTTGCCCAATTTCATGGTATTTCAGTCTGAATTAGATAAAATGATACACAAAAAAATATATTTTATAAAATATTAAAAATTATATCTTGATCTATCTAATCTGGAAGAATTTTTATTGGTAGTTCCTAACCTTGAATTTGAAAATAATATACTTTGCTGTAGTTTCCAGACACTTTTAATAGAGCCAGTAAATGGACTTTCAAAGAATCCATTTCCTTTAAAATAAATTATAAGGGCTTCATTATTTAACTTGCATTAAATTCTAAAGCTCTTTCTAGAATGAATTAGCTTTCTTTTGAGATTCATATGTAGAAAATAATCCAATACAAGAAGACTTACTGCAAAAGTCCTCTGACAGTTGATTTTGAATTTGACATTTCAATTTTATTATGCTGAATTTTAAAGTTTGTTAAATCAATGAATAAATTTTGGAGATAATATATTCCTTTACCTTTGCATATCTTTCATAAGCTCTTGCATATTAGAAGAAAAAATAACCATCTTCCTTGCTTTTAGATAAAATAGTGAGGTTGGCATATTTAAACAGCAAATGATATGATCATATGTGCATTTTCATAAAATTTTACTTTTTGAATTATGGTAATATTTCAAGTAGCATTTATAGTTTATGTATGTTTCATTATTTTCCTATTATTCAAGTAGTGTTGATTTATTATTTAAACCTTTCAGACCCATTTCAGAGATAACTAAATGTAGCCAAACAGACCAGAATAGGTCCAAAAGAAGTTGGTAATATCACATACCTAGTTCTGTGGATTTAGGGAAATAGAACTCTTTTTAAAGGAGTTTTAAGCCTCAAGCTAGACAGTCAAGCTGTGTCCAAATGGCTTCTCAAAGCAAGGACAACATGACTCAGAATTCAGGAGATGTGTTTTGGGAAAGGGCCTGAAAGGGAAGAACGGAGTACAGTATAATGGTGTTAAATTAGAATTGAAGAGCAACATTAGAGGAAGTGACTCTGGAGACCAAGGACTCTGTTTGTCTCATTCACTATTGTATTCTCCATGCAGAGTTTTGGGAACAGAGATATAAATTGACTGGCAAAATGTTATTAATCAATTCTGTTTGTGATGTGCCAATGCTAAGGTAACACATAAACAAACCAGACGTAGTGAAAAGACTCATGAAAAATAAATTTCTGGTAAGGAAAAAAAATGATAGTAAGTGAATAAAGTGTGGTTCTTGTCTTCCAAGACTAGACCATTAAGTCCTCTCCAGGAACTCAGCTGAGAGCAAGCACCATACATGCTGAGAGAGAAGGCTCTCAAAGGATTACTAAAATCTGACCGGTCGATGAGACAGGACTGGAATGTCAGACAGAAGCAAAAGTGCATGAAAAGTCTTTGAGCTATACAAAAAGATGGCATGTTTGGAAGACGTTTTGTAGTTTAATACAAGTTTGATGAAAGAGGACGGTGGGAAAATAGATACAAATCAGATTCTGTGGATCTTCAAGGTTCTGATGAAGAATTTGGACTTTATTAAGAATAAGTTTCACAAAGTGAATTCCAGCCTGTTGACATAAAAGTATTGATCTTATTATAGGAAAATTTAGCTCTTTAGTAAAGTGTAAAAGTGCTTTTAAAAGAGCATAGTTAGGTCATGAAGTGGAGAGCCTTATTCTAAGGAGAAGGGAAAAAACATCTGTTGTCAGTAGCAGTGATAAAACAGGTACCATTCTCCTTCCTCCTCAAAAATATTTAGCTAAATAAATTTTATAGCAGCGTCTAGAGATATTGTCTTCTGATCTGAACCCTCTATCATTTTATTACACTCAATTATTAATAACATCATGTATTTCTTGTTACAATTAATATGAAAAAGATTGACTTTATGGTAGTTCAGAGTTTAAGGTATTGTTCCTATAATTTTTTATAGTGTAGTCAACCTGCATGGCCACCAATTATGTTATTTTTTTCAGGAACCAACATAACAATTAAGTTTACATGTGATATTAAAGTGGAAGGAGCGGGTCATAACACAGAAAGAAAGAAATGACATCAATTAGATTCTTTCTATGACTGGGAAATTCTCTGGACTTTAGTTACACTTGGTGTAAATGATTTAATGACCATATGCCATTAAGAAGTCTATCAGCATAGGGGAGGAAATCAAATCATAGCTCTACCCCTTTTATAAAGGCTAATATTATCTATCCATCCCAAAATATATTCAACATCATTATATGAAGAAAAATAGCTCTACTTAATTATTTCTTTACCATCCATTACGTCCCAAACATCAAATATAAGGTCTGTTTTAAGTTTGGTTATAAAGAAGTAGTTAACAGAAAATGTGTGGAATGTGAGTGGAAAATTAGTGGCAAGAAGAACAAGGAGTAGAAGGGGAAGCTATGCTGTACTTAACACATTTATACTTAGAAACTTAGTTATCTTGGTTTAAATTCGGCCTCTATAACACTGTTTTTATTCAGTTTGGGCCTCATCTTGGAAATGGTAAGTATTTCTAAAATGACAAATAGGTTTCATATCTTAAAATAAATTTGATTAACGGTGACTAACTGCAGTGTGAGGAACAATTCCAAGGTTTTTTTTCAATCTCATTAGGGAAAAGAGTAGTGATCCTTAGTGATGTCTGCCATGGGCCAATTATAGCACTAACCAATTTTGATAAAGTCTATTTCTTCTCCCCTACTAAATTCCCTCAAATATGTGAAAACAGTGTCACGTTTCTTCTAAAGGAACATCGTGAACACACATCTGAAGTCATCCTGCTGCCTCACGATACAAAGTGCGGTATTGCCTTTAGTCTCTCAGTATGCTGTAGCTTTTAGGGTGAATATCCTTCTAGCCACCACTCCAAAAATAAAGCACAGTGTAGTATGTGTTTGCAGAAATTCCATAGAAAAAATTTTCTTTCAGTTTCACAAATGAAGCATGCATACTTTTAAAAATTGTTCTGAATTCATATCTGTGTGTAATTCAGTGTGCTGAAAGCAAAATATCATTTTGTCATTTGAGTACTTAGATATCTTTCCATAAACAGCAAAAATTGCTTTAAATGCGCAATTATTTCCCATCTTGCTTTTAAAAGCATTGTTATTCACCCCCATGTTCTGTACTCCTTTGAAGATTGTGTGCTTATGTGTCTCTATGAACACAGCTAAACGTGTGCTGATAACTCCAGTAGTGAGTGCAGTAGCACAGTGGACAGAAAAACTGCTTACATTTGTTAACTGGAAATTCCATTTTTTTTTTTTTTTTTTTTTTTTTTTGGTTTTTCTCCGGTACAGGGAACTGAACTCATGACCTTGCACATGCCAGGCAGGCGCTTTTGCTGCTGAGCTAAATCCCCAGCCCCGGAAATCCCATTATTGAAATATCGCCATACAACTCCCCTACCCTACCCTCTGCCAAGAGACTCTGAAATAAAATTTTATAGACTTTGGGTGATGTTCTCTTAAGAGTTACCTGAACAAACTGGAACATGATTTCACATTTAGTTGTACTGAAAACAAAATTCCATATGTCCTTAAATAATCAACTCCCAGAATACACTTAAATCAATAAGCAGTGTCAAATAATGTAAAATTATTTCAACTATCGAACATCATCCACTCACTTTACATAACTGCTTATGTAAAATCGTGCTGATATTGTGAGAGTCAAAATCCCACTCATTTTTTGATGCATCAATACATTCAAGATTCTAACTTTTCATTTTATATTCTAGGTTATCTTGTATCAACCATGTATATAAAACTGTTCACATTTCCTATTATGACAGCTGTACAAAGTCCATGTCTCAGAGCTGTATATCAAAGTGGCGAATATAATAACACAACACAGATCTGTTTTGACACTAATATGGATTTCATGCTTGTTTTACAGTCCCTTGGCCAAACATTCAAAAATATTGTTGTATCCAGTAAATAACCATCCAGAAGCAAAATCTAGTTGTTGTGTCTATTATTTTGAGTACAAATTACAAGATATAAGAATACACAATATTTTTCTACAGTCCACATTTTATTTTGTATCCTGTATTTTTAGTATGACAGTATCTTAGTCCATAAATTCAAAACATGACTGAATGGGAAGTAAGAGGCCTCTTTCCAGGCTCCTCTTAGTTTTAAAATAAAAACTCTCGGTTTGCTAGTATTTCTCTAGATTTCTTGGTAGCTTACTGTATGCTCAGCACCTATTCTAGTACTTCTTATAAGAATTAGGTAGGTTAAACCTTACAGTGATCCTCTCTGGTAGATTCTGTTATAATCCTTGTCTCAGGTGAAAAAAGTGAGGCAAAGAGATGATAAGTGATATGAGCAAGATTTCACAATTAATAATAGTACGAGGCTGGGGTATAGCTCAGTGGTACAGCACTTGCCTGGTAAGCACAAAGGTCCCGAGTGCAATTCCTGACACCAAATAATAATAATAATAATAATAATAATAATAATAATAATAATGTCAGAATTTAAGCCTAGTTCCAGAGACCACTAATCTATAATGCTGCTGATACATTGAAAATTATAATAAAGGATTGTTTAAGGTACTAAAATATGTTGATCCCCAGCTATGCATCAGGAATTATGGTAACATCAATAATCATACATAATTTTCATAACAGATCTATGACTAAAACTTAACATTATTCCATTTTTTTAAATCTACTCAAAAGTTTAAACAAATAAGCAATGAAATTAGAAAATAAAAGCTCCTTAGTTACATTCCTCTTAAGCTAAAAAACAAAAAAAAAGAACCAGAGGAGAGAGCAGCGAGTCGGGAGGGGATTAAAAACAAACACGCTGTAATATGTGCATGCAGCCACTTCTCAAGACGATTGTAAACTGCATGAATTGCAAACATGTAGTAATAAAACAAAAGAAAGAAAAGTTAGATGGAAATTTCCATCTATCTGCATCCAAAGTAGACATTCTTTCTGTTTTGATATCATCTATAATCTGAAACAAAACCTAACATTAATGAACTGGTTGGCTGAATGTTGTTGTCTACTTTCCTACTTCCATGATCTTTCTACTTTGAAAGCATAAGAAACTGAAGGGCAGTGGGTGAAACAGTACCTACCTCAGTGTTTATAATGTCCTCAAGGCGAGTTAAAGTCATTTCAGAGTTATCTTGTGTTAATGTTTTCTTGGAAATTGAGTGGCATTGTTGAAATACAATAAATATAACTGCGCATTATATCATAAGAATAGACAATTACAAAAAGAGTATAAGATGAAGTACCTTTACACAAGCTGTAATTGCAGCTGGTAATTAAATTGAAGTGTTTCATTTTCTCAGTCAGCACATCAGTGACACCAGAAAATAAACAATTTGAACGTGAAATCCTTAGAGGCAAACAATAGTAATTAATTGCATTTTTCAAGGGAAGAAAAACATTCCTACAGCCTGTTTGGGGTTACCTCCTGAAAAATATACCCAGTGATTTACATGGTGAGCAAGAGCGTGGGCTCAGAACCCGACTTGATTTGCCTTGAATATTCATGAAGTCTCTGTCTTGATTTATCCTTCAAACCCATTGACAATCTCCATTGTCAAATCTATTGTCTCCTAGCTTAAAATGAAAGTGGATTTATATTCCAAAAAACTTGCATCACAAAATGTGATGATCAGCATGGAAAGGCTTTACCGTGGGAACACATAACATGGGGCTGCGATTAATTCCTTTTAACTTGGAATATCCTTAAGTATCAAGAGTATTTTTGGAGTCACTTGGGAGCTGAAATGCAAACATCTACGTGTATAAATTTGAGCCCACATCTCCTGTGGCTACGGGATTAGAATCATAAAGTTCAGGCAGTCTGGCTTGCCACTGTTCTTTGGGATTCAGGCACATCTTTTTGTCTATTCTGATCACACAGAACAAACTACTGTTATTTAAACTCTGATTTATGTTGCTTGCTTTGACATGTGGCCTGAAATAGGCTTTCTTCTATATCATTTCAAGTCGCTTAATGAAGAGCTCTAGTACTAATTTTTATTTTCTTTCTTCTTGTTGTTATGGGCATAGCCCTTGGTCTTAGGCACTGGTATGAGTCCAGACCCACTACATATCATGCATTAGTTCACTTTTACCATCTAACAAAAACATATAAAGTTTGGTTTAGAAAATAACCATTTATTTAGTCCAGTATTCCTCAGGAAGGCATTTTTATCTTTGTGGTTGTTGTGGGTTAGTCCAGGTTCCCCTGATCTCAACTGATGCTTACTTACACATCTATAGAGAACTTCCATGGCTACATTTGTTATGTCTTGTCTCTTCTCTATGCAGTCTTTCATTTCTAAGCCAGCTTGCTGAACTTACCCAGATGGTTGTGGCAAAGACCCCAAGATCAGTAAGGGAGGTTAAATTTAAACATGCAAGCACTTTCTACTTCTCTGGGGTTGCTCCATTAATCAAGTGGCCAAGTCTGAAGACATATATATAATGCAACCAAAAAACAAAATGAGGATACTCTGCGACATGACAGATTTTGGGGACATCACCACAACAATTGGCCCTATACCCATTTCCAAAACTACAGGATGTTTTCTTAATTTCTCAGTCTAGATTTCAGCGTTATCTCATAGGACTAAAATTAGTACATGTATATTAATGTATAAATTGCCTGACATGGGGAAGATACTTAATAATTCTCTTTTATATATCTATGCAGGTTCATTTATTGGTAGCACAAAGCAAGCATTTTAATATGAGAGCAAATAGTTAATGCTATGTCATCTCACTGACCTCTAGAATTGTTTAAATATCTGACCGAGAAGGTTAGTGCTACCTTTTTCTTTAGCAATTTGTCAATCTGTTACAGCTGTGCATTCATTTGGGAGATAAACTTCTGCAAAGAAGTGTATTCCTAAAACTCTGTATTTCGCATGTATATATGCGTAATATATTTCCATAAAAATAAAACATTTATTGAACTATTTATTGAGCTCAACTTTTATTTCCTTACAATTTACCAGGCAGAGGAAAATCTGTCCCGATACAGACCATACATTGCATTTGAGGTCAAGCTAGATGAGGTCATAATGGTTCGGTTTCCAAATATTGATCATGAAAACTAAGACTTGGAGAATAAGACATTTTAAAGTCAGCTTGACATTATAATCAAATAATCAGAAGAGCCCTTAAATTCAATTCTACTTTGGCTTGATTGTCTTTAAAAGCTGGCTCCGATATTAATGCACTGATGCTCACATCTTTAATTTGGAGCACAGCCATTGACACAATAAAGTAGATGAACTTTCATAATTTCCAAGTGCATGCATTATTTTTACTATTGATCTGTGGCTAATAGATCATTCTATTGGCTTACTGCAGCATTCAAATCTTGTCTGTCAAACTCAGAACTCGTCAGTAAATGTGGGACCAAAGTGTTTGGACCTGAAGATTATATAAAGGAAAACTCATTAAAAAGTCACTGTTCTGCGTTTCTTTACTCTGTAAAGTACACAGTTATTTTGTATGTCATTAAAATGATGCAGAACATATCAAGATAATGCTAATGTACAAAAAAGTCTTATGTGTATCTTCAGATTATTTTGGCCAGAGCCTCTATGATCATTGCTGAGTTTTTAGTAAAAAAGTAAGAGCACTTGGTCAGAAAGGGCTAAGACGATAATTATTATATTTGATAATCTCTTAATTTGGTTATTATTTATTTATTTATTCATTTTTTGAGACAGGGTCTCACTATTCAGTTCAGGCTGGACTTGAGCTCATTTTGTAGCCCAGGCTGGTCTCAAAGTTGCAATCATCCTCCTGCCTCAGCCTCCTGAGTTCTGGAATTACAGGCACGTGCCACCTCACCCAGCTGTATGTCATTAAAATGATGCAGAACGTATCAAGATAATGCTAATATACAAAAAAGTCTTATGTGTATCTCCAGATTATTTTGTGAAAGAGCCTCTCTGATCATTGCTGAGTTTTTCATAAAAAAGTAAGGGTACTTGGTCAGAAAGGGCTAAGTCATTATTGAGATCAATATGGTAATAAAGAACAAGGTGAAGATGTCTTTAATTTGATTATAACACAATTTTATATTTTCTATCTATAATTCCAAAGATCTCACACACATGCACACACACATGGTTTTTGATCAATCTCTCAGTTATTTAATCTGCTGCAATCGAAAGCAATTTTGAGATGGAAGATTTACCCTTTCCTTCTGTAATTAAATTAATCACTCTTAACTGGACACAAAAACTAAGTGGAAAGGCTTTGTTGACACATCTCTGTTTCTTGCTCCTACCTGATTAACTGAAATGGCTGAAAAAATAGATACAATTGGAAAATTTTTAAGAACCATAGTAGAAATGTTAGCAGGGTAATTACTGCTTTGGAATGTTTATTAATGTTTATTAAGAAGCATAATTTTAAAACAAAACTTTCTGTGAATTTTCTGAAATCTTATCTTAAAATATGACATGAATAACAGAAGATTTTGTGAGCTATAGCCTCTTAATTTTATTTTTATAATTCTAATCATTGTCTCTGTAGTAATAGATTTTCTCCAGACACTGTATAAAATTATGAAATTCTCAATTTTAAAGAAAATGTGGGACAATGATGCTTTACTAAGTTTTTCTACATAATAATAGAAGCTTATGCATATAGAAAAATAAAACACTGGAAATGCTTATTTGCTAGTTACAAAACCTGACAGTCTGTTTTGGGAGAAAAAGGAAGTTTTCAATCTACTTGTATAATCAGGGTAGGACCTTTATTTATTGTATTATTATGTTTTATAATATAAAATATGTTTATTTGAGCAAAATGATTATTTTTGTAGAATATTTTACATTGAGACTCTACGAAAGTTAAAATTTATGGTTTGGGTTGCCTTTGTATAGAATGCATTTGATTCTCTTTTTTCAAGTTTTTCTGCTGATGAGAGATCAGCTGGAGTAGCATTTATTAATAATTTAGTTGATGGTTCACTGTGCTTGATTGTGTTGGCATAAAGATGAAGAGGATACGGATGCATTCCTGGCACTGGAAGAACTATGGAAGTGTTATGAGTTGGGCTACTCCGGACAACAGAATGAATGATTTTCCTGTGGGAGTGGGAGCAACGAGAGCGTTTCACAGAGGTGACATTAGAGTTTACAGTTCAAGAACATGTATCAGGAATTTCCCCACTTTCAGTGAGTCACACGGAGCACTCAGGATGCAGCATATGATTATACTCAGGGCTATAATTTATTATAGTAAAAGGACTACAAACAAAATCCACAAAGGGAAAAAGTACATGAGGTACATACCAGAGGAAATCAGGCGAAACTTTTGAGAGTCTTCCCCAAGGGAGTCACACAGGATGCATTTAATTCCTTCAGCAAGAAGTAGTGACGCACATTTGAAATGCTGTCTACTAAGGAAGTTCTTTAGAGACTCGGTACTCAGAGGTTTTACTGGTGGTTAGTCATATAAACACTCCCTGTCTAGCACATATCAAATTTGTGGGTTCCCAGAAGGAAAGCACGTACAGTATAAACCTTACTGTTTGCATAAACAGTTTAGGCACAGTGGGCCTTTCTTATCAGGGAGTAAAGGGAACCATTTTGAAATCTGTGTTCCCAGATGCCGGCTGAGCACTGGTTTTTCTAAGCACGAAAACCTCAGGCTTGAAAGGTGAAAACTGTTTTGCACAGGTGAATAGGATCTGTCCAGGTAGAGTTGCTGGAGAAATGAATTCTGGCTCAGGAAACACTAATAAATGGCTCCATGTTATGATAAATGGTTTTAAAAAATTTCATTTACAAGATATTGAAATCTAAATATTATTAGGACTATTTGGAATGTCAAATGTCCTTTCTTCAGGTCTGAGATTGTTCTCAGCATCCCTGCACAGACATTATCTTGTAAAGAGGATTAAAGCAGCTATTGCACTAATTCAAAATGTTTTGCCTGGATTATCTATTTCTTTCATGTAAAGACATATTTGTATTTTGGAATATCTGGATCTTCTGGCATTGGTGCAGTGTTCTACTTTCACAGTATACACAGTTTCTGACCATAATACTTTTGACATTTTATAGTTCAAAGTTCTCTGCTATACTACAGAGGAAAGTTTATGGTTGTCCTGGGGGACTATGTATTTTCAGAGATGACATTTCAGAACATAATACATTCATAAAAGTGATCAACACAAAACATCATTTTTGTCACTAGCACTTACTACATTAACTATAAATCATGGAATCATACTCTTTCCCAGACAGATTAAGATATGTTCCAATGTCTACCAGACCCTTTATATGTACATTGTCAAGCAGAACTATCCCTGTATTTCCCTACAAGAACATGAAAACTGCTAAAGTTATAAATATTTCACTACAGATTGCTATGTATTAGCTGCTCACTGTAGAATTCAGCTGCTGTGAAATGCTAATAATTCTCTACTGCAGCCTTGAAGACAAACTTTATTTCAATAAATATTATGTCTGTACTGATTTGAGTTCCATACATTTACTGACAGACAAGATGGAATACGTTGGCCTTATACAATTGGTGCAATGCACTCCAAAGAACTAGGTCTCCAATTTAGAAATTTAGCTTCCAAGATATACTACCACTAAAACATGAATGTGTTTTAGCAATATAAACTACTCATCTTATAAAATATTGTCCTGTACAAATGTTGTCTTTGTGCTAGTTTGAAAATATATCAGAAAATAGATATGTTTCACTTATCTTGCAATTTATTAATACTCTTAGAACATTATGAATAAATTTTAAAACTAAGTGTCAGTATGAAAATAGAATATTTTATTTTATTTTTTTTTTTTTGTTTTTTTTTT
>NW_004955531.1:1183221-1202587 GCF_000276665.1 Chinchilla lanigera | reverse complement strand
TTTTTGGTTTTTCTCCGGTACCGGGAACCGAACTCACGACCTTGCACTTGCCAGGCAGGCACTTTTGCCGCTGAGCTAAATCCCCAGCCCCCGAAAATAGAATATTTTAAAAATAGAAGATTGTCACCTTTTATGTTTATTTACTTTACTGAAGTTAGATTAGGCATCTGAAAGAAATTTTGTCTTGTATTAATTTCTTACTGCTGTTGTAGCAACTTAGATGTTTAAAATAACAAAAACTATTATCTTATAGGCTGTGTAAGTCAGATGGCGGTTATGGAGTTAACCTCAGTGTGTGGACAGAGCTGTGGTTCTTTCCAGAGGCTCTAGGAGAAAATCTGTTTCCTTGCTTTTTTAGCCTCTAGTGGCTGCTGATATTCCTTAGTATGTGTCCCTTTCCTCCACCTCTAAAGCCAGCATTGTCACAGTTTTCATTTGCTGTCTCTCTAGCTTCTGTTTCCATCATGACATCTTCCGTGTCTCTGACCCTCCTGTCACCACTTTTTATAACTTACGATTACTTTGGTTCCATCTGTTGGCTAATCCAGGAGCATCTCTACATCTCCAAATGCATAATCACATCTGCAAAGTCTCCTTTGCAGTATAAGGAAACATAGTCAGGTGTTCCAGTGACTAAGATATGTTCATTTTTCAGAGGTCATTGTTCTCCCTGTCATAATCCCACATTTTTATTTTGTGCAATCATAAATACCAATCAGTGGAATTCAACAAATTGTGTTCATGTACAGCTGTTCACTTATTCATCAGATATTTATTGAGAGCCCGGTATGTGCTAGGTAATATTCTAGATGCTGAGGAATAGTAATTAACAAAATGAACTCTTCACTCTCATGGAGGTTATGTTCTAGTTCTAGAGGAAGAAACATAAATTCATACTCAATATGTGCTGAACATTTAGCGCCTTGAAGAAAAATAATGCAGGATTAAATAACAGAGTGATATAGTGTATGTGCTATGAAGAGTGCTATGTTATAATTGAATGAAATCGCTAAAGGCCTCTCTGAAGAAGCAGGATAGTGAGTTCAATAGTGACTCTCGATGTCTATTTAAGAAGTTCTAATTGAGAGGTCACTAGATTGAGGGGCTCTCCCAACTGAAACTCCTCTGTGGACAAACCAAAGCCTAATAAAGTATAAAGAGTAAATTGAAACTAGAAACCCTACCTTTCAGAAACTACCATCTATCTTCTAAACATTCATAATTGTTTTATTTGTCTTCCTTCTGCAAAGAAATTTTGTTTCTCCTGCCTTTCTCAGGAAGAGGAAAACCCTTTTGTCGGACAGATATTCAGATTCATATACCACCAAACACTCGGTCTTTTAAAATCTAAATATGCTTAAATGTGTCTTTTATGGTGTCAAAGTGCTAATCCCCATGAGTAGGGTCTTGTATGCAAATATGATCTTTACAGATGTAATTAAGGATCTTGAGGTGAGATGTTCTGGGAATAGACTGGGTGAGCTCCTAGTCCCTTACAGTGTCTTTGTTAGTGACAGAATAGAAGCACAGAATGGCACAGCAGGGAAGGCTATGCGATGCATCTACAAGGAGAACCATTTATTGCCAGACAATCACTAGATGCTGTGAATGAAGTATGGAAGGGATCCTTTCATCAGATTTCAGAAGGAAACAACCCTATAGGCACCTTAATTTTAGACTTCTAGCCTCTACCTTTCTGAGAGAATGCATTTATGTTGTTTTAAGATAGTTACCATGCGGTGCTTTAGGATAGTAGCTCTGGAATATGAGTAAAGCAATATTTGGGCAGAGTACTATGGAAGTGAATAAAACAAGCCATGCAGATATTCAAAGAAGTGTATAGGCAGAGACTGCACTAAGTGGGAGAGATTTTGTATTGTCCATGTAACAGCCAAAGCAGGGCAGACTGACTAGCTTCCACAAAGCCGGGGAAAACAATGTTCTGGAGTTAAATTTACAGCTGTAGCATGGACAGAAGGGGTGGGTTGTGGCTCATGTCAAGGATTTTAGTTTCTGTTCTGTATATATTCTAACATAATTATGGTCTATTACAATGTACACTTCTATATGAAGAATTCTGGTTTAGTCCTTATTCATTCATTTTTAACTGCCAGAAGAAAATAAATGTTATTCAAGTTAATATTACCACAATATGTGAAGTTTGCATTCTGGTAGGCTCAAGTGTATTCCAGTAACTTGTCACATTTATAAAAGAGGTTGTCCTTGTCCTGAACTCACAAGATAGATTGGTTCACAGACTCCCATAATACAATTGCTTACTTTCTCTTGTGTCTCCTGTGTTCAGCTTCTTCTGTAGCACTGTCCGGCATGGCAGTGGTATTGCTGACACACTCTGATACTCCTACAAGATAACCTTACCCATAAATGAAAATGGAGGCCAGACACTGCAGAAGAAGACTCTCCCCAAAAGCTCGAAAGCCTTACTTGCTCACTTGTCAGCTTTCCCATTACAGGATACAATGCCTGACACCTACAATTTAAATGAGGAGAGGTTTAATTTGGTTCTTGGTTCCAGGAAATTCAGTCCATGGTTGGCTGGCTCCAGGACAGGAACATCATGGTAGAAGGTGTACTGGACCAAAGATCTTAATTCATGGTGGCTGGGAGGCAGAGGAAGGGAACAGCACCAGAGTAGGGTTCAGAAACCAAATATTAATATGAATATATATACACATATATATGTATATATATATCCATCCCAAGCCACACCACCATGAGCAACTAAGACACACCCAAAAATGTGATTTACTAATTCTCTGTATGTTTAAGATGAAGAAGCTGACACAATTAACATTAACATCACACGCACCAAAGATGTGAACTAGCAGTAAAATGAATGAGTGTAAATTTCACCCCTCCTCTTGGTCCCCCTTAGCTCTGACTCTAGAGAGATGTGAAATTTTAACAAAAGGGGAAGAAGAAGGCAAATGAGTGGTTTACTAAATCGTGCAATATACACTGCACTAAGAGTTGGTGGACTGTGTTAGACATAAGAAAACTGTAATGAGGTAGGAAACTAGGTTCCTAACCTGATGTTTCTATGTTAAGAAATAAAGGTTTCTATGTTAAGAAGTAAAGGACCTAAGAAGTGATATTCAAAATTTTAATGGCTTTGAATCTGTGTAATTGATAGGATCGCTCTGAGGAAATCAGCAATGCACAGCTATGTAATCAATGTGAGTTTCTTAAAAGATGCAGTATCTGTTTTAATATTAGTTCCTCTCCCTAACAGGTAAAATATAAATTATTTCACATTATATACCCATCAAAGTAATATATATATATATATATATATATATATATATATATATATTTCAATTCTAGTGCATATCCCTGTGGGCAGGAAAAAAGAACAAATGATGCATAAAATACTTCATCTCTGCTCATTTTCAATTGTCTTTTCCTTTTTTTTATCTCACATCTAAATTAAAATATTCTAAATGACTAAAGAAATTTCAGTTGTGGGAAATTAAACATAAAATATGAACAGAATCTTGATTTTAGAATTAAGCTTTACTTAAAATATAACCAAATTCATTTGATTCCAGCATACAAATCTCTGTAATACTCAAGTATATAAGGATAATATGGGAAGAAGAATATGAGCAGTTATTGAATTGAAACGTTTGAAATATACTTACAGAAAAGGCTGTTTTAATAAAGGTTCATTTAGTTCACAAGGACTCTATCAGTGTAGTAAATTATCAACAGACAACTGGTTGTCACAGATTGGGGCAGGGACCAGAACTGGGATCAGAAGGCCCAAATTTCGGTTTTGCCTTTATTATTAGTGAGGTGACCTTATGTGGGATACTTAACTTCAACAGAATTTGGGCTCTTTCTATTTAAATAAAGCTATGTGAAAACTGAAAACAACTACAACATTAACAAGAAATGTGTAGTCATTTTAGATGGCTTAGAATGTGGAAGTTGGGCGTAGGCTACAAACCTGTAATCCTAGCACCTGGGCAGCTGAAGGGAGAGGGTCTGGCAAATTCAAGGATAGACTGAGCTACACAGTGAATTCAAGGCCAGACTGGACTATGTAATGAGATGTTCTATTTTCCATTTCTTCATAAAAAACAGCAAAACTTGTTCTTATTGACCTCCTGAGGACAACTGCTAGGAAATGGTGAGTGAAGTTACTGGAAAATCTTTTATTTTGAAGAGAAAATAATATTTGCACATTATTGCTATATTATGAAATTCTCTCATGTGTTTACTATATTAAACTTTTGAAATAGTAAGTGAATATGGTTGATCTGCCTCCAAACCTGTCTCTGATATCAAAAACTTGTTGGATAGTTCCAATTTCACAAACTATACATTGTGATATGTAACACAAGCAGGAATTCTAGGAGCTGGGATACCTGGTGACCAAGATGAACCAGTTCCCCTAGAAGTGTATATTCTATAATGTAGACAGACTCTATAAAATTAAACAAATAATTTCTCATGTATAGCTAAATGCTATAAAGAAAAGTAAACCTAGCAAATAGAAAAGAAAGTGTCAAGAGAAAGGAGTATTTTCAAACAGCTTGGTAAGTGAAGACCAGAGCTATGTGACATGGTGACATACATATAAGCTGAGAACTGAATGTTGAGAAAAATCTTCCCATCCAAATGTTGTAGAGACCAACATTCCAGACAAAAAAAAAAAAAAAAAAAAACAGATTAAGGTTTTTGAGGCATGGAAGAGCTTGGCAGGATGGAAGAAGTTTAGGGTTACTGGGATGGGCAGAATTCGCAGCGGGTAAGCATTGGACCAGGTTTAAGGTACAGCCAGAAGCCATATCAAATGAGGTTTTGCAGATTTTGACAAATGTCTCCAACAAGACAAAATTAGGCATGCAGTGCTTTCTTTACCTATTACCAAGATTCTTATATCCAAATCATTTACAGACTTCTCTGTCTTTCCCCAAGGCTTCCCACTCCTGAGTGGCTAAAATCTTAATCTCCTTCTGTCTGTCTCTCAAGAAGTGTGAAGCTACAACCTTTCACTCCTTTTTGGCATTCAGGACACCTACCATCAGCTTTTCTTCCTGGGTTTAATCACCTGGGAATAAAGTTTCTTTTCTCTTCACCTTTTCTACAAATTGAGATCATCACACTCTTCCAAAAAAGAAAACATTCCAGAGAGTTAAACTCCTTCATTCTGCTCACCATCAACTTACTTAATGCAGTCATCTGTCAAGTAGGAATATTAGAGATTTGTACACCAAAGTGCGTTCCTACTCATGTCCTCATGATTCCCTTGCTTTAGATTTTTCTTAAGGATCTCTAGGGGTACGTCCAGTTTAATCATGGCTATGCAGTTTAAATTCAGCTCCTCTGTTCTAGAACCAAGTACAGAAGAACTGTCTTAGATGAATCTCCCCATTACAGCTTAATTGGGATCCCTTCAAGCCTCTCAAAGGAGCAAGAAAATGTGATTACTGGATGGCACAAGTGTGGTAGGGTAGATTATCTTTTCCCTTGGTAGAGTTTCGGCAGCCTGTGGTTGGTAACAATTTTAAAGGGAAGTGTGGAGTAAAGTTACATTTCAGAGGAAACTCCTCATAACTGCTCACAAGGCCAATGGTAGTTAGGGGTCTCTAACTTCAAGCAACTGAAGATCTGTTGCATCCTTGGTGAGTTTTCAGCTAGCCCTTGAGCCTCTCTTTCTATTTTTCAGTCTTGAGCTGCTTATTAGATGGTGAGAATGTAACTCGTGCTTTTCCGTTAAAGTCTTAGATTGTTCATAATAGATCCCTATTAACTGCTCCCACAATAATGTAATTCATTGTTCCATACTATCTTGAATAGTCTTTTATAAGAGATTTTATTGCTCTTCACATATTGACCAGGAACTTTCCTCTTATTTTCCTTCTCTCTGAGGTCAGGTTAGTAATTTGACATCTGAGTTCCCATATCTGTCTATATTGTTATGTTTTCCTGCTCAAATTCAGTGAGAAAATGTATCCCTAAAACTGCATTTCATTTAGTCTCTTATAAGGTAGGATTGCCAAAAGAAAAATCTTGAAGATTCTCCCCTCACATAGTCTTAGTAATTCTAACTTTAAAATTACCTAAAAGAACCAGGATTTCCTTCTTATTTATTACATCCCATTGTATCTTAAATCCATGAGCTGTCAACTGTGATGAAAATACACAATTAGCTCAGCTTTTTGTCGAAGTTGTGAGTGGGTACATTTGATAACCAGTCCTGAAATTGTAGCCTCCAGTATCACATAATGATATGGTTGTTCTCCTAAATTTCTTGCTAATGCACATACGCATAAACAATAGCTAGTGCTAGAAGACCACTGAAAAGATGTAGATTCCAGAACAGTGATTCTATAGAGGGTTTAAATCAATTCATCATAAAGAAATCATTTTTATAAGACTTTTTTTGGACATGTATCACTTGCTAGAAATTGTCCTGTTTAATCCATTTATGCACCTGCCTTTTTTTTATCATCCATAACCCTCCAAGTTTACTTCCTCTCTTTTTTTCAGCAACTATACCTTGATTTTGCACATAGATACTGTCTTACATGCATAGATCACTGGGAGCTATGAGTCCTTTTGAGTTCTGATTCTTCTTCTTGTGGGACATAATCTCTTTGTTTCCCTACCCTGTGCCTATTCTCATAATTTTGGTAAACAAAAAAATATCAAAATCAAGAACCTATGCTTGGCTGTGGTTTATGGCTAGAAGAAGACTCACTTTACTTTAAAAAACATGTACAGACTACATACTAAATGAGACTCACAAAATCAGAATAACAAGTTGTTCTTTAAAACATCCTTATGCTCTTAAAATATTTTAGCATGAGCTGTCTTCTTTGATTCAAAGTCACATAGATGCTGCACTTAAGAGTTTTCCCAAAGGCCTGGGAGCCATTCCTCAGATTTACAGCAATAAAAACAGAAATGAATCTACTAGCTTAGGGAGGACCAAGCTGCAGCAAAGTGATGAATGTTAAGCAAACTTGTCAGAAACTGATTTATAAACCAGAATAGTGATTCACTAAGTGAAATGGGACATGAATCTGATAAGATGATCGGCATCAATCATTTGAACAGGGCACTCCCTGCTAATGAATAAGTCCATCGAAGGGACTACACTGCAGATCAGAAGGAGTCTTGGTACCGGGAATTAGGGAGAAGGAGCAGAGAGAGCTGCTAAAGGCCTTCCTTCAAACTGAGGTTGCTCAAGCAATTTGTTCATCTCCATTCTGGAGGTCTTGGAGTTTGAGAGTCTGGAAACTGACCACAGAATGACGTCATTGTCCATCAGTTCTTGTCCTTCAGCTATCTCTCTTCTACTCCAGTCAGACTTCTATTCTTGTTTTAGGACAACAAAAGTCTAACTTTACTACAAGGATTTACATCAGAATTTATTTTGCATTCATGATTCAGTCTCCTGTACCTTTAGGGAGGTAAACCAAAGAATCCAACAGGGAGATTTGGGAAGCATTTAAACTCAGAAGCTATACTTTATATAAGCCAACTTTCAGAGTGAATTTTCTCAACAGATGGATAACCATGTCTATTTCAGCTTAATGCTGATTAGCTTCAGTGTTCAAGAGGTGACAGTTTTTTCCCATTCAATTCAGTAACTACTTACTGAGCTCCTCAACAGCAAGCAAAATCTCCACAGGAAATAAAAATGAGTAAGACAGCTCTCTATGGAAGGCTTCGGTTAGATTTCAGCCGCAACAGTAAACTCCATCATTTATGGTACAAAATTAAGAAATCATATGAGAGTCTGTTCCAGAAATTGATATAATGAGACAACTGAGTGTGAGAGTTATGTGGCTTTTGAGCTGGTCCTTCTAAGGCATATAAGGTCTTGCTAAAAGTGATAGGAAAATAAAAGACTTGGCTGAAACAGCCTAGAGGTAGAAAAACCCTGATACTTTCAGAGGAAAATAATGATATTGACCTTATGTTAACACTTCAGAGAATGCATGTAAGTCCTAATCTGCCAGTTCTATGATGAAATAAAACAAAACCAAACAATCCTCCACAAACACACATCCACACAATCCTATCTATAACTGGAACAACATCTGCAGATCAAGTTAGCTATTGAATTTTCTTTACTTTTCTGGGTAACACTTGGATTTAAAAAGCCGATAACAATCACAGAGTGTTTTTCAACAGTTAAACAGTCATCAGCTGCTGATCCATATGTAATGATTTATTCCTAGTGATATACAAGGAAGCTTGGGCCATTAATATAAATCATTTACATTTCTGAACTTTTGAAAATTCGTTTAAGCTCTGGGGTTGCCTGATTACACGTCATATCTTATTATGATTTAACTCAGAAATGCTACGTTTTGTGGTACTCAAATTAGTGAAAAATCAATAGTTAATAAGAAGATAGTACATAGGGAACAAATGACAAAAGTGTTTTAAATTCATCACAGTATTTTTATCCAATTAAAAATGACTTCCATTTTGTTTCCCTCTGTGACATGTAAACAGTGGAAAGGAATCTCACGTAGCTAGTTTCTACACTGTTTGCCTGAGTCCCTCTCCTAATCTCCTTCTAAATTTTTGAGCTATAAAAGAAGAGTTCCTGACTTCACATAAATTGTCCCTGAATCATTTCTATAGTTAGTGACAGCTGCCTTCTATTTCTAAAGGAAAGATTCTTCACATACTGTTCAGCCTCTTTTACTGGTTCAAGCAGCTTACAAGAGAAAGAAGAAGGTGATATTATTAGAGACTTTCTGGTGACTTTCCAATGACACATACTGATACCCTAAGTACAGTACTGAGGGCTATGAAGAAAGATTTATTAGGTAAATACCACTATAGAGATAAATGATCCATAAAAAATTGTGCTCTTAATTCATTGTTAGTTCAGCTGAAACCACAGAAATATCAGAAGAATGAAATTTCACCTGCTTATTGCAATTTTCAATGCATCCATTCATGGGTAGGGTATATAGCTCAGCGATAGAGTGTTTGCCTAGAATTGGCAAGCCACCCAAAGGTAGGATTATGAGCTGATCTGGCTGTGGAGTCAGAAAGTCACCTTGGCATTCTAACTTCCCCTTTTCACTAGTAGGACTTTGGAACAGTGACTTAGTCTTCCACCACTTGATTGATTTTCTCTTCTATGCAGTGGATATATTATTAATACTTTCTTCTTACAGTACTAATGATTAAATTTTGTGTATAAGACACATGTCTGGCACAAAGAAATAAAGCAAAAAACAGCGAATGTTATTTAAAATAAAAGGTACTTTTTTCTATGCCAACAATTTTTGTATGTGTGTGGCTGTTCGTGTACCTCTTTTGGTCCTGTCTTCATAAACTACAGGACACTCAAAGGCTGTTACTAAGTACCCTTTAAACATAGCCTCACTGTATCTGTTGAAAAAATAGTAAGAAGTTTTTATTTGGCAATTTGGTACCCAAACATTTGAGAGTAATGATACAGGACTGTCCATCTACTTTTGCCCAGATTGGGAATATTTCTCAGTAGGAAGGGTGTCTTTTCATGTCAGTGTAGGAGGGAGATTTATTATACATTAACATTTTCATGAGCGAAACAGTAGGTTTCTGTTGGTATTCATCTGTGGAAGCAAGTTGCTATATCTCAATATATACAAAAACATACCTTCACATACATATTAGATTGTGCATATTTACATACAGGTGGGAGAGGGATTGGTTGATCAATTCATATGTCTTTAAATATATGCCTTTTTTGCTTTACTTAGGTCACATTCACTGGGTGGAAATTTAAAAGCATTTTAGGGTTATTTAGTGTGTACATGAGTAGCTGAGGTCTCTAAGATTCAGTGCCTGTTATCTCAACCACTAACACATTAATGTTGACTAGTTATTTATAGCAAGACACTAGAAAGAAGATAGTGTTTTAAGATGTAAAGTTTTAAGATTTCCCTCTTCCAAAGGCTACTAATTACTAGAACTACATAGGTGAAAATAGGATGGAATCCGAACTCTTAAGATAGTAACATCTTTCACAATATCTTTAGCCCAAATTTAGGGTGTTTTAAAAATAATTGAATAACTAAATGTTAACGTATTGTATTATTTCTGTATATACCATATTATTTGCCTATGCTTCCTTGTGAATTTGTCCTGTAGTACTACATCTGTTCCTTGTAACTACTCAGAAAATGATAACTATTGCCATATAACTGTCTCAGACAGTCCTGGGATTCTCAGTTGTCCACCATCAATGTTATTTTCTTAGTACCAGTACGTCCAGAGAGATAATTTTCAGTCTTTTCTTTGTCATAGAATCCTTGGGGAATTTAATTAAAGCTGTGTATCATCTCTTGAAGATAAGTGCACTTACTTATATTCATTTGATATAGACAATTTCCATATATATATATATATGAAGGTTCACCTAGTCCATCAATGGAGCATCTTGGTACATTTTGTTAAAAACTCCACACTAGTTCAGAAACTGGTTTTCCATTTTTAAAGAAATATATTATGATTTTCCTAGATTTGATTTTTGAAAATTCTAATGAACCGTGCTGCATCCTTCAGTCCTGTCAAGTGTACTAAGAGTGCTCTGTAGAGAGGAAGGAATACTGTGAAGTTCATCAGCACCCGCTGAATTCTGGAGTAAGATGCAACTCAGAAGTCAAAACCACTCAAATATTGTCAAATGATATGGCTTATACATACTCCATGTATTAGATACCATCCAAGCGAACTCAGGGAGAGCACCCCATAATCAAACCCACTGATATTTCTTTAGCAAATCATAGGAATATACATGCCAAGTGTGATAAAAAAAAAAAAACTGTAGATAACCTCACAGAAATCTCAAGGATTATGTTGCCCCTAAAGGAGTAACATTAACCAAAAAAAATTTCAATTTTCAGATTTTTAAGAATTCAGAATTGCCATTATAGAGTTGTGGCTCTAGAGTTGATTTCAGGTATTTGAGAAACAGTATAAAATTCACATTCATTTTGATATTTCCCCTGCACCTAAGGGACTACGAACCATAAAGAAGAAATAGGCCTGGGTACCCTATAGCTCGCTGAAGTAGATGAGTTGTGAATTTGTGGATTAGATGGACAGATATAAGCGATATCCTTTCGTAGGTATGCATATGTACAAATTACGTTACATATCATTCCTTTCACCAACCCTTAACAATGAATACCAGTAGCACTACTTGAATGAAAGCTAAATGTTTGCCTAACCCAGTACAAACATATAAATATTGAAAACAGACTTAGAAGTCACAGCTGAAAATTAGAAACCTATCTCTGCAATGCCATATTTTTATGCAAGGAGAGAATGAATGGAGTACTTGATTAGGAGTCCTTCTCAGCTTCACTTGAAATAATTTTGCCTGAAAATTGCATAACATGAGTTCACTGATAAGGAAAGCCATGAGTTTTAATAAAATAAGTATCTCTAAATTTAAACTGCCTTTAACATTTCAAATGACACAAGGGAAAAAATGTCTTCAAAGGTTTAAAACCTACTGAAAACTTTAAAGGAAATGCCAAGTAATAAAACAAAATAAACCAAATCTTTGTGTCTACATTCATATTTATATTTATCTAGCTGATTTTATTCAAGCTACTGCTAAAATAAGGTGTTATCAAAGTAAAGATGCTGAAGACTGTGTATTCCTCCGTGTTGAAGAAAACCCAATTTTTCAGATATGGAGAATAACTCCTTTTTATGTCTCTGTCTACTATCTATCAAGAACCGATTGCATACTTTGTAGGGAAGGCAAAACTTTACCTGTCCTCTTATAGGATCTCTAGCTGAGCCTGAGATTTAAACTGATACACGACACAATTAAAGGAGAAAAACATACACACTTAATGTAAGTTTTACGTGGCACAGAGCCCTTCCTAAAGAAGGGAAGACCCAAAGAAGTAGTAAAATCTAAATGTACTTTACAGTAGGTCAAACAAAGACAGCAATTGTGGAGAAGCAGCTAAACATGCTGGAAGGCTAGAAATAATAAAGAGTTGTTTTAACAAGATCAGTTCGTACAAAATTCTCCAGCCCTGACCTCTTTCATTTCTGGTAGATAGACTATTTCTTTTCTTATGGACTACAAGTGGAAGTTTCATATCTTGCACTTAGGAAAAAGAGAAGAGGTCATAGTGCCATAATGCATGTCTTGTACCTGAAGAATATTAAGTGCCTCAGTGTATTCCTTATGCCAAAGTGGTATATTTTGGAATAACAAATTTTGCTGCTTTTCCACCTACTGATGGTCCAAACTTGGCTTTGTGCTTTGAAAGAAGCTAAGAGGAGTACCAGAAACACAGTTCTAGGAAAAGACCATACAATCTGATTACAAAAGATGATGCAAGAGTCATCTTCAAAAATGACACATAATATGCCAAAAAAGTGTTTTCCACAGAAGAATTTAGTACATTATCTATTGCTTGGTTATTGCACATTCACCTTTACAGCTAATTTCTGTTAAGTTTTTTTGTATTTTTTGAGACAGGTTTTCACTATGCAGTTCAGGCTGGCCTTGAGCTCACTCTGTAGCCTAGGCTGGCCTCGAACTTGCAGCAAGCCTCCTGCCTCAGCCTCCTGAGTGCTGCAATTACAGGAGTGCACTACCACATGCCCAGCTCTCTCAACTTTTCTTAGTCTCTGTTCAAAACCTGAGACCCTATATAACTTGGGGGGTCTTAGAAAACTGTATTACACTGAAACTTGAAATTGTCATTCTGGATTTGAAACAACCAAATGCTGGAAATTTCATATCATTCACTGTAGCATGAGAAAACTTTGTCTAGGGTCTAGACCCTTATGTCAGTAACTTTTTTGGTCATCCTCAAATACTGCTTCTGGGCTTATCCTAGAATAGCAGTCACTCCTAACTATCAATTAGTCCCTGAAATCTGCATGATTGCAGAACTTCCGAATGCTGTGTACCCTGGAGTTTAAGCACTGCCTAAACCTTTGGTTAATTCACCTGACATTGGCTTGCCTGCTCTTCACTCCACACTTGCACATCCACGACAGTGAGATTTCATAACTCATGTTCCAAAGATTGTTTATCTCACCCTAGTGTTAGTCCTGCATGACATTACACTTGATCATCAGCCAAGGGCTCTCTGAATGTAGCTATCCAAGTTCAACTGAACTGTTCTCATCCCTAAGTGTATATTTTCCACCCTAACCATCTTCCTCTACTTCATTTGACACTCTGAGTCATTCCATCCTTCCTCCCAGAGCATTTTCCTCTTTTAGCTATCTGAAGCATCTGCTTTGGTTCTCTTTACAGCAGCACTTCTCTAACCTCAAAATTGCCACCAGCCTTTTCAATCTATCTATGACTTAGTCACCTGGCTTCCCATTTTCTCATTTTAAATTCTCTCTGTTTGCCTTCTGAAAAGGCTGTGACTACTACATGCTGATGACTCTCCAAACATCACCTCTAGCTCCGCCCTCAATTCTTCAGCACCAGCTCAATCTGGAAGTGCCAAAAAGTTCATGAACTCAACTGTTCCCTCTCTTTTAGGGTTTTTCTTTGTCTGTCAGTGACATCATCTAGTTACCTGAACAACCAAGTTGGAATTCATCTCTGATCCCTCTTTCTCTTACCACCTCATCTTCAATCTACCACCTGGTGTTTTCTTTCTCCTCCTCCAAAGGCTTCTTAAAACCGGTTTCTTTTTTTCTATCATTTTTGCGCTTGAAATGGCCATCACCAAAAACATGTTTGAATAAGGCCCTTAAATGTGATCTTTCCTTTCTACCTGAAACCAGCATAAGAAACATCTATAATCTGACACTGTGACAGCATGAATCATTATTATACAGCTGGGTACTGCATACAAATGTTTCTCCTAAAGAGAATATTTTCTATATCATTTTTATGAAACATGCTAAAGTACTCATGGTTCAAAATAGTTTATGAAAAATATTTCTAGTAAAGCTTTATGTGTGGCATACAGAGGGCCAATCAGAAGGCAAACTGATGTGTATGACAAGACATTATTGATGACATCCTGGTGCTGGAATCAAATAAATGATACGTAGAAAATGTCCTCGAAAAGACATTAATGCTATTTGATGTCTTAACTACATTTTATGTTAAAAATAGAATGCATTGGTGCACATTTAATTGCTTTAAAGTTAAATAAAAGGCCTTTTCTATAAGCAAATATAGATGAGAGTATCAGTACATGAGTGGTATGGACTGAAAAATAGTACAGGGTATGAAATCCTGACACATTTGTACCTCGGTTCAGTTGAATTCATTCCAGGATTCTGGGGAAGATGGTCAGGTTTGCGTTCGTTCTGGGAAGATAGCAGTGGTTGTTTTTGTCACCTAATGTGGAGGTCCAAAATGGAAGAAAGCTTTTGCCAAATGCTTCTATTTGGGAACCGAATTTTTCATGAACAAAAGCATTTGTGAACTGAAGTTTTTCTATATTGATGTTATTTTGTGAACTAGAATTCCAACAATAAAAACTGAAAATGGAAAAAAACTTGTCTTGAATGTTTGGCCAGGTGTGGTGGGGCACACCTATAATCCCACACTTGGGAGGCTGAGGCAAGAGAATCATTGCAAGTTCAAGGCCAGCCTGGGCTACAAAGTGAGCTCAAGGCCAGGCTGAACTGCATAGCGAGACCCCGTCTCAAGAAGACAAAAAAAAGAAGAGAATTTGAAAAGTATAATTACTATAATATGTTCAGAGGTGTTTATGAGTTATGACCAAGGATAGCTCACAAAGCTGGTAAGTCTGTCATTGTGTTTCAACTCACCTTCACAGCAAATATTGCGTGTGAACCTATTAGGGAAAATGAGATGAAAAATCACAGAAGAAACAATGCATTGTTCTTATTTCAAAGCAGCTTTCAGTTTAATCATGTAAATAAAGCATATGAAGAACCGTAATACCTTTGTAACATGTGATATATGTTGCATAAACTGGTTACTGTCATTTAACTGGAGAGTTAAACGACATCACTACCACAAAAATCTCTCATTTTATTGCCTGGTTCTTTTACTTGTCTTTAGAAAATTCTGTTGAAAACTCCTTTGAACTTTCTGTCCAAAAAATCTCATGGAAGAAGATAAGGCGAATAAGGAAGATGAGAAAATAATGGAGTGTGGTTAAAGATTAAAACTTTTTCAGAAAAGAATTTCTTAGGAGTAAATTTGGACCAATGCTACACGTTTTAGGCAATAATAGATGGAGCAACATTTTGAAAATAAACTTTTCTGTTTAGAGAAAGAAAACTTTTTCTCTGAGTGAGTAAAAGATGTTACGCTGACATGTAGAGGGGTTAAGTAGAAAACAAGGACAGGAAATACTGTAGAATGAGGAGATTCCTTCTCATTTATCTCTGCTACTTCTGCACTTAGGAAGAGAACTCAGTGTTTGAAGCATCCATGGCAGCTTTCAACAATTTCTATTCCCTTACTCCACTCAAGATACATTAAAATTACAGTCTCCAGAGATAGGACTCAGGCATCTGTAGTTTAGTAAACTCCCCTGGTACAGTTGAGAATCTCCGCCACAACAGAGCTAAAATAGAGAAGACAAGAAAAAATTTAAACGGAAACTTGAAAGGAAAGAGTGGTTACACTTGGCTCATGTTACCTAACTAACTAATCTTGGTACCACGGGCAGGACTTCAGCATCAGAATAAGGGAGGTGGCTTTCAGTTCTCTACAAATGAAAGGGAGAGGACTGTCCTGCGTGATCTCAGAAATTAGCATTTGCTATAGCATTTTGGACTGACTAAAGTTAAAGGCGTATCATGAGAGAAAATTACCTTCCCTAGCTATTATATTCCTGACACAACATTTCTTCTTCTAGACCGAGTAGAAAATATTCAGTCTTGCTCCACTAATAAACATACTTTCACTGAAAGGCACATCAAATAATTTAAGCATCTGAGAAGATTGTAATGTGGATAGTCAGGTGTGAAGCTGGTGTGTGGGTGGTTAATTTCCAAAGCTTTTATCGCTTAATATCACAAAACACATTTTCCTCTTATAAATTTCATGTAGTATTTATTGCGTGCTTGGTACCTTTGGGTGTGTAAAGGCACCTCTCACTTTTTCTCATTCTGAAAATGTGCCAGTTACTTGGTGGGTAAAGAGGAAAGATACAATTGGTTATAAAAATGTGATAGATGATTTAGGTGGCTGTAGGCAGCTCTAAGCAATAAATGCTGAGCTCGGCACAAAGTACTATAGGCAAAAATGCAAGTGATTTACCAGCTATCTAAAGCACATGGGATTTGTAATTCATGAGACCCTCAGGCCCATCACTTTTCTTCAGTAATGGGAAACAATATTTTGGTGAAAAATGACATATTTAATTTCAACTTTGTGTTGTAAAACAAAAAGGCAACCTAATTTTTGCTCTATTATGTTTTTTCCTTTCATAAAGTGTCTTTGCATCTTATTACAAATACAAATGGTTTCTTAAGAAGCAGGAACAATAGATCATATCACATCACAACTAGTATCTACTGGCGAACATTTATTATGGACTATGTGTTTATATATTGCTGGTGGGATCAAAATGAGGAGTCAAAGTGCTATAACAGGACTGTTGTACTCTGATGGACGCTCTCAAGAACTGATTCTAATCGCTTAATTCTCTTTTAGCAAGATGTATATCCATGTGATTGCCTTGGTTCCACATGATACTGAAAACAATGTTTGGAACCTCAAAAAAAAATACAGAAAAATTAGTTAGAGATATAGTGCTATCCACTGAACTAGAAGTAGTCACAAAACACGAACTCAAATCTCAACTCTATTAATGATTTACACTGTGATTGCCATAGACTTTCTGTATCTCATTGTAACACTCTGTGAAATACTGACCTATTTTGCAATTGAAATGTGAGAGATAAATAAAACCTCTTTCAAGGCACTTTGAAAATAGATTCTGCATTTCAGAATAAATGTTAAACAATAATAATGATGATGGAATAGCTGACATAATGCAAATTTTAAATAGAGCAGAGTAACTTTCTAATTATGGGCTCAATTTTATTCTTTGGAAGTGTAATTAGAAAGAGACCATGTTCCTTTAATTAGAAAGTTAATTAGATTGTGACCTCCTTTCCTGTCTTATTGTCTTGGACCGCAGGCCATGAGTAAATTACAAATCCCATGACTTACGTGTCTGTAGCCCCTCAAAACCAGACTATTTAAATACAAATAGGATTATAAGCAGTAGTATTCAGACTTACAAGTCAGATAGGGACTTTGCAGGCTATACCATAGTTCTCCTATTAGAGAAAAATTTATGTGGATAAATGAAGAAACTATATTTCCAAATCAAGTCTAAATTGTGTTCTTCAGATGCCGGCTTCCTTGTACAGTGGCCCTCATTTTGCAATATGCATGCATGAGAATTACCTGAAGGACTTTCTAAAACACATATCTCTGGCTTCCTCATGTGGAATTTCAGTGAATCTGGGACTCCCTAAACAGTTAAGCAAGTTTGTTTCTTATATGCTACCTCAGAACTTCTGATTGCTATCATGTTGTGGAAATTCCCAAGAAGGATAAACTATGCATTGCTCCTTAAATATATCTTACTTTCTTGCCTCTTAGAATGTGTGTAATTTACTTTAAAATTCTTTAGCACTGACAACATGACAGGCTATTATTTATTTTATGCTACACTATAGAGGTTATGGGTTATCCTTTTTAATAATTTCTGAAGATGATCACTATAAACTCTTTGAGCCTCTTTATCTCAGAGCTATAGCCAAGGTTTCATTGTTTCACAAAGCTTCCTTAAGTACTTTGTTAAAAGGACTTTTTATTTAGCATTAACACAAGAATGTTAGAAGTGTTCTTCCATTAGTATAGTGATTTCCCCTTATGTGTATGTGCTAAAATATTGAGAACCATTCCCTATCCTTGTGTGAAGAGGGTATACAGATCTGGTGATAAATAGTATTAGAAATTTGATTCATGCTTCTAAGTTTCTGGATTGCCTGATTCCTAGTAGCCTAGTTAGCTGAATTCTTTCTCTAATATTATGTTTGTCTCAGGTGAACTTTTTCTATAAAATGATATTGGACTCCTTTAAAGAGATTTGTAATTTCATGGAGTCAAGTGACTATTTTGTGATTGCTTGTTAAAAAGCATTTAAAGAATTTTCTCTGAGATTTGTTCACTTTGTAATCCAGAAGCAAACATTTTCAAGCAGAGGCTACCTCCCCTTGCTAACTCTAACCAGCGGCAGTTATGGTTATCTACAAAAAATAGTATAATAGTTGTGCAAGATTCGGACCTCCCGAGGTCCGAACACAACACTTCCCCATTTACACATCCTAATTCTTATTTGAGTCAGTTGTTTTGTGGAGCATTTCATATAACCAGTGCTCTTCAAAATCGCTTGCAGAAATGCTGTGATTATTTTCAACCTATTGAAACAAAAGAGGACTATGTCACAGGGGAGCAAGCAACATTAGGAATTGATCTGCAGCATCTGTTATGCTCTCTGTGAGAATGCCATGCAGAGCAAAGTAAACACCCAGGAATCACACAGAAGCAAACAAGTGGAGAAGACCCAAGGATTTTATGTTTATATTTGTGATAAGATTCCTGGGGAAATAATAATGTAGTAAAAATAGTCAATTGTACTTATCTAACGGTATAAATTGTATTTTGTCTAGAAAAATAAATTCTCTAGAGGAGGCAAAATGCTGTCTCTAAAGTTTTGTATTTGAAATATATTGAGAAATTCACAGAGATTCTTCTGGCATGTTCTCATTTTGCTTAACGGAAAGTAAGGTGTTCATCAATACATAGTATCAATATTGAGCAAAATTAAGAATTCTCATCTCCGATATAATGTTGCTTGCAAAACAGGTGCTCAATAGATGTCTGTGTTTGTGTTTGGGTCATTTCTACTCATGTACTGCTGTTGTTTCAATTTCTAATTGTTATATAGGCTTAGAATATAAGAGAAAAGAAGTGATTTGAAAGAATCACAACCTTTATCTACAGGTGTCCTAAGTGAGTGTCATTTTAAGCCAGAGTTAGTGGCAAACACTACTTTGGATTTAGCTGTGGTCCTTATCATTTGCCACCTCATGGGAGAGAAGAGTACATTAGAACATTCGCTAATTTCAGTTTGACTTACCCAAAGTGTAACTAATAATACCTTACCTTATAAACAACAAATTTTTCATTTAGCAAATTTTAATGGATGTCAGACTGTGCTAAATGCTGCTTCAGAACTGGAGAGCTAATGGTGAACACATTGACTGCTTTTGTGAAGTCCACATCAAGTCACAGAAAACAGAAAGACCGGGGGCTGGGGATTTAGCTCAGCGGCAAAGTGCCTGCCTGGCAAGCGCAAGGTCGTGAGTT
>NW_004955531.1:1142074-1183121 GCF_000276665.1 Chinchilla lanigera | reverse complement strand
TAAGCTAAAAAAACAAAAGAACCAAAAAAAAAAAAAAAAAAACCAAAAAAAAAAAAAGAAAACAGAAAGACCAAAAGAAAATATGTAGCATCATATCTAGGGCTTATGTGTATCATGATGAAAAATAAATCAAGATAAGAGACAAGAGTGATTATAAGGATGCTATTTTATTAAAAATCATGCAGGGCCCTTCTGTTAAGTGGACATTTGAGAAGACTTGACGTCGTCTGTACTGTGGGATAAAATGAGGTGAACATATGTGATGTACATTGTAAAATATTTGTCATGGGGTATGTAGGCAACACAAAATATTGTATTCTGTTATTATTTCCATTGCAATATTATCACGATATTGGTATGTTTTCAAAAACACTTTACTCATGTATATATTTGGTAGACAAAACTGAGGAAAGAGCACTTATGGAATAAAAGGTCTTGGCAAAGAAGCTGACCCTTAAGCAGGGAAGAAGACCAGACTTGTTGACATTGCTGCAACAGAATTCTGAGCTCTCACTACTGCTCTAATGGGATCATTATTATGATCCTTGCAGTAGTATGTGCTTCACACATTATTGATGGAGAAAATATGTGCAATAATAACTATGAAAATAATTCAGCTGCCATTATGAATTACTGATTACCCTTTATGCATCATACAAGAAACACTTTAGATTCATTCTTGGTTTTTAATTCTCTCAACAAACCTATAAGGTAGATACTAAATTCTGTAAAGTAACTTGCCAGAATCATCCAGATATTAATATCAGACCTTCAATTAGAGCTCAGAGGAGTGTGAAGAAATGTTCGTGTCATTCACACATCCACACTGAACAATCTCTTAGGATAAAAGTAAAGTATAACAATCTTACAATTATATATTCCAGTTAACATTATAGGATAAGCAACTAAACTTTTTCTGCTAAGCGTAGAAACCTAGAAAACTCCCGGGTTTTTAAGTGGCAAAATATGTTTTGAATATTGCAAAGATTTGAAGGTGTCCCCACAAATTCCTATATAGGAACTTCAAATATGGTAGTATTAAAAAGATGGGGCCATCAGAGGCAATTACGTTATGCAGCTGAAATCTTCAAAAATGGTAGTAAAAATGTTATAAAAGATGTTGAAGAGAGAGGCTAGTCCATTCTGTCTTTTCTGTCATGCAAGGATACAATATTCAAAATGCCATCTTGCAAATAGATCCCAAGCTCTCACAAGACACTGAACCTCCCAGGGCCTTGATCTTGGATCTCCCAGCCTCCAAAAGTAGAAGAATTGAATTTATATTGTTTATAAATTAGCTTGCATCTGGTTTCATACCCTGTCAGCACAAATGGACTAAGAGAAAAATCAGATAGCAAACATGCAGATAGACTTTTGGAGAACAGCAATTTCTGGAATTCTAAGCTGTGACAGAGTAAACAATGTACTTTGACTTTTAAAAAAATGTGCAGCCTCCTCTCAATTCCTCATTTATATTTCTTCTGCCTAAATTGTTGTAGGTCATGATCAAAAATGTCCAAGTAGAATCATTCATACAAATTTATATCATCATAAAGTCCTATTCCAGACATGGAAATTTTATAATTGAGGTGTTTTTAGGAACCAAAAACCTAGCTAAGACAGCTTATTTTATTTTTGAACTTTATTTATTAGAATGACCTCTGGCAGCACAAATAATATAAATTTCCTTTGAATTATTATTCAGGGTAGATTGTGGCTGGCCTTGAATAGATAGACAATTAGTTAACAAATTTATTACAGATAAATCCTGTGTGACCTATTGTCTTTCTCATCTAGAGATGTTCCTCGCAGCATAATCCTATCACTTTTGCTTGAATGAGCCAGTCATTGTCATTGAAACTGAACTAAAACATTACATGGTAGTTTTTATTTTATTTACTTTGACCTTGAGGAAGTTGGGTCATTACAAGGCAATCAAATATCCATTTCTAAATATTAAAGACTCTATTATTACTTCATACTGTAATTATTCCTAAGAAAATTTGTGACATTTTAGAAAATCAATCAAATTTTCCATGTCTATCTTTAGTCCCACAGAAAATTTTTGCATTTCTCTCTTCCTCATGGTGGCTCTTCTAGTTTGGCGTAATCAGGAGACATCTCTTTGGATGGGAGAGAGACTTGAAATATTAAATCTCAACCATTATTCTCTCTAGATAGGTCCCCTACTCTAACGCTTAACATGGTGCCTAGTGTGTAGCTGACATTTATTTGGTGTTAGTTGCTTGAACCACTATCTCAGGTCATTAGTGAGTAGATCAACTAGCTAAAGAGCAGACATCAGAAAGATGACCTTCTATTTCCTCTCATTTCTTTGGAGTTCAGATCAAGGTCACAGAACTCCTTGAGAATAATACTGCATTTCGATGGCAGCAAAAAATGCTTAGTGATGTATATGTACAAGAAACGTTCATGTCTTACTCTAATTTCTTTAAACATTGAACTAAAAGAATACTCAACTGGAAATTTTAGCTTCTCACCATGCAAACTCATGAGATAGATAGTACACAGGTGTGGTTGCATAAGGTGTTTGAGTCTTTTCCAACATCCAACATCTGAGAGTATACAATATGAGTTAGATTGTTTGGGAGGGACAAACCCAGGTCTCAGAGATAGTACACAAGCACTCTACCACCGAGCTGCACCCTCAGCCATGACTTGATATTTAGTCAATCCATTGGAATTTCAGACTTTAGACAACATCCTCCCTATCCTAATTATCCTTTTCTCTGCAAATAAGCAATTCTTTTGGACAGCATAACATGAGCACTACATTAAGTAAATGATGGCTGGGATAAGGAAATCTATGGAAATCACTCTTTTGACACAATAATTTCTTAGTCTATGTAGAAAATCCTAAGAATGTCGATAATTAAAATTTAAGAGAAATAAGCATAGTGTGACAAGAAGATGTTAAATAAAAAGCTACATTAAAAAACCTTTAAAGCATAGAATGCATCAGTGCCCATTATGTGATAAGGTTAAGGTGAATGTGCACCCTAAAATATCCTTGATATTTTAGTGTTGTGGTATGGGAAATTCTTATTTCAAGTGAAGACATTAAATTATCCATATACCATCTTCTTACTGAAAAGAGACCTCAGTAAGGGAAAGAACCATCCTTAAAATACTGGGAAGAAGGCCTGGTGATAATGTTGTCCATGGGAAGCACAACAGTGGTCAACAGGGGAAATTTCATAAATAGGGCTGGGAGAGGTAGCACTGAGCATAGTTTATGAGCCATGGGCTTTAACAGAAGTTAACAGTCTCATTTTGGAAACTTCACTGAGAATCAGACTATTTCAAGCAAGAATTTTAGGGTGGTGACATGCACTTCTTGTCATTGTTCCTTCTTTATCATAAAATGTGCCTGGCTACAGAAAGAGTGCGATAATAACTACAATTTCTTGGACAACCAGGGTAATTTTTCAATTGCTATAAAATATCTGAGAATTGTTCATGCAGTTAAACTTAAAAATATTTAGAACAAGAGGCCCCCTTTGATCTAATCTAGAAGAAGCTACACAGACACATTTGGAAATTAAGATGGAAGGTGATGGTCGAGATTCCCTGAGTACAATAGAGGAGATGAATGAGAGTTGTGGCATGATGAATAGGGTTACAGTGTATTACAATAATTTCTTTGGCTTTTTTGTGACATATGAGAGAAGCTATTGTCTGATGAAGGACAGTGGTGACTTATATAAGGAATGACTGACAAAATGACAGTTACTCAAGGAAGATACCTTAGCAGTCAGTCAGGATCAATTTTAGAAAATGACTGGTGGAAGATATTAGGCATCTTGAATGGAAATGGAGTAATGGTAGGTTGGATAATAAGAGAACAAGAGATAGAGCAGTGTAAAACATCATTCAAAGTCAAGGAATACGCATGTTGTCAAAGACAGAGAGACAGACGAATGAGAGTGAAGGTATGAGAAAAGACAACTAAGAAATTTTAAGAGATTACTTTTAGTTTCTGTATTGATCTCTCAGCTTTCCAAAGCCAGAAGCAGAAATAGTCTCACCTAGACGATCCTGACTGAGGTTGAGATTTCCTGGGCTGCTGTATCCCCTCCAAATCAGTGGAAGACTTAGCACTAGTTATGAGGCATAGGGACCACATGTTTGACTGATAAATCTACCCATCCCACAATGCCTTCCAAATTGTTGCCCCAGTAGTCTCCCTATGTTGTATCTCAGAGAAAATCTCTTCCATTTTATTTCCAAAGTTCCTAGGTTTCATTAGATATAATTTGCTATAACATGAGCTTTTCCTTTTCCTTGTGTTCAGGTAGTGATGTTATTTTATGAATTTCCCTCCTAATTACAACCCCCTAGACTGATACCATGGAATTTCCAGTAGTGTCTCATTTGTCTGATCAGAATCCTGTACCTTACATTGGATTACACACATCAGTCACTACCAAGACCTTGTATCTCAGTTATATTATTCCATTTAATTTAGAAGTTAAGGAGACAAATCCATAGCCTGATATTCCACAAGCAAGAAGAAAGTGAGATAAAACTGTGTGCATGATCACAGTACTAGAAATATTAACTACAGTCTTATCTACCTGTACATGATAGTAGACTTTTATTGCTGCTGTAATCACAAGCTTCATGACCTAAAACTACACAGATATATTATTTTACTATCCAGTAAGTCAGAAGTCTGACATGGGTCTCATGAGGATAAAATCAAGAATTGGGCACGGAAGGTTTTTTCTGTGGGATAATCAGTTTCCTTGTTTTTACCAGCATCCATGAGCTGCCTACATTCCTTGACTAATGGCCGCCTTTGTTCCTCTTTAAAGCCATCAATGATTTATCGCTCTGATACTTCTTCCTATCTGGTAGATCTCTCTTTGTGACCACAGTAAATTAGCCTCTCTTCTTTTAAGGAATCATATGATTAAATGAGACCCCTCAGCATAAACTCTCAACTCATGGTCCTTAGACCTTGAACACATGTGCAAAATAATTTTCCTGTGTTAGGGACATTTTCATAGGTTCTGGGGGATTTAGATGCAAACATGTTTGGGTTGCATATCCAGTAACAAGTACAATTTTGGTTTTGATTTTGATTGATTTTGATTTTAACTTACAACACAGCCATCCAGTTGTAGTGAAAACTGTAAAACTCTGTCTTTAATTCTGTTGAAAGGAAGATTTTACCTATGTAGTGGCAATGATGTCTTGCTCCAAAGTGATGATGACTCTCACAACTTGTCAGATAATATCACACATTCAAGTTTAGCCCATCTAATTATTAGAAGTGAAACTTTTATTTAATGTGTAAAAAGACTCCTGTCACTTACTGGTATTCCTTCCATAGATATGCGGTTGGCGGTAATTTAAAAACTAGGGTTTTTTTAGTATTAAAGTTGACACTGTTTCCTCCATGCAAAATTTACCCCAGTTGGGGAATATTCAGGTGGAAGAAAAATATATTTCTTATACACTTAGATCTATCAGAGAATGAGTATTGGTGATGTCTTCTAGCTTCCTGTCAGATTAGTGAGTTACTCACTTGACCTGATTGTCAATAATTTTAATTCATTTTACCCTAAACTTCTTCTGAGCAGAACAGTCTCCAGGAAGAATGCTACATCAGGTAGAGTTTCAACACTAAACCTATAAATGGCCTGCCTTAGGTAATAAGGACATTTGCAACAAGTTCTGGGTTATCTATTGTCAAGAAGCACCTAACATTTCCTGCCCATTAATTCTCTTTTAACTTTTCATTTTACAACTAATTGTCAGTTTCACCTAACAGTCTCCTTCTGGCCTCAATGAATTGTTTTCTCAGGATTGACTCCCAAGTGTCTATGAAGAGCAGAGTGAGCATTACTTTGGAAAATGAACTAGGTCAGAGTAGATTCAGGGCCTTCCTGACAAAATATTCACCTCAGTGGCTGTTTCTATCAAAATCAGAATTACAGTTCTACCTTATATTGGCTGACATAATGCAGTCAGTAATGTGAAATAACACATGAGAGAAAGAAAATACTAACAGTACAATGTGTAAGTAGCGTTTGTAGTTGCTTCTGTGGAATTTCTTTTTTATGACTAATTAAGACAGATAAAAGTGGAACCGTTCAGGGCTGGGGACTTAGCTCAGTGGCAAAAAGCGCCTGTCTGGCAAGCGCAAGGTCGTGAGTTCGGTTCCCGGTACCGGAGAAAAACAAAAAAAAAAAACAAAAACAAAAAAAAATGGAACCGTTCAGTCACAATCCTCGTAATCACAAGTGGGTCTCTTTGATGATGTAACATTACTGGAAGAGATGTGAGCTGTGGCAATCTGTTGAACAAGGATGGCAAAGAAGCCTGAGACATATGAATAAACATCAGCAGCTCCCACTTTGCAAGCCACTGATGGGCACAGACTACAAGAGAGCACCTTTTAGACAGGCTCTGTTATCACAGCATGTTTGAAAAGCATGTAGCATTTGCCTAGTAGGTGCATTAGTCAGCTTTCCAAAAACAATGAAATGTTTGGGACAATTAAATTATAAGAAAGAAAGGTTTATTTGGCTCACAGTTGTGGAGGCTCCAGTCAAAACTGAGTAGACACGTCAGTAAATGTCAGAGCATATAGCTCCCCTCATGCTCAAGGAGCAAAAGAGAAAGAGTAAAAGGCCGGACAAGGACAAGGGCATGTCCACAATAACATATGGACTTTCTACAAGGACCCACCTCCTGAAGGTTCCATCGTCTCCCAGTGCTACACTGCTGACCAAGGATTTAACAGATAGACCTTTGGAGGACACTTCTCCAAACCATAGTACAGGTGATTACTACAACCATAGTACCAGGTGATTTCACTTCAGCATCTGTGGTCACCAGTCGGTAGGTACTGCCTTTTGGTATACACTGATTCTTTTCTAATTATATTTCATTGTCCCTCAAAGTATATTCAATAAATTAATCCATCATGATAAAATTTTCAAAAATCTAGTGTTCTCTAAAGCATGAGTAAATTCCCTTATAAAAGCATGTGGTCAAACGAGTTGTTTGAACAGATTTTAAGACACCACCACTTCCCTATATACATTGGACAGCAAGAGAGTTGAAACTGTGATCACATTTCATCATGCTAGACAGTCGTTACAATCAGTGATCTGAGGACATCCTGAATTCACTTACCTTGGGATGCTTGTTACGAAAATGCATTCCTGAGACTGCTATGGATTTAACAAACTAAAATGTCAGAGTGAGGCCAAGAAACAGAAACTGCTTTGGTATTTTCACAAACACTTAAATTAGAAAAGCATTGTCCCTCAGAGCCATCAGAAACTCAGTTTGGATCAATTTGTAATTCTATAAAAGGCAATAGCGAGATGCCATCAAAGAAACCCTATGCTTCCATTCCCGACTCAGAATCTATAAAATTTAACTGTATGTCTCACCCTAACTTTCTTATTCTTGGCAATAAAAGAGGAAGAGATACCAGGAAAAGGATTAAAGCAAACGTGCTGAGCAGATATCTTGAATATGAGTAATGATCTGACATTTACTACCACAAGAATTGGAGATACAAGTAGAGAACAATGTACTGACCGTTTCTGGAAAAACCTGTTTTCTGCCTTCTTTAGATATGAGGGTGTATGACTTAGGGTCATAGGACTTGGACAGTCAAAATGTGAAATATTTTCTATTTATCTATCATCTCTTTATATCTCAAAATACAATTGTGATGATTAAATGAATGAGGTAAAATTTGCCACAGAAATGATTGACAGATTGTAGGCTTCCACGTTAACAGCTTTCTTGATTTTTTCACTACTAGCCAAAAGGAAACTTTTATTTTAATTAGTGCATGTTAACTGTTCTCAATATTATTCTACACTGTCATTTTCAGGTATGTATTCAATATACTTTGATACTATCCATCCCCTTCTCCTCTTTCTCTACCAGTCTCCTTCTTCTTTACTAATAGTTTAAAGAGGGAGGGTTTTAAACTTTAAAGGAACTCTGTTCATAGAGCTTAACTTTTATCGTTTGTATCTAGATGTTCCCCAAAACGTCATATGCTCATAATTGGGGCTTTTGGGAGGCGACTAAATCATGGGGACTTGATACTGGTTAATGGATCCATCCACTCATGAGATTATAGCTAAATGTGATGTGAGAAGTGAATCCTGATTGGAGGAGGTGGATCACTGGGGTGTGGTCTGGACGCATCTATTTCCCTGCTCCTCCCTCGATCTCTTTCTCTGTTTCCTGCCTGTCATGGCAGACTGTTTCTCCTCTGCAATGCGCCTCTTCCATGTCACCCTGCCTTGGAGCCAGAGCACTACGCACTGAAACCTCTACCAACTGTGAGCCAAAATAAACCTTTCCTCCTTTATCTTGCACGTGTCAGGTAGTGTGTCACAGCAACAACCAATGTAAGACAGTAAGTTTCACTAGGCCATGTCTCTAGGTGATATAGGGATACAAGTTATTTTCTAAAGAGTATGGTCTTCTGTACAATTTGAAAAATTAGCACCAGAAAGACTTATTAAACAGCAGTGATAATCTAGTATTTGCCTAACTAGGATGTTTCTCTTCTTAAACATTCCCCAATGTGTTCTTAAATGTTCCTAAATACAGAAACTGCACCTAAGAAGTATAGTTAAATCAATATGTCTGTGAGGAAGACATATCATATCATCTCTTATAGTTCTTATTTTTACTTTCAGGAAGGAAAAAATAATAAGAGAGCAAAGAGTTAAGAGCTCTAGAAAAGGGCAGGAAAAGACAGAAAGTAGGATAGAAGAGACTATTAAAATAAATAGAGCACAGAGAAACTAAATTAGCTGACAAGCCATAAGAAAGGTTCTTCATATTTTGACTCCACGTTTCTGAAGCAGAACCTGCTAAAATAACAAACTACTAAATGCATCAGCCCAAATATCTCTTACCACCCCTTGTGAACAGTGCAGAAATATGAGAGTGACCCAGTTATAATAAAAAAGGCAAGATCCTATCTCTGACTTCTAGTGTTTATAGAATAGCAGGAAGCCTTGACAAATTTGATATGAGAAATAGGTAGCTAATCAGAAAAAAATAAGTTTGCACCATGATACTTAAACTGTGAGAAAAATCCCATACTTTTTGTTAAAAATAAATAGAGCTTAATTGTTCAAAGAGACCCCAGTCCAGAGATTATCACAGTAAATAATCACACCCCTGTCTCTTTTGCAAGGCACAAAGCAACTTGCTCTACTCATCTCAAATGCCTTTCCAAATCAACACAGGGGGAGACTTTTAATCACTTCAACAACTCAGACACCAGCTTTGTTGTTCAGCAAAGTGGGAAGGTCTCTAACGCCTGTCCTATCTATACCATCATACTTTTTTTTACTTTACTTTGACAGGGTATTTGCTTTGTTGGTTGGTAGGTGTTACCATATCCCAGAAGCAAACCAGTTCTGTAAATCAATGCCATGGGTACAGTTTATACATGTGTTCTCTTCAAATCTCTGGCAGCTTGACTGGGACTCCATCGTGGCTGGAACTGTTGCCTGCATCTGCCTTTTCTTCTTTACTGGGGTAAAATGCACATTGCCTCATACCTACTTTATAAAATTTCTTTTGTGGGATTTTAAATGAGTCCTTACTGTACAACTAACAGGGACACATTTGGTAAGCAGTATCACTGAGGGATAAGTACTCCATCTCATTTATATCTAGAAATGATGACAAATTATGAACAAATTGACACCAATATGACCTCTTCTGTAAAAGGGTCAAAATACAAATGCAAAATACAAATACCACAGGAGTGAATCTTTTCAACTTCATTTTCCAAACCATTCTACTGGAAAAATGTTACCCTAGAAAAAGGACACAGTCAATATACAATGACTGAGATTTTACATACAGATAAATAGATGTTTGCATGTTAGTATACAGATCTCATTCATTAATCCATAAATCGAGGAAGATACAAGCTAATTGGCAAGTTCTTGCAGTGTTAAATGTTTAATGTCTAATGTGAACCTAAGTTACCTCTGATTTGCAAAATTAGTTAAATTCAACTTAAAACTTTTCAAAAATAATTTGTGAAAATAGTTTTACAGCTTAGAGTTTGGTTTAGGCTTTGACCAAAAACCCTCCATAGAACAAAACACAAATGTGCAGTGTTAAATCACTTATTTATATTTTTACAAAATTAGCTCCAAGAGAACAGACATTGTTGTCTATTTTTGATTATCAAGGTATCTACAACACCTATAGTAATGTCTGCCACATTGTAGGTTATTAGTGAATAATTGAAAAATAAACAAACAATAATGTTTATTTGCTTCATTATACTTTCTCTGCCAGAATTACTAATATTGGTCAAATTAGGTAGTAGAGCTGGGCCTCCTACTTGGGAGACAATAACCACTAGAAGACGTGGTAATGAACGCTCGCTCATGCAAGGCAAGGGTTAAGGGGTCTCATGGATATGTTGTCTCATATTGGATTCTGCACAACTCTAAATTCAAACGACTTGGAGAATTAAAACAGCCATCATTCTGTAATTTCTCCAGCAGCTTCCATACTCTGCTGTGAAGCTCAAGTCAGGAACTCTCCTGCCCATTTTTCCTGCTTTTTGCTTTCCTTAGAGGGAACTCTCTGTCTTTCAATTGTCCTCCACTGTGTTTATATGCATTTAGGAGAATTTTGGTCCTTGTTCTTGTAATCTCATTTTTGTAGTTGGCACAAAACAAAACGGGAGGCATTGACATTTACAAAAATGGAGCCAATTGTCAGAGATCACATGCTGTTATCTCACTTCAGTCTTTCACTTTCCAATTTTTTAGTGAGGATTTAGGAGATGTCAGATGTGGCATGAGGAAAACCCAGAAATATCCATCTATATTTTTCTTATCTAAAACCAAAATGTTTTGTATTAGCCAGATAATGCAAAAAAATTTTTTCTCTTCCCCCTGAGTTAAAGACCACTGTGTACTTTCATCAGCCTCTATAAATTCACTTCTCCAATCCAAGTACTAACCAGGCCCTACCCTACTTAGATTCCGAGATCAGATGAGATCAGAAGTGTTCAGGGTGGTATGGCCATAGAGTCAATTCACTTCTAAACAGTTGTGTTAAAATGTGCCAATCACGGAAGGGGTTTTTATTCATCCTTTTGATGTTTTATTGGTGTTGGTTTAATGTTTAAAATATATTGTGCCTCTTATACAGTTAAATATGGAGTTACTATATGAAACCAAAACCCTACTCCTTGGTACCATAAAAAAAAAGAAAGCTTATCTTCACACTCAAGTGTGTACACTAATGATTTTATCAGAATTATTCAAAATTACTAAGAAGTGGAAACAACCTAAATAGCCTTCATTGGGTGAATGGATGGATGATCTGTGGCAAAGTTACAAGATGGAGTACTGCACAACAAGAAAAAGGAGTAGAGGGCTGGGGATTTAGCTCAGTGGCAAAGCGCCTGCCTGGCAAGCGCAAGGTCGTGAGTTCGGTTCCCGGTATCGGAGAAAAACCAAAAAAAAAAACCCCCCCCCCCAAATAAAGAAAAAGGAGTAGAATATTGGTACATACAACAGTGTGGATGGACCCCAAAGACATCTGCTGAGTTAAACCATACAGTTTCAAAAGATTACATACAACTGAATGTTTACAACATTCTGGAAAAGACAAAACAGTAGAAAAAACAGCAGTTTCCTAGGATTAGGAGTAGAAGGGAATGATACTTCAAAAGAACAATAAGAGTAAGACTTAGGGGGTGATAAAACTTTTCTGTAATTTAACACACACATGTATGTGTATGTTAACATGTATCTGTATGTGTTAACATATATAGAATTTTACAGCCAAAGAAAAAATATGGTCTCATTTTAAAATTTTAAAAGTAGCATTGGAAAAATATGAGCAGCATTGTATTATTCCTTATGAATCTAGAAACATAGAGAGATGCCTGGAAGTGTGTTCATCAAAATCTTATCTTCCCTATGGAAGGACTGAAGAACAAAAATCTATTTCTTTCATTATTTATATAAGAAACTCTTCCATTTCTAAAATATTGTGAGGTTTATTTTTGTTTAGAATGGATAAAGGTGGTTTTAAAACTTATTTTCGTGTAGCTTTCAGTTAAAACAAAGACCCAAATCATTAATGGTTATTTTTGTACGTTATTTATCTGGCAGCATTAACACTATCTATGTATGGTGTTATATTTTTTTTGCCAAGCTTGGAAACAGATGACAAGTTCCTGAGTGATAAAAATATGTAAAATTAATAGTTTCGTGCTTAAGAGCCTGTCTTTGCACATGAGATTAGTACACCATTTTCATTTTGCAGTATAATTTGCCTCTTCAAAAAGCTCAATTTATTTCATTCAATTGCAAAGCTGGGGTGGTTGATATGCCTATAATAAATTTAGAAAATTTACTTATTACCACAATGAAGTTTTCAAAACTCCATCCACTCACAAGTATTTTAGCTATAATTCTTATAATAGAGAATATGAAAAAACAGATACTATCAATATTTCTCTTTCTTGCCTGATTTCATCCTCTTATGCCTTAGAAATGATAGCATGATATAGTATGAATGCATGAATGTATGGCAGCTGAGAGAAAAAGGAAGAAGCACATAGGGATTTTTGTTAGATCTTCTGGCTCTGCACTTTCATTTCAAAACAGTCACATTTTCTTATACGAGAATTTTAACAGCAGAAAATTAAACACCCTGTATAGTCCATGCTTTACTTTTATCCCAGGGTAGATTTCTTTCTGTGTTTTGTATAAAATGTAACACCAATTTGTTGCCGTTTTTCATTGAGAGATCTTTAAAATGATCATGAAGCAGGGCCTCTAGAAGAATGACATGCAATGTGCAAGCCACATGAAGCTAAAGTAATAAAAGGAGATACTCAACTGGACGATGAGAGGGGAATAGATTATTGCACTTATTTTAAGATAACATCCAAATATTTCATGTTGCCATTTCAGGTCAAAAGTTAACCATTAGCTAGGATAAAACATTTCCTTTCTGGGTAAAATTGATTGACTTAGCAGTCTTGGGCAAGAATTGAAGCTTTCAATCAATATTGTTTTCTGTCAAGTTTCCTTTTTGATGGGAAATTCTGTGCCTGATCCTTTTCCTTTAAACTTCACTGAGAAGAAAAATAGAAGAGCACCAAAATTTTTTGAAATGGGTTTTTGAGAGACACCATAATAAAGCTTATATTCTTGTTTGGAAGTTACCTTTATAAAAAGGACTAATTATATACTGGAATTTATGATTAAAATTTTGGGAAATCTAGGCCTGGCAGCATATACCTGTAATCCCAGCATTCTCAAAGCATGAGGACTTCAGTCTCATCCTGAGCAACTTAGTGACTTAGTGAATCTCTGTCTCAAAATGAAAAAGAAAAATAAAGTCAATGAGTGGAGCTCGATGCGCATGTCCTGGGTTCAGTCCTCAGTTCTGCAAAGAAAAATTTGTGATCAATGTTTCAGTAGGAATCATGCTCACAAATCAGGTCATGGTGTGCAGCACAGCTGTGTTGAATCATTGTTCACAATGATTCAAAACTAAATATTTGCATAAATCCCAGTTCATTTTTTTCCTATTTACATGTGAAAGATCACCTTTCTTTGTTTTTCCCAAAGAACATTCCCTTACTAGCCGACTCCCTTATGATCCTCCTCATATCTCAGCTCCATGTCTTTTTCATAGATGATGATACTTTCAAAGTCAGTGACCTGTAATCCTCGACTGTTTTCTGCCACACTTGGAAATTGATGTTGTATAATCATGACAGCTCACAGTCTAAAGCAATATGAAAGTGAGGGTTAAGTCATACTAAACATAGCTAAGAGCAATCAGAGACACTGCCAGAGGACAGACCCTTGAGGTGATCAAATTCTAAAAAGTGGAGAACGCATGGAACCAGAGAAGGCCATCTTATCTTGGATTCATCTTCTGAGAAACAAAGGGAAAAGGATTATTCTGCTCTATCAGTGATAGGTTTTTTTTTTTTTTTTGGTTTTTCTCCCGTACCGGGAACCGAACTCACGACGTTGCGCTTGCCAGGCAGGCGCTTTTGCCGCTGAGCTAAACCCCCAGCCCCAGTGATAGGTTTTTAGAATAAAATAGTAGCACTAACTTTTTAGATAACTATAAGTAGTTTCTTTTGCTTTTGTCATCCCCATCCTCTTTAATTCCATTTTATTCTTACTTTTGACCTTTAATAATCTCTGTTCTATTTTAGTCCAGGCTTGTTTATTGTTCCTGAATTTAACATTTGAATAATCTCTTGTTTATATGTAAAGCAGTTATTGTGTAGGAGGAAATGTGGATTCAAATATTTATTCTGCCACCAGCCACTTGGTGAGAGTTTGGTAATCAGAACCTCAGGATCCCCCTGAAAAGCCTAAAAGTGTCAAAAATTATACTGTGAAAGATCAATGTTTCTATAGAGGGCAACTCTTGTAAAAATTGTATATACTCTACTAGCATATCGTATATCTGTCTAGGTAGACAGACAGACAGACAGATAGATATAGATGTAGAACTAGAAACAGGTGTAGATGATACAGATATAGATATAGATGATATATAGATATAGTTATAGAAGATATAGATATAGACGACATAGATATAGATATTGATAGATATAAATAGTAGTACTACCAGCAACACAAATGGTGGTAGACTATTTCATTTATGTAGCAAAGACCTTTTTCTCTCTGTATATAATGTGTCTCATATAAGAGAAACCATGTTATTTTTAAGCTTGTGGGTCTGATTTACTTCACTTCACATGAAGTGATGACAAGTAGACTTAATTTTTTCTCTAATAAGTTAAAGATTCTTAACAAGATAGAACCTACCTATATCCATCACATTTCTTTAAAGTTGAATAAAATATTGACAAGTATGTCTAGGGTTTCTTTGGGAACCAAATTTTCTCTGTGCTATGATCCTTACCTTACTTCTCTTAAGATCATGACATTCAGGTATTATAAGGAGGTATTAGATATGGTAAGAGAGTATAATTTGGGGAACTAGCTCTAGGGTTAAATTTAAATTCTGTGAATTTCTGGCTTGCTATCTTGGACAAATTAGTTAATTCCTCTGAGCTTTGATAATTCATCTCCATAAAGTAAGATAATGCTGACACCTCGATTCACAAACTTAATTCATTCCATGATTCTGGGGAAGATGGCTGCAGTTGTATTCATCACCAAATGTAGAGTTTGCAAATGTAAGGAAGATATTGCTGAATGCTTCTGTTTGTGAACTGAATTGTTTATGAACAGAATCTTTTTCAAACTGAGGTATTACTGTATTAACATCAAGGGTGATGTAGTGAAGAATCAACATCAAGAATCATCTATTTTCTTGAAAAAAGAAAATAGAAGGAAAATAGTGGAATCAAAGCTTTTATAAATAAGGAGGGGAAGAGGGGTTGAAGGGAGGGTAAGGAGATGGGAAAAAAGAATAAAAAATATCATGTACAGGCACAAATTCCCTATGATGAATGTGATCATTATGTATATCTAAAATATACCAATATACTTCTTTTAAAAAAAATGAGTACTTTCTGTAACATATCAAACAGCAAATATTTGAGAATTTATAAAGTATTTCATATAATGTCTTTCACAGCAACTCAACTGTGTCTTTATAGGGTAAAAGCAGTTTTCTGTGTTCTGACAGAACTTAATTTGCAGAAAGGAATGGCAAACATAATTTAGCCCATACATCTAGTTCAGTAATCCTTAATCTATTTAAATGCTCAGCATATTTTAATTAATGTAAATTGAATTTTACTAAATCTGTGTTACAAATTTTAACTTATACCAAACCCTTGTTCAATAACATGTCATAATTATTTGGGCCTGTACTACAGTCCTTCAAAAACTGAAATCACTAGACCCTAATGGAAAATACCATAGTTTGAAGATTTTGTTTGTTTGTTTGTTTGTTTGTTTGTTTTAGAAGATTTAGTTTTGTGAGGAGTTCTGCAGTAGATTCTGGTGATCCAGTGAGAGGGAAATAATCATCAAACCTCTTGCAGAGCTTTCAAATCATTTAAATAGATGAATGACGCCAGAAAAGTGAAACTAAAGGCAGTCAGATGAAACTTTCCATACAGTAGGACCACACATTTATTCTTCTGTGCAAATGTTTTTGCTCTATCATTTCCTTCCTAAATGTTGCTAAACATATGTATTTGTAGAAGCCTAATGTGCTGAACTTATTACATTTCTTTTCCTTGTCTTTCTAATATAATAAAGCTGATTATATTCCTTATTTTATAATGTTCATTCTGTTAGGACAGTGAAATTCATTGGCTACTGAACAAAACCTTATGTTCACCGTGTAATCATTAGCACCATGATAACTATGGAGCTGTCAGCAGTTTCAGTCTAAATGCTGCTTTCAGGGCTTTGTAATTCAGTCATAAAAATTAGCTGCGGGCAGAAACTTGACATATAAAGTCCATGCCCATGAGAAATATTTTATTACATTTTTAACTGGAAGAGAGAAATACTTTTGGCCATGATAAAAAAGCATAAAACTCACTGTAGTGAACTTGCTCTGGATCCTTTTCTATACTGAAATAATTCCTGATTGCATATATACTCTATTTCTTCCATTTTCCATGTATCCATGGAGGAATCCAATAGATGTCCAGTGTTAGATGACTTTAAAACAAGTTCCCTTAAGGCTACTTTTCCATTTTAGATTGGAGCAAAGCAACTTTTTATATCTCCACTTGTCAGTGGGAAAAATAAATTTCAGCCATTTACATAGCCCTCTCTGAATTCATAATTGGAAGCTGTTTTCTGCAACATTATAGCAACACAAGTATGACCTGCATGAGACTTCATGTTTGATGACTGAGCCCTATGAACTGACTTGTGTGTGCAAAGACATGTCTTTGATATGAGGTTGAACGAAGTAAGATTAGTTAATATTTTCTAATTAAATCCTGCATTTTGAGCTTGATCATATCATATTCAGCAACTCTGATAAGATTATGCTGTCTTTATTTAAGTAAAGAAGACGCCTTATACGGTTGAACACTTGGGCAATAACCAACCTTTCCCTTCCTCCGCTGTCAGCTTTATTCTTCAGAAACATTTTTCGCTACTCATCTAATTGCAGGAATCCAGTAAATCACATCTCTCAACAATACTTAGAGATACTACAAATGTTACACGACCTTAAAATTTGGAGGATTACTGTTTTACAAATTTAACAGCTAATTCAAGTTTATTGTATTCATTAGAGACAAAACTTGTATTTATTTTCTTTAAGGTTTTTTTTCCACAAAAAATAAAATATGTAACGTGTATAACAGTATACATAATATGTAACGAACAATACATGATTTCAAGTGACTACCTTGTTGTTCAATTTAATGGCTAGTGTACCATTCTCATCTTGTCCTGAATACTGCATTGGACACAGGGCCCACTCCTTCCTCCTTGATCCTGCTTTTGCCATGGCTTCAAGCACACTCTCCTAGGTTCTTTCCCACCTCTACAGGCACAGCCTTTCACACTCTTTTGATGATTATTCTTTTTCCTCTTGATCTTCACATATTGCAGTGTACCAGGGTTTAGCCCTCGGTCCCGTCCACTCTACTTTCATTCCACTGGTGATTGCATCATGATTATTGGCCGGTGATTCTTAACTGTGTGCACCCAGACCCGAACAGGTTATATTCTCTAATCTTGCGTATGCAACCACCAATCCATTTCTAATGGAATAGACACCGAAAACTCGCATTCAAAACCGAGCCCTGATATTTCCCTGAATCTTTATACCACTCATAGCCTCTTCATTCTCAGGGACAATATTTCCATTTGTCAATTGCACAGGCAAAATACTTAGGAATCATCCTTGACTTTTTTTTTCCTCTCATGGCTCACATTTACAAATTCTGGAAGATCTAACTTGAAAATCATTCACTGTCTAGCCACTTCTCACTTCAGCAACTTTTATCATCCTGTTATATAACATTTCTCATAATTTGGTCACAGTGCCCAATTTTACAGTGTAAGCAGCAGTCCTTACAATGGCTTACAGGGCCAGACTCAGGTGAGTCTGCCATCTCATGTCTAACCACATTTCTACTCTTTTAAATTCCTCATGCCACGGCAGCTCCACTGGGCTTCTTGTTCCTCAGCTACTCTGCCTCCTGAGAACTTTGTGCTCACTACCCTTCCATCTGCCATGCTCCTCAATAGCATAATCTTTTGGTGGACTGCCTTACTACCTTCACATCTTTTCTTTTATTTTTTTAATTTTTTTTAATTTTTACAATAAAAGGAGGAAAACATTAACAGACAGACAAAATAGCAAAAGAACAATACAAACAATACCAAGTTACAAACAAAGTGGTAGGAAATAAACAATGCTTGTTGTATTACATATTGATATCTTCAAAGTGGTTTCTCATGAAAACAAAGAAATGAAATATTGATCAATCAAGGACTCATTAACAGTTTCAGTAAAGAAATAGAAGACAGTAAATCGACTATGTTAACTATACTGTATATACATACATACAAAATTTCTCCTTCTTTCCCTTTTCTTTTCCCACATCCCAGTTGCCCTTTACCCTTGAGTGTTTTCCTGTCATTTCACAATATCTATCATACCCCCAAGTTTTTATTAACTCTTTCAGGTTTTACACTAGTGAGACAAATATTTCTTGTTCATGCATAGGAAGAACCAACATTGTGAAAATGGCCATACTCCCAAAATTGCTGTACAGATTCAAAGCAATTCCCATTAAACTACCATTAGCAGACCTCACAGATCTAAAGAAAACATGCCTTAAATTCACCTGGAACCAGAAAAGACCCAGAATAGCAAAAGCAATCCTGGGCAACAAGGACAAGTCAGGTGGAATCACAATCCCTGACCTGAAATTATACTATAAAGCTACTGTCATAAAATCCAACTAGTACTGACTAAAAAACAGGCCTGAGGATCAATGGAACAGACTGGAAGAAACAGCCAAAACCAAAAACACACTCAGCCACCTAATCTTTGATAAAGGTGCCAAACAAACTCACTGGAAGAGCGATAGCCTTTTTAATAGATGGTGCTGGAAAAACTGGCTTGCCACTTGCCAAAGACTGAAAATAGACCCAAGTCTATGACCATGCACCAAATTCAAGACAAAATGGATCACAGATCTCAATATTAAAACAGAAACACTAAATCTATTGGAAGAGAAAGTAGGTAAAAACCTTGAAGATATAGGGGTAGACAGAGAGTTCATGAACAAAACCCAAACTGCCCATGAAACACTTCAAAGAATCAACAACTGGGATCTCATCCTACTGAAAAGTTTCTGCACATCTAAAGAAACCACAAGCAGATCCTCTTACCGGAAAAAACAAACAAACAAACAAAAGTCACCAGCAGAGTAAAAAGAAAACGCACATCTTTCTTGAGCATTATCATTTCAGTGAGTCTTGTCTTGACTCCCTGTTTAAAACTGTAAGTGTACTACACTACATCCATAACAAAATTCTATATTATTCCTCTAGGGTTATACACATACTAGGTAAGTACTCTACCACTGAGCTAAACCCCCAGCCCCGATAATATTCAGCCCCCAAATTTAAAAAAGAGCTATAAAAATTCAAGCATGTGTAATAGGTACCACAATGCTAAATGATTTCTTAAACATTTTTAAATTTATAAGTTTTATAAGTAATAATATTTTTATAAGTAACGTTACTTTAAATTAGTCTCATTAACATTAAAGATGTTGATTTTGCATGATGAAAGAACGCAGTTGGCATTCTATTTTAGGCATATTTCAAATAATTAATAGTTACATCACCATAAAATTCTAAATAGAATTTACACATGCAAACATTTAGCATGTAAAACAATTGCATCCTCACTATTTAGTTAACAAAGTATCCAAAGGAAATAAGCTCAGTCATAGACTTAACTAAGTGGTTCTTAATTTAAAAATTGGCATACTTGTAGCAAAAGTAAGAACTTTTGATTTTTTTTCTAAAAATCTTTGTATGTTATTATTTTCCCTAAAGCATCATAATTTATTTATCTATGAGTGCTTACTAGACAAATAGTAAGCAATCATTTACTCACATTAATCTCTGATTTTAGAACCTGAGTATATCTCCCTGAGTATATTTGCTCCCTGAGTGTATCATAACACATTTTAATCTTTCTCTATTCCAGAAATTTTGATCATATCAAATTTATCTTAATGAAGATGATTATTGAATGAAAACCATTACTAACTTTGGGCAAAAAGTAGAAGGTCCCCTTAGGCATTGAATTCTAACCAACTTAGATAAAGGTACTACCGATACTTGCACAGAATTTCATATTATACCATTGAAAATCTCCAAGAATAACAATTGTGGAGTTATTGTTAATAATTTAATAGTAACAAATATTTCATGGGCTTTGCAAAGATAAAATAGGGGCTGGGGATGTAGCAAATTTGTAGAGCCCTTGCCTAGTATGTGTGAGTCCCTAGGTCCAATCTCCAGCACTGAAAAAAAAAGATAAAATAGATCTAGATGACAACTTCTGATTAAAATAATAATAGTGATGTTCCATAATCATCATTCTCCAAATAAAATTTAGATAACAAAAGGCAAAAGTTAGATGCACAGTGGAGTAGACCTAATAAAACCTAGAAATCAGAATTAATTAATAGTTCTCAAAGTAATCTCATTGCAGAAACATCATATAAAGTACAAATCATAAAGTACAATTTGCATGAAGACCTTACTGAAACCGTTTTATGTCCTTGTTTCAGTGATATACACTACTAGTTTTGCATGAGTTTGATTAGTGTACCTTGTATGCAACTGACCTCAACCAATGAATTGGAATTTCTATCATGCAATGAATATTGCTGCTATCTCATAATCTATGTCTTGTTTGTATACAAAAATACTTCATTATAAATATGCAAGAAATTAATAATTCTTTAGTTATTAAGAAAATAGCCTAATCAAGCTTCTCAGCTCCTACTCTTAAAAATAGAAAAAAAAACCTGAAGTAAAACCAACACAGATTATTTTCCTCAAATTATAAGAACAGAAAAATGGGAAAATTTCATCAAAATTTATTTTTAATATTATTCAACTGTTTTTGAATAAAGAATTTGACATTAATAATCAATTTATGGTATGGATTATATGCATAAGAATTTACAATGTTGAAAATAACTTATAGGTGTGTTTCTTTAACTTCCTGTATCATCACACTAGCAGTAGAGGCAATGTGGTATCTTTACTCTTATTTCAACATTAAAATTTTTAAAAGTAATCTACGGTAGGAAGCATATTGTTGCAATGGTTAGTGAGTGAAATCCAGTTATGTTGACTCTCCATTTTAAAAAATAGGACTTAAATATTTCTGAATTTGTCCAATGCATTGTCACAGTGTTTTGCATTGGGGAAATCAAATCACTTGTGTCCAGTAATGTATGGAAAGAGTTGCGGACCTACTGGTTAGTCCCTTTTATTGTCTCAAAAAAGGGCTTTATTATGAAGAAAAAATGACCAATGAAGTTATATATGTACAACTAATGGTATAGTTTTGAATATTTTAATCACCTAAAGTCTGAAAAAGCTAATTATCCTTATAAACTCTTTATCCAAAAGTCAATTTTCATTTATTCCTGTTATTATGTTGACATACATAATGTAAATATTCAGTTTTATCTAGCAATTGTTGATAAGAGATCTCAATTCTAGATGAGAATTTCAACCATAATTTACAAAATTTACAATTTTACAAACTATGTTGAGATCCTTGAAGAAATCAAAAGTATCCTTTGTGAATAATGCAGCAGCTGGGGAATTTGGGGTGAAAATTAGTCCTAAGGAAGGCTGGTATATTTCAACTCTGTCTTTTGTGATATGACCTTTTAGGGTACAATAGCCATATGACATTTCCAGTTAATTTCGTGCTTCCTAACAAATAGTATACCTTGATGAAAATTTTCTTAGTGACTATTTCCAATAAGTAAGTTTTCATAAGTCTTCGCAGTAGACATTTTCATCTTAAGAAACACTCATGAAATAACCAAATTATCAATGCTTTAATAAAACCATAGGTAAATAAAAAAACTCACCTGAGTCCAGCAACCTGGTTTTTTGTTTTTTGTTTTTTGTTTTTTTGCCAATGTTTCTGATTAGTTTAATTTTTTTTTTTTTTTTTTTTTTTTTTTGTCTTTTTGAGACAGGGTCTCACTATGCAATTCAGGCTGACCTTGAGCTCATTTTGTAACCCAGGCTGATCTTGAACTCACAATGATCCTCCTGCCTCAGCCTCCCAAGTGCTGGGATTACAGGGGTGCGCCACCACTCCCTGCCCAATCACTTTAAAAAGTGTCCCTAGTCAGTGCCACTATGTGAAAACATATTATTTTTCAGCTGGACTAAATGTTTTGGGCTAAAAAAGATTCTATGATCTTTACTATTTGAGTTTTAATCAGTTTTTGGCTTATTATCAATAATTAATCCTCCAGAGGCAGGAGGATCACCTTGAGTTCGAGGCTAGCCTGGACTACTTAGTGAGTTGCAGGCCAGCCTCAAGTTCATTGTGAGACCCTGTCTCAATAAATAATGATGATAATAATAATTTACTCTTCAAAAATATACTTCCAATAAAACTTTTTGCCTTTCTCTATTAGCTGATCTTTACTAATTGAAAAAAATCCTGAATTTTTCTAAATATGTACAGTTGATGTTAAAATGCACTGCAAGAATGATTGTTTCATAGTTTATGCTTTTGCATGTGCCAGATACTAAAATGTAAACTCATTTGTATCAACAAATTAAAATTCATAGCTGAAATAAGAAATTAAATGCAGCCTGTAAAGTTTAGACACACCACCATTTGAAATAGTTTTAAAGGTTTATGCATACCACATTTCTTAATTTCATGTTATTCTTTCTCATTTATATGTTTTCACTGGTTTGAAATTTATACTTCAAACATGTTATTTTTATTCATGACATATTTCAGAATGTGATATATTATTTAAACTTTGCTGTAAATACATCTATTCAGTGACATTTAGAGTAGCTTATTTTGTAACAATAGAAACAAAAAGAAACATAAAAATGTCCCTAAATATGAATTGGTTAAACTATAATACATGTATGACAAAACTCTGTAGTTATAACAAGATGAAATACAGTTAGTTGTACTGATGTAATTTTAATTGTTCCTTTTAAATGATATATGTGTATGTGTTCATGTGTTCGTGTATATGTATGTGTTCATGTATATGTATACTGTAATATTTCATGTATACATGTGCAATATGTCTATATGCTTAATTAGATAATGTACATATATAGGCAATGTACATACACGTTTGCATAATATATATATATACATATCTCTCATTAGCTAAGAAATATGCAAAAGAAACTATTTCTGTAGTTATTTCTGGAGAAAGAAGCACATGCATGAACTATAAATAAAAGTCCTTTACTCTTTACTTACACCCTTTTTAAATGTTCTAGGTTTTTTTTTACCATGGCCATCTGATTAAGCATGACATTTGTTATACATACATATGGTATATGTATATACACGCATATGCTACATGATGAATGCATGTATTTATATACCATGTATTACCTATTTTTAAAGAATGCTACATGATGAATGCGTGTATTTGTATACATATGAATGCATGTATTTATATGCATATGCTACATGATGAATGCATGTATTTATATACCATGTATCACTTATTTTTAAAGAAGCTGTTATATGAGTGAAGAGTAAGAATATCAAAGACGAATGTAAGTTGGATCATGACAAGTTACTTTGTGTATAACATTTGAAATATACTTTTTGTTTATATTCTACCAATGTCTATTCCCTTTATCAGTTAAATTTATTCCCACTATAAATCACTCAAGGCCATAGCTTGGGACCAGGTGCCATACCACCTCTTGGTTAAGGGCAGCAGCTTCTGTAATCACAGCTGGGAAAACTTGTACCTGTGAGTGAGGCCATAAGTTTAAACAAGTCAGCGTCCATGGAAACTAAGCAGCAGAAATTAGCAATGATTGCAAAATGTAATCCCAGCCCACTCACTCTCTCCTTTGTAATTTCTCATTAACTGTTTCTTACCACTGCTGCCAGGCTGCAGAGACTAAGGTATAGAAGGGGAAAAACTTTTTCAATAAAGCAATGCTTTCTTTGGAAGGACTAACCAAAAACCTAATTATAACTAAAATGAGGCAAGAGTCCCTACTGCTTTCATCAAACTCATTCTTCTCAAAGAAAAAAGATGGCGATTGAATCCTAATTATGCTAACAGCATTTAAATAGCCTTCAGAGATGATGCCTAATTTCCAAGATGTAGGGTACTAATTTATACAGTACCACTTCACAAATCCTTCCACTCAGAATTCTGGGCTTATCCCAATTTACTTTGTTTTAGCTATCCCAGGATTATAATGCATAGCTTTCCCATGGGTTCTACTCAAAGGTTAGTGTCTATGACCCAATCTCTATGCATCTGGACCTCCAAAGCAGTGCAGTCTTTCTGATCCTCTCAAAATAAGCCAGGTTCTGATGGGGTCATACATTGTGTCCACTCCAAGAGAAACACCCCCCACACACACACACACACACACTACATTTAATATCCTCAGTTATTCTTTTGTCTCAGCAGATAAAATGCAGAGGTTCACACATCTGCTATGCGAATGAAACCTCAGGAAAGCTTCCTAAGCAAACAGACACTCAGTTTCTGAGCTATCTTGATTCACAGCCAGATTTGAAACCCTTTTTCCCAGTTCACTGCTTCTGTGTCCTGCATTCAGGAGCCCCAGCAGTGCAGCCCAGCCTCCAGTGTCTCCTAGGAAACGGATCCCTATCCTTTACATTTACAACTGGTCTTTTGAGGCACAATATGTCTTGTGTCCCTTTTACTTCATTTCCTTTTTATTAACTATTCAGATTAAATCATTAAGAACAACATAAAAATACCAGCCTAAGAATAAAAGGCAGACCTTTTTTCTAGGCTGGATTTCTATTCTTCTTAGAAGGCCTATGCTTTCAGACTTTTCCTTAATTAGTGATGATCCTTCTGATTTTTTAAATGGCCATCAGGGGGGCCTAATTGTAATCACCATTAGTCTCCACTGAAGGCTTAGGCTTCCACTTAGGCTTCATAGTCTAAACTAGAAGACAATGATATTGGGCTTGGAATCCTTACAGGTTGAGAGGTTCAAGATTGTATGAAGCTTCTCTAATAGAGCTCATTCAGAGAGATGTATTGGCCATGACATGAGTAGCTATGGTTATATATACATTTCATAGATTTCACATAGGTATCAGAAAGATCTGTTGTCTGCTAAGTACTACTACCTAAAATAGTATTGTACATATTCTTAGGAAAGACTAGGGGGCCCACATTGAAATGAGGAACATTACTTCAGAGACATAACTTCAATTGTTTGTTTTACGGTTTGAGTTGAAACACCTAGGAAAAATCTCTCAGTTATCTTTGAATTTGTATTTTTTGTGTGGTGCTAAGGTTTGAACCCAGGACTTTATGTATGCTAGACAAGTGCTCCTCCATTGAACTATACTCATAGCCTCTTCAAGTTATTACTTTTTTAAGTATAAAGGAGATTTGTAGAATACAAGTGTAATTTGGCTTAAAATACTTTAATCTACAGTCCAGGAAGATTTGGAAAATTTCAATGAGTTTATTGAACATAACCTTTGTATAATAATTTTACTTGTACCTCATACGCTGATGGATTTAAAATCTTTTGTTAGGAGATAATCCATCAAGCAAAGTTATGAATTTTTATACTGACCTTGGCATAGTGTTCATAGGTTCCAAAAGGGTTAAATATGCTGTGGCTTTGATTACATATTAGGTTAAGTATTCTCTTCTCAGTCAAAGGGTGGTTAACATAATTGCCTTGATTTGGTTTCAACTTTATTTGCCTTGGAAACACTCACTCAGGAGTACAGTTACTTTGTCATTGTTGAGAAGAATATGCTTCTCTAAGTGGTTCCTAAAATAGGACAATGCTTCACAGTTATCTAGCTTTGAAAATGTTTGTGTTTTATTACCTTGTCTGTTCATTTGTATGTAAGTGACTAACCCTGACAGGACAAGGAAAACTATTTGGTGTTTTCTTAATGTTAGAAAAATTTTAAACCATCACTTACGATGTCCTTGGAGTCTTTGAATCTAAAATAAGAGTATGTGCAGTTCATAAATTTTTATTTAGAAGCACCCATTGTTTTCAAATAATGTTGTAGTCTGGTAAATAGACAAAGAGATAAAATGAAGATATAATGAACTTGAATAAGTAGATTGGATTTAGAAAGTACCTGGAGGGTATATATAAGAACCTGTATATTAGGCAACTTTATATTACTACAAGAAACTACTTAACAGGCTGGTTATGAAGTAAAGAGGTTTCTCAGCTCAGAGTTGTGGAGTTGCCAGTGGCATCAGCTCAGTTATTGGCTGTAGCATACCATGGCAGATACCAGCAGCAAATCGAGTAGTGGGAGCAAGTAAGTGATCACGTCTCAACATAGGAGCAGAGAAAAAAACTCAGGTCCCACAATCCCCTTTGAATACACACCCCTAGTAATCTAAGGACATGTCAATATACCCCACCACCTAAGGGTTCTAGAACCTCCAATACTGCCTATGTGTAGACCAAACTTTCAGTCATGATGGACCTTTAGCAGGGACCCTCAAATCACACCAAAACCATAGCAGCTGGTTGGCCAGCAGATGTATTAGAGAAAGTATTTCTGGGTGGACTATATCGACTCTAATTTTAATAGACTATCTTGCCCTGGAATGGTAGGGAAGATGCAAACTTAAAGAGAAGATTAGAAAGGGGAAAAATATAACAGATGTGAAGAGAGGGTGTGTATCAAGATGAAATCACAAGGGTACGACAAAGCATTAAAGATCTCTCACTTGAGTGGATAGCCCTTGTATTTTCACCCTTTTGAATTCTTCAGTCTTGAGTTAAGCATGGTCCACCAGTGCTTGTGGAGACTATTATAGAATGAAGGGAAACAGGGCACAATCTGTTAAGTCAGGACACCTTGGATGTGTGAAAAATATAATGTGAAATTATTAACAGCAAGTGCATTCTGGTTAGCAGAGGACTAATTCTGTTTCACTAAGAAATAGTTTTCAATTTGGCACCTAGCAGTCACTGTATTAGTTAGGAGTGTGTGCTTTGACTCATATGCCATTATTACCACCACATGTTGAGCATTTTTCTGTGCTAATTTACAGTGTTTTTAGTGTTTTACATAGCTTGTTCATGCATTTCATCTTTATGACAAACTTAGGACTTAAATATTTTTACACCCAGTTTTGCATGAGAAAATTAAAATATCAAAATGTGTAAGTGACATAGCTTGCTTAAGGTCAAGGAGATAATAAATGATACAGCTCTTTTAGGACATAGATTTAACTGACTTAGAGGAGTGGATTCCAACCACTATATCTATGTTTAATACAGTGCTTACAAATTCGTGTCTGGGGCTAGTGAGATAGCTCAGAGGCACAGCACTTGCCTGGTAAGCGCAAGATCCTGAGTTCAATTCCTGGTACCAAAAACAAACAAAGAAATAAAGAAAAAAAATTGATATCTTTAACAGCCAAGTAAGCCTCAGAAATCAGAACTTTTTTTTTTCTTTTACTTTACATGTTTGCAATGCATAATGATTACATTCACTGTAGGGGGTGGGTACGTGTACATAACTCATTTCAATTATTTTCCCCTTCCCTCCAGCCCTACCCTCTTATTTTCCAGCCTCAGATTCATTTATTTATAAGACCTTATGAAGTTAATTATCATATACAAAGATTGAAAACCAGATGAATAGGCCAGAGAACAATTTAAAAATGTAAGACAATTGTACGAAGTCAAGATACACTTTCAAAAATATTGTCTGTAATGAATTACAATAGTTTTTCCTGTCTCTTATTACCCATTATCTACCTAGCTATCTGTGTATCTATGTATCTATGTATCTATCTACGTATCTATCTGCACATACACATACACAGTGAACCTCAATTCATGAACGCAGTTGCTTGCAAGCAATTTAGTTTGCAAACAGAAGTGTTCGGCAAAATTGTGATTCTGTTTACAAACGCTGCATCAGGTGACGAACACAACCATGGCCACCTTTCCCACACAGACACAATTGTTGCCATCTTTCCCAAAAATCATATAAGAAATTAAGCTCATGAACTGAGGTACCAGGGCATATATTAAATTTTTCATGTAACACAAACTATATGATATTTAAGCTTGTGTGTCTGGGTTACTTCACTTAACGTGGTCTCACGATGCATCCATTTCCCTACGAATGACTCAAGTTCACTGTTTTTATAAACTAATACAACCACTATGGAAATCAGGATGAAGATTCCTAAAAAAACTAAAAATAGAAATTCCATTTAACCTAGCTATTTTCCTTCTAGATGTTTTCTCAAAAGATTTTAAACATCGTATCACAGTGATTTATGCATACTCGTGTTTACACTAGTGTAAATCATAGTAGCTTAAATCTCAGAAAAAGCCTATATCTCCATCAATAAATAAGTAAAGAAAATATGGTATTTATACACAGTGGCGTACTACAGAACTCACTATGTTCAGCCTAAGTTGTGTGTTTTCCAATAATCTAAGTGTGCATTTTAATAGAGTGAACTGTTAACTGGAGTTACCATGAATGATTGTTTAAACCATACTGACATTTAAGCTATTAGTCTGTCACTTGTGTTTACAGGTTGAATAATATTCCTCTGTTCAATTTATGTGTGTATATATATATATATACATATATATACACATATATCTGTATATATAACTCATGATATTTAAATATGTATATGCAAATAGTTATTTAAAGAATTTTTATGGTTTATACTGGGGATTGCAAAAAGAAAATACTTGTGGGAAATATTATAGTATTCTTACAGTAGCTGGAGATATTGTTTTTCCAATATTAACGTGACAAGTTTCCAAAAATTTCTTCTTTAATACTGATTTCAGATCTTGCTTTCCATGAATAGACACAGCCAGGGGGATTCCCTGCTGTAATGTTCATCCATATGCCTGTGCCAAGCAATTAATTGCTCATTAATGCATCAGTGTAGGTGTTAATTGGTTGACAGACAGACATATTTAAGAAAGAGGTTATGAATATGTCCCAGTGGCCCTTCCTATTCTGGAATGTGGGGAAAACATAATTACAGTGAAGTCAACTTCAGAGTTCCTATATATATCTTGCTGCTTTGGTGATTTTTCATCCATGTTCTATTATTTTTTGCTCATCTATTACCTTCCATATAGGACTGCATTTTGTTTTACAAAGAATAGTACGTACTTCACAGCAGGGACAGTTTATGAAGAACAATAACTTTAAAAAAAATCTTAGTGTTTCTGTTACCTGGTAAGACAGTTAGTATTCAACAAATGTTCATAAAATTGTCACGTTTCTAAAAACGTAGCCTGAAGTCATCACCTGAAGAAAGAATGCTTGGAAATTCAGATGAAACGGGGAGTATCATAATGCAGAAAAGACATTTTTGATATTATTATCACATAGAACCAGCTTTAAAACATACAGACTAAATTCCATCTAAACATGATGACAATGAAACCTCACAAATGAAAACTTCACTATGAAATAGCTTATTTCATTTAAAATTTTTACCACATTATTGCTGCCAGATAAATCACTACTATTTTAGTTACTCTTTCGAAAAAGTTCTAGTTTTCTTTCTGTATCCTGAGACAGACTCCCCAATACCCACAATTTAAAGGATGAGAGTTTTTGTTTGGCTCTGTTTTTAGAGGTTTCTTTTCATCATCAACTGGCTCCAAGGCAGCAAGGCAAGGTGGAAGGGTCTGACAGAGAAAAGCTGCTTACATCAGGACCACCAGGAAGCAGAGAGTAGAGGGAGGATTCTGGGTGGGAGATGCACTGCTAGGTCGCGCCCCCAGTGGCTAGCCTCTTCAGAGCAGACACCACATCCAGCCAACTAGAGTCCTCAGAATCTATACACCTTCCAAATGCGTGAGGCTCTGATGCCATTTAAGATCTACACCATGGCACTAGTACTTCATTATTTTTCACTAAGTAGTTTACTTATTTTGTTTTCAGAAATCCCAATTGGAAAATCAGTAGAGTCCAAATAGAATTGACAATAAAAACTAGAACATTTTCATTTCTATTAACTCAGACAAGAAAAGGTCCCCAAAACAAACATGAATCCCCCAACGCTTTCTCTGTATAATAAGAACGGTTAATATTTTCTAGTATCATATTTATTTTGATCACAGATTCTTAATCCAGTGTTCTGTGGTCTATGAATAAATTTCAAGGGGCCTTAAAATTGTATGTTCACAAAATATTTCCTTGGGGTCGGGTGACAAGGTTATTATCTTTTGTTGATTCTTGAGAGTGTTTGTAACCCCCCAAAATTTTTAAGACTGATTTGCAGGAAGGAAAATAGAAGTTATTGGGAGGATAAGTATTGCTCATTAAGTAATCCTTTGCATATAATTTGAAAAATAGATATTGTATTAAAATTAGTCCACTATATTCACTCTCAGAATTTAATAGATGAAAATTATCTGTTCTAAGCATGTTTATTTAGTCATTTACTTTCAAATAAACATTCATGGAATGCTACTGTATGTTGTTGGTATTGTTTATGAAGAGAAGACATCAGAATGGTATGACATTTGGGGACCAAAAGGACTAATGAAACTACTGGCATACTGAATTATGATTCTTGTGGGCTATCCACAGGGAGTGGTGTATACAGGAGAAAGGCTTAGCAGACATAGATTTGAAAGTCAGGAAAACATAGATGGTAATGTTCTTAAAGTCACTGACATATATGAACATACATAGTTTGAGGAGAAAGATAAAAAGAGACAGTCAGTATACCTAAGGGGCGTGGAAGGAGTACCTTCCAAAGAGATTGGGCAGTGGTTTCAAGAAAACCAACTGAGAAAATCCCCAAGAGAGAGGTGGGTATCCATACAAGATGGAGAAAGATACAGTAAAATGGAAACATAACCAGCCAAAGTAGAAATCAGTTTCAGTCAAATGGACTTCAGTGGAAATTAGATTGTAGTGAATAGGTGATAAAATGGTGATCTCATGTTGTATGTGTTCTGGGAAAGGATTAGGAGATAAAATGGCAAAGAAGCTCATTATTTAGCATCTTATATACGATGTTTTGTGGATAGCAAGTTAATAGCTTTAATGAAGAAAAATCAAGCCATTTTCTTCCTAATCCCAGGAGAAAACCCAATGAGAGAATGGGACATCAAACCAGGGAGAAGAGAGTGGTAACTTTCATCTGTCATAAATATCAGAGGAGTAGAACAGTAGGGTATTATGTATAAGTCCTACTGTGTGCATACATGTACATACTTATACATATATGTTTGTCAATTTACATTTTTATTACAAGGAACTGGTTTACACGATTGTGGGCTAGGCAGTCTCCATGGGCTGTCTCTGCATCTAATGCCAAAGCCTGAAGTTTGTAAGGAAGCAGTCAGGTGGGAAGGTTATAAGCAGGCTTAAATTCCACTTGCATCAACTGAAAACTGTGTTGGCTCTCATCTCCTCTGAATTTCACAATAAGAAGGAGTGCATAAGATTCCAACCTAAGAGTCAGAAACACTGAATGAAGATTCAGGGGAAAAATACAGGAATTGTAGCTACAACTGTTGATTCACGTTAAGAAGGCAAGTTGTCATATCATGGATAATGTTTGTTCATGTGCACACATGTGGGTGCACATACACACACAAATTACCAAATGGGTGTTACCCTTTTTCCTTCCCCCAATTAGTGTGACAGAATTTCTTTTGTAGCCTATTGTAACTGAACACATACAAGTAAAGGGAATTCTGAGAAATGGAGTTCAACCTAGCCAAATAGGCAAGTTACAAATCCAACATTATGTGCTCTTTCAAATGAAATAAGCCATGGTGGCTGCTAGAGTAAAAGATCTGGTTAATCATTATTTTTTGAAAGTACTGATACTTGAAAGATAAATTAAGAAAGTGGTGTAGAAACTTGAGGACAGAACTACAAAAATCTGCTTGTTTATATTCTCAGTTTTTCTAAAGATATTTCTAACATGTAGGTATGCACGTCAAATAAACAAAGGGATTAGGAAATAATGAATGGACTTGATTTAATTCTCTACTACTTCCCATTCCAAACAGTCATTTTTAATATTGAAAGAAAATACTCATTTTCTGCTAGCTTTTCAGGCAACGTTTTTTCTACAATGAATGGTGTCAATCATTACAGTGAGAATTAAAGGATCTCTGGAAATTTTCTGAGAACAGGTGAACCAATAGAAGTGACAATGTTGGCTTAAATAAAGTAGAGAACACAAATTCTGCTTACATCTCCTATCTGGCTGCCCTAAAACTGCGAGTATTGCCACAGTTTTTAACTTTATTTATTGTTCATCAAAACTCTAAGTTCAAGAGTTTCAAAGAACCACAAACAATTTTTGGAATAAGATGCTGACGGATAGAACAACCTAATCTAAAAACAAACACAAATTCAGCAAAGCTAATTTAAATTATTTATTTGTGTTGAGGAAGCCCACAGTTCTTAACCATGGATAAGGAAGATATCCCTTCTGATATTTGCTTATAGTCTACTAATGTTATATCCCATAGAGGATCACTTATCCATACTGTACAAAACTACGGTTCTTTAAGCCTACTTACAGATACAAAGCTGATCTTAACTGAGAAAGAGTTGTTTCTCCAAGAACTTTACTATGACTGCAGGTTGTTGGAGCAAAGAGATTATCAGAGGAAGATGATGCTTGCTCTCCTGTGCTACATTAATGGAGAACATATGGTGACATTTCAAAGATATGGGTATATTTCTTCCTAAATTGTGAAAGCAAAAATTTTATATTGTCTAAAGTTTAGAAAATTAAGACCTGTACAAATCTCATATATATTAGATAACACTTGAAGACATAGATGAAGGCAGGAACTTTTTGAACAGAACCTCAGTGGCACAAGAAATAATACCGAGAATCAACAGATGGGATCAAATCCAATTTCAAAGCATAGCAAAGGAAACAACAAACCGAGTGAAGAGATAATCTTCAGAATGGAAGAAAATGTATACCATTTGACCTAAATATTCCTCTTCTAGGTATCTTTCTAAAAGAGTTAAAGTGATCATATTACAGGGATACATGAATACTCATGCTTATAGTGGCACACTTTATAATAGTTAAATCTTGCAAATTGCCTGCATGCCCATTAAAATATGAATAGATAAAGAAAATGTGGTATTTATACACAATGGAGCATAACTCAGGCATAAGGATAAACTTGAGATATTTGTAGGTAAATGTATGCACCCTGAGAGCATAACATTAACTGTAATAAATCAAACACACAAGCTTAAATATCATCTGGTTTCTCTTTCATGAGAAATGCAAAGTATAAATAAAGAACAAAATTAAAGATAGATAATAGAAAGTAGATAGACCTTTTTCAAATAGGTAAGAGAACAAAAGATTTAATGAGGTGGGGGAAAGAAGGGAGGGAAATGGGATGAAGCAGATAAAAGAATTGAAGAAAGAAATGGAAATAGAGCTTTTGCAAATGTGGAGAGGATCGAGAGTTGGAAGGAGCAAGGAGGGACTGGGGATGTAGGGGATAAAAAAATAGAATGAAGATGTGTAATGTACGTGGACCTACTCCTCATGGTAAGTGTAATCATTATTAACTGCAAACATGTACTAATAAAAAGAATAAAAAATAAAGATGTATATATAGAAAGCAATAAGAAATAACTAAGATATATCAAAATGTCTTAAAGCTTTGTCTAGGGAATCTTAAGAGATGGTCTCTTACTATAAATTGGAAAGTGAAGACACATGTCTTTTGACAAATTCTAGTAAAGAAAGTACCAAGTAAGCAATTTTTCAGAATTACAATTTTAAAATGACTAGATATTCTCCTCACATGAATCTGGTTATGTTTACTAGCATTATTCATTTTGTCTTAATTTTTGCTGTAATTATGTTTTTACAATATGATAGATATGACTAGGGCAAATTTATCACGTTTATCAGGTTGATTAAATCCTGAGTATTTTCATTAATCCAAGATGGCGTTTGAGTCAGAGCACACATTTCATCAGCAACACTTGCCAGCACCCCTTTAACATAGTGTATTCTAAGGGCACCGGGGTTAAAATGCTACAAAGCATCTTCCAGTTATGAATAAATGATTTCAGTGATTCCTCTATCTTAGGCTGTGTGGAAGTTACTAGATTTTTCTGGAAAACTAAAATAATTTCCTACAGTTTACTATATGGATCAAATATATTAAAGAGTATTGTCCATGAAAGTCAAGTACTGGCAGAAAAGCAAGTTCATTAATATGTCTATATATTAATGGTAACAATGTGACTGACTCCGTAAATACATTGGATAAGATATTCATCTTCATCTTTATTCAGTAATACAAATGATCATTTTCATAAAGACAAGAAAACTCCATTATTTTAATTTACTTCTACAATTTCCCACTTAGAGTTACTAGTATAAAAAAGATCAATAAAAATCACAGATAGTAATAATAGTGATGGGTACAAAAAGGATTGAGAGAATAGTACACTTAGGTAAGAAAGCAGTAAGGATATTCTTAAGTGATAATGTTTATTAGATGCTGGAAAGTCTCAGAGGTTACTTTACAATCTTTTATTGAAGGCATCTTGAGAGTTATAAACCTAGATCAGTGTCTTATAAGCTTTGGGTAAGGCAGTTGTGATTTTTTTTAAAAGTGTAAAAAATGCCCCAGTCTCTCAGAGAAAAGGTAATCAGTCTGTTTAGAATTGGGAGGGGTAATACATGTATGCGATTTAATGAGATACTGCTTTAATATAAAGGCCAGGAGCAAAGGTAACATTACAAGGGAAAGAAAACTCATAGAAAGTTAAGATGAGGAACCCCAAAAGACAGAAAAGCATTTTGAGGAATGTCAGAACTTTTCAAGAAATCACATACTTAGATATAATCAAACTACTTTTAAGCGTGGGATGAAAAGTCTACTGCACGGAAACTTCTTTGATCAGAAAAGAGGGATAAAAGATAGAATAGAGAGGTTACTTTCAAGAGCTTTTAAAGACACCAGTAGCAGAATGGACTGAGATGAGAGATATAGTTTGCAAAAGGAAATAATGTGTCTTTCTCAAGAATGAAAAGAATTGAGAGAAATAGCTCCTGTCATAAACCAAAAATGAAAATAACAGTGAATTTTGTGAGGACTGAAAGTATCTATGAATGCTACCAACTTCTGAAACTTCCTGATTAACTCAGCACAAAAAATTTCCTCCCATTTTTGAACTTCAATGGTTCAAACTCCTTCCATGACAGTTGAAACTGCTACCACCTCTCCTATTGAATGTGTAAAAAAAATAGTTATGGTGTATTTTAGGCTCAGGAGCTGTCAGAAGCATTTTACTAAGCCACATGGATGGGAGACAAGCAGAGCAACCCACTGTCTAAAATACCACCGGTTACACTGAATACTGCTGGTATTGGTATAAAATAAAAGCCCTTCAAGGCAGGAAAGGAAAAAAAAATACAACGAGTTCACTGGGCATTCATGTATATTTTAAATCATGAACAACATGCACCAGCTACTATTATGTCCCACACTGGCCATACTGTAGAAGCATATAAAAATTCCTGAAGAATATTTCATTAGCCTGAAAGCCAGCAAAACTAAGAATTATGAGCTGTATTTCAAAAACATAAGAAAAGCAGGCTTGGTGTGTATGTTAGTTGTCTCTTGAACCGTTGAGTATCCAGAAACTGAGGAAAGAGTGCCGAAGGAAAGTGCACACTATACCCAAATGCAAATTGAATTAAAGTTTTCACTTTAACCCAATCTGTCCACATTTTTAAAAATCCTTTTTCTGTTGCACAGTGCTTTGTGTCTTTTAGAATGGGCACTGTGTAACTGTAATGCCAATAAATAAACCAAAGTCTAACTAAATGTATTATAACTTTCCTCTAATCAAAACTAATGTCTTTTTTAAAAAAGGAGATTTATCCTAATTTCATGCTTTCCTTCTCCAAAAGGATTCTTATTTGTTCTGTTTCTACACTTTGTGCATAGTTACTCTGGGAAATTCATAGATGAGCGGTAGATAAATGTGGTTTTGGTCTACATTACTAAGTGGGTCAAATTCAGAGTCAAAATTGCATCTTATGAGACAGTGAAAAAAATAGATTTTCGAGGTTCTGATGGGTTGAGGCTATAACAGATAATGGAGACACACCTAAATGCAACATCCTCAGTAAGTTAGCAGAATATTACTCTCACTAAATAGCCTGGAAGAGATCAGTCCCAACTGGGTGGGTGATTCTGTTCCCTCAAGCCATTTGGGATTATATCTTTTTACTCCACTATTTTGTCTTTGTATATGTGGACACATCTACTTCCCAGTCTACAGGGAAAGGGAAGATGAAACTGGAGACATGTAGCTTCATTATAAAGGAAATTTACAGGACATTGGAAAACATCATTCCTTCCTTCAACTCATTAGCCTCATCAAAATTACGTAGCCATGGACTGGGCATGGTGATACATACCTCTAATCCCAGCTCTTGGGAGACTGAGGCCAAAGAACTGCCGTGAGTTCAAGGCCATCCTTGGCTGCAGAGTAACATCAGAGCCAGCCTGAAATGCATAGCAAGACCCTGGCTCAAAAATCAAAACAGTAGCAACAACAAAACAAAATTACATGGTAACACTGAGCTGAACGAAAAGCTAGGAAATGTAATTTATACCTGAGTACCTATGTACTCCAATAAAACTTTAGGGAATATGGTACTAAAAGGTTTTAGTTTTCTCATGGTATGTGTCCCAGTAAGAATCAGTCATGCTTGGCGATACCAGCTTAAGCAAAAACAAAACAAAGAAGAAAGGAAGGAAGGAAGGAAGGAAGGAAGGAAGGAAGGAAGGAAGGAAGGAAGGAAGGAAGGAAGGAAATGGAGAGAGGGAGGGAGGGAGAGAGAGGAGGAGGAGGGAAGAAAACAAAAGGAAAAGAAAAGAAAGGAAAGGTGAAGGTAATGTGTGGACAGGATCTGTTCAAGAGCATGAACATTCATTAAATCCAGCTACAGCAATGGTGGCCACTTATACTTGAATAAACTGATGGGAATATTCCAGTATTGTTCATCACTATACATGTCCTTTTCTTTTCTCCTTCTATTTTCCATTCGCTCTAGCTCCTTTTCATCCCCCTATTTATCTCTCTCTGTGGTTTTGCCTGCTTCAACTGGTTATGAAACTTAAGCCCAAATAATTAGTGCTTATTGACTACAGATAAATGTTTTCTCTGCTTTTTAATGAGTGATTTAAATGTACTTGGAGATGCCAGAAGGATTAAAATGTAACACAAGAATTGAAGGAATCAAGGAGGGATTTACATGATGACTACGTAATTAAAAGAATGAAAAATAAAGAGGTATTGTGAAGAGATAATCATAATAATTGCAGGACAGCAATGGTTCTACAGTGAAAAAACTACAAATATCCACAATAAAAATGTCTACTTGGTGGATGACATGAAAGAATTCTAGATATAAGTAAAGTTATAAGCAGTTCTGTCACATTTATCAGAAAACAAAGCTGTAGTCACGAGTTTCATCCACTGTTTGACTCAGTGGCAAAAATTTCCCTAATTCTACCTTTTTATCATCAGTGTACAAGAGTTTCTGAGTAGCACTTCTGAGGAAATTTATTTCCTGGGAGTGAATGTGTATTAACATGGTTAACTCCAAGTTATTTCGGTTTACTCAAATTGCCTTATACTCGATTGTCAGCCACATGTGTTGCTTTGCTCTTAAAAGCTACAGAATTATGTAGTAGTAAAGTGGAATAAACACATTTTCATAAAGAAATCTGACATTAGAGCTGAATTATGTCTGGCAAATGTAAAAGTGCGTATCTCATAGCTCTTGTGACTTTGCTTCCTTGAAATTTGAGTACATGGTGCTCTCTCTTGCAGGAATAACATCCTCGACAGTGGTATAACCTGCTCCCTCCGTGACTCTTCCTATCTTTTAGTGTTCTCACATAAATCTCTTATTTCAGAACAAGCAGTGGTTTACCCTGATAATTATTTTCAGCTATAGGTCCTAGTACTTCCTTAGGTAAAATGTCCTGAGGCAATTTGAATGGAACTTTTATTTTCCTGGAGTATGTACGTGTGTGTGTTTGTGTGTCTGTATGTGTGTGTAAGGGACAGAAAGAGACACAGAGAGAGAGATTGATTTTTGTTTTATTTCTGAATAAAGCTCTCTGGAAAGGGAGTCATTCTTTGTAACCAATGATGATAGATAAATATGTTTTTTAAACTAATTTGCTTCGATCTTAAATGCGGACTCTTTGGCAAAACATTTTTACCATGACCATAGACTAATTTTAATATACATGATGAATGGTGCAAAGGAAATTAACCTCCCATACATATCTTAGTTAAGGCAAAATGCTCACTATTTCCTAATTGTGACAAGTAAGAACTGTGGGTGCTTTTTAATTAGGCGGGAAATTGTAATTTTTAAAATTGAAATTTTAATTTTTAAAAAGTTATTTTTTCTTTAAATTCTAGAGTGTCCTCTAGTGGAGAGTGACTCTCTGATCTCAACAGTTTTAGAAATGGCTAAATGATGCCTAATTAGAAGAAGCTTTCACTAAACAACAAATGTTCCTACTTAGCTGATTAGAATGTGCTGGTTGAAGAGAAAATGTATTATTTTTCCTCTAAGACCTTCCCACAACGTGGCCTAGTTGAAAGGCTGCGGTGTGACAAGCATTGTTCTCCTTTCAGATAGTAAATGATTTTATATGATCAATTTTAGTGCTTCCTTCTGAACCTAGTAAGAGTGAGCTGACAGTGCACCTTTCTGCTGAAAAGGCTGCAGCAGCATTTAGTACAATTTACTGTAGCTTTTACAGACGTCAACTTGAGACTGGCAAGGATACTATTATCTTCAGGACTCAGCCCTGGCTGACCAATACATGCAGTGTGTGTAGGTCCCTAGACCATGGCTAAAATTTGTTTGCTATTATTTGAAGGAAAAGAAAGAAAATAGAGAAGAAAATTAAATCCATGTGTCTGTGTCTTCTATATGGTTTCTAGAATTCTTATGTTTGTAGTTAAATAGCTGAACAGCATTAGCACTATCAGTTGGGTATTGGAGGTGGGCGATCGAGGCAATTTTTCAAAATCTACATGGAAGTGGATAAAGAAAAAATATGGTGCCTGGTTCTCTAACTCACACGTAGGATAACCTTACCAGAAACTGCATGCTACAACATATTAGAGACCAAAAGAAAATATGGATAATTGTCCTTGATAATAATTTGAATAGTTCGGACTTAAACAGAACACAGATAATGACGATTGCTATATTTGAGAAAGCAAAGAAGAATAAACAGACTATTCATAAGATCCTTTGGTAACCCAAGAAATATCAGAGCCATATTATATGTGTATAAATGTTACTTATTTTAATGGCATTGAAAAGCAAGAACTATGCATAGCATTATGGTTCATTAAAAATTTCATAAAATATACAACCATGACTGTCATATAAATATAAGAATACACACATTTTCAAAGAACTGTTCAGTCATGTGATACAAAGGGACCAACCAGATGTCATGGCAAAAACAAAGAAAACGCCAAAGCAGCAAAATTATACATAGCTAAGGAATGTTGAGATGAGTTATAAATGAGAATAACATTGGTTTTTCTCTAGGTTATGGGAGGAATATAGGGGAAAAGAGTCAAATCACTTTCAAACAGGTGGGGATACAGACATCCATCAGTTATCTACACTTTAGTCAAAAGCAGCAAATGGGCAAGAATCCATGTAAGCCATAGACCAGTGGGTAGTTTTCCACTAAATAACATTTTTTCCTACATTCTGTTGGATAGAAAGCATATTTCTGTAGTTTGGATTGGATCCTCATTGACTCAATTTACATATCATTTCTATTTTTTTTTGTTTTGTTTTTCTTTTTTTTTGTTGGTTTTTTTTTTGGTTTTTTTTCTGGTACTGGGAATTGAACTTACAACCTTGCGCTTGCCAGGCAGGCGCTGTGCCACTGAGCTAAATCCCCTGCCCCTACATACCATTTCTAAATCCTACTTTTCTGCCACACTATCATTCTTGCTTAATGAACCCTCCATCCATTCCTTCTGCTTTTATAGACTGCCCTAATATTTCTCAGTTTTGGCTTTTCACAGTTTGAAATCCACTCTATACAAAGTCCAAGCTATAAGAAATAGTTCAGGACACTTGACTATAACCCCTCGCATGAAAATGACCTGAAGGTACTTATTAACAAATCAAATACCTAGAACCTTCCAAACTTGTCAAATCAAAACCTTACAGGGAGTGGAACCAAGTTTCCTGACAATAAATTTGGTTCTTGCTTAACTAATATTTTAAAAGTAACAACTAGACACATATTCCTCTAAGGTAAATAACATTATAGAATGTATGACAACATATAATAAAAGCTGATATTAAAGTGGAAATTTACAGGTGAAAATAAAATTAGTTGCAGGATTAAGGATTGCCATAATACAATAATAACCTTCCTTGGACTTTCTATCAAAATGTGGTTATTTTCAACTTGAATATCTGGAATATCAGTCTATTAATGTTCACAGGCAATATGCTAAGTGTGATTATATTGTTTCTCTTTTTTAATTTAAAACACACCTAGGTACACATTAGATAACAAAAAAGAAAAAATTAGTAATCATGTTGTAATTTTCATTTTAATTTCTTGTGTTCCACCAATATTTTGTGAGATATATATTCAAATCTATCAGTGTTGATGTTCTTTGTAATATCTATACTCCAATTCTAAGAAATTATTTTTTCTTTTTTTTTTTT